>NW_022196898.1:1859721-1882865 GCF_008632895.1 Mastomys coucha
TTTTTTTTAAAGATTTATTTTAATTATTTTTTATGTGTATGAGTACACTGTAGCTGTACAGGTGGCCGTGAGCTATCATGTGTGTGGCTGCTGGGAACTGAACTCAGGACCTCTGCTGGCCCTGCTCGCCCTGGCGTAATTTACTGTAGCTGTCTCCAAATACTCCAGAAGAGGGCGTCGGATCTCACTATGGGTGGTTGTGAGCCACCATGTGGTTGCTGGGATCCGAACTCAGGACCTTCTAAGAACAGCCAGTGCTCTTACCTGCTGAACCATCTCGCCAGCCCCTGTTTCCTTCTTTTTGAAACTAGTTTTAATACACTTCTGCCTGCACTACATGGATGTAAACAAGGGCTGCTTAAACTTTTTCCACTTCTGACCTCCTTTTGCCTGAGAAATTTTTATACAACTCTATATTGGAAGACACATAAAATAATATTCAGATCAGATATTAACTGATCATAAAGACATTTATTTCATTATAAAACTTACTGTGTATATTAGCATATATTAGTTATGCAAGGTAATGAGTTTCATTAAAATACTATAAGAAACTTAGCTAAAATGTGTTTTACATTTATTTATTTTGCGTGTTTGGGGTACATATCACAGCCCTTATGTGGAGCCAGAGGACATCATTCAGGGAAGAAATATGAAATAAACCCATTTCTCCCCATGTTGCTTCTGGTCATGGTGTTTTATCACAGCAATAGAAACCCTTTGTAAGACAGCTCTCAAGTTCCTGTTGCTAAGACTTCCCTACAGTGAAAGTGAGGCACTGTACCCTGGAAGTGTGAGCTAAAATACACCCATTGTCTCTCCCAAGTTGCATCTGTCATATTTTATTACAGAAGTAGGAAATGAAATTAGACAGACACTAGTGAATTGTATGGCCTTATTTATTTCTACATGAAGAATTAAGTCTCCACTGAATATTTGGTACTGCAGAATATTGAGTGCCTTTAGTGTTTTTCAGAGTTGTCCTAATCTCAAGCCAAAAGTCATCAAATGATTTTTTAAAATGTAAAAGTCAAGCCAGAAACCTAATAGTTATAACTAGTGAATCTTAGATGGAGTGCTCCAGGCAGTGTTAGTTGGTATTATGCAACTTGATGGTACAGGCAGCACAATGGGCACATGCTGTGTGTTTGGAGCCAAGGCTGCTGCAGTGAGCTGTAGAAGGTGATGTAGATGAACTTTGCCAGAAATACCTTGTACTACATGTATGATTATAAGTTACTTTTTGCTTTTTGCATATAAGGAAAATTTTTAAAATTTTATTTATTTTTATTCTATGCGTTAATGTTTTACTGGCATGCATGTGCACTGTATGCATCAAGTGTATGCCTGATGGATTCCCTGGAACTGGGATTATTGATGGTTGTGAGCCACCATATGGGTTCTGAGAATTGAACCCAAGCAGGTCTTCTGTAGGAGGTACAAGTAAGTGCTCTTAACTGCTGATCCAGCTTTCTCTCCAGCTCGAAGACATTTTATTGTTGCTACATTTTAAAATTATTTTCCAACTCTCAAAGGTTAATTATAGCAAAAGACACTTAAGTTAGTGTCTTAAAGGGCTGGGACCAGTTTAAGATGGTGAGGTTTAGGCCAGTGAGATAGTTTAGTAGGTAAAGGTGCCAAATTTGATGATCAGAGTTTGATTCCCAGAACACACATAGTGAAAGGAGAGAATAGACTCCAATAACTTATCGTCTGATTTTCACATGTGTATTGTACTAGAATGCAAACATACACAAAATAAATACATTTAAAATGTTAAAAAAATAACCTGTGGATTAAATTATAAAAAATAGAAATGAAATTTTACCTACTATAAGGTTACCTTCTGTACATTAACTTCAGGTTGAGAGTGTAGCTTAGTGATAAAGTGCTGGGCTAGCAATTCTTTTCAATTCTTTTCTCCTTAAGACTATACCAGCTTGACTCAGGCCTGTTGGAAAACTAGGAAAACAGGGTGGATGATTATAAATTCTAGCACAGCTGAGCTATTTATATTTAGTGAGACCCGGTCCAACAAAGCAAGAAAAAAAAGAGTACAACAGTTTTAGGGAGGAAAGAGAGGAATGGTTATTGAGTCAAGGGACAGTTGAAGGAATAACATCCAGTGTTCTGTAGAACAGTAATGCAGCTCTGGTTGGCAGAGTTAATTATCTAGCAGATATCTAGCAAAATATCTAGCAGAGGGGATTTTTTTGGGGGGGGGGTTTGAGACAGGGTTTCTCTGTGTAGCCTTGGCTGTCCTGGAATTCACTCTGTAGACCAGGCTGGCCTCGAACTCAGAAATCCACCTGCCTCTGCCTCCCAAGCGCTGGGATTAAAGGCCACCGCCGCTGCCGCTGCCGCAGCCGCCACCACCACCACCACCACTACCACCCGGCAGCAGAGGGGATTTTTGAATGTTTCCAACACATAGCTGTTTGAATTGATGGATGTACCAGTTACTGATTTGGATATTTTATGTTGTATATGTGTTGAAGTATCTCTCTTTTCTGTAAATATGTGAAAACAGTATCTGGGCCTGGTAGTGCAGGCGTATAACCTCAGCAACATCTAGTATTACACCTGTAATTCTAGCAATAAGAAAGCTGAGGCAACTGAGCAGTGGTGACGCACGCCTTTAATCCCAGCGCTTGGGAGGCAGAGGCAGGTGGATTTCTGAGTTCGAGGCCAGCCTGGTCTACAGAGTGAGTTCCAGGACAGCTAGGGCTACACAGAGAAGCCCAGTCCTGAAAAACCATAAAAAAAAAAAAAGAAAGAAAGAAAGAAAGAGAGAAAGAAAGAAAGAAAGAAAGAGCGAGCTGAGGCAGGAGGCTAGCAAGTTCAAGGGCTGCTTGCTACGGAGTGAATTCAGTCAAGGTTGGCCTGGGCAACATAATAAGACCTGTAAACAAAGAATCAGGCTTTTAGTTTAGCACTCAGGAGGCAGAGGCAGGCATAGTGAGCTCCAGGAAAGCCACAAACAAACAAACATTACCACCAACAAAAACAAACAAAAGAAACAGAATACTAAACGCAGTTTTAGTATAATGTAAATCATATTCTAATATTAAAATCATTTTTTAAAAAAAATAATTACTTATTTTATGTATATAAGTACATTGTAGCTATATTCAGACACACCAGAAGAAGGCATCTGATCACTTTACAGATAGATGATTGTGAGCCACCATGTGGTTGCTGGGAATTGAACTCAGGACTTCTCCAGAACAGTGTTCCTAATCTCCTCTAACAGTCAGTGAGCCATCTCTCCAGCCCTAAAAATCAATATTTTTATAAGTATAAAAAATTGAGTAAGAAATAAAAATCTTTTGTTATTATAGTTTTCATCACTTTAAAATTTTTGCTCTAAGTTTATTTTTGAATGAGATATGGTATGAAGGAACAAATTTGTTATATTTTCATTTAAAATATATTCATTGACAAAGCATACATATGTTTTAAAATGCTATATTGTTTGACTGAAGTTTTAAAAAGTGACCTTTTGGACTGGAGAGATGGCTCATCAGTTAGCTCCTGTTTCTCTTGCAGGAGATCTGGATTCAGCTCCCAGCATCTACATGTTGGCTCATGACCATCCTTAATTTGATATCTTTTGATCTCTGTGGGTACCAGACACTCAATGAGGTGTACATACATACATACATACATGCAGGCAAAACACTCATATACAGGAAATAAAAATCAAAATAGAAAGCAATTAAAAATGATTTTGGAGCTGGGCCGTGGTGGTGCACGCCTTTAATCCCAGCACTTGGGAGGCATAGGCAGGTGGATTTCTGAGTTCGAGGACAGCCTAGTCTACAGAGTGAGTTCCAGGATAGGCAGGGCTACACAGAGAAAAACCCTGTCTTGAAAAACCAAAAAAAAAGAAAGAAAGAAAAAAATGATTTTGGGCAAGACAGGTTAACACATACAAACATTTTGGTTGATTATTTGAGGAGGGTAGAAAATTAAAAAAAAAAAAAGCAACAGTTCAGTTTTTCTGTTTTGTTTTGTTTTTCTTTCTTTTTTCTTTTTTTCCCTTTTTTCTGAGGTAGGTTTCTCTGTGTAGCCCCGGTTGTCCTGGAACTCCACTTGCCTCTGCCTTCCTAGTGCTGGGTAAATGTGTACACCACCTTAATAGACAATGCCGTATTCTTACAAAAGAGACAAAAGCTTTATAGGAACTGAACTTATCATTTCATTCTGTAGGTATTGCAAAGCTTATAGTATAGGGTCATTTGTGGGGCTCACATAGATTCACTATTTGATAATAAAACTGCCATCCCAGCCATTGTGAAACACTGACTAGAGATTTCCAGAGAGGGCAGGATTGGAGGACTGGAGTGCTGCTGACCAGATATGATCTCAGCTGGATAGATTATTCTTTTTAGTGTGCTATCTTACTGCCTTTAATATTTCTGCTTCTGAGTGATAGAGGACTGATTCAAATATGTATCTTTTTATTCATAAAAGTGTGTTTGAACATAAAAAGTCCATGAGAGCATACATAAAGAATTGTGTGTTAGGAAGTTTCTCTTCCAGGAAACTTCACCTAACATTTCTTTGTGGGCCTGTGTTTAGGTGGAGTCTTCTAAATGTTGGTCAAACCTTTGATCAGGAATATTTCTTAACCTATTTCTTTCTCCCTTCCTGGTTTTATTCTCCAATATGATTTATGACCATTTGGTAGATACACTTAGCCATATATTTATCACATAGCTTCTGCAATTAAAATGTGTGTTTTATGATAGGGATTTTGTTTTGTTAATTACTATATCCATATTGGGTAGTGTGCTACAGTAGAAGCACATAGTTGCATAAAACAAGTATTAAAATAGCAATTACAAAACAAGAGAGGTAGCTCTTTGGGTTATGTGGTTATATGAATATTTTTGGAGAAAGTAGTTGAGTTGGGCCCTTGGCGTTGTAGACTGTTATTATACAGGATAATTGTAGGATATTGGGCAGAGCCTATGGTATTTGTTTGGTAAGACCTTGGAAATTGTATTTGTGAATGAATCATGATATTAGTTCATTTGCTTGGCCTCATGTTATAGAAGCATGATAAAAGAAAGTCTTTGTCATTTTATTTTGCTTGTTTTGGCATTGGAGAAAAAATTGCTAGAATTAAAAGCTGTGAGGTGCCTGCTGAATTAGTCTCTAAAGCAGTGGTTCTCAATCTGTGGGTCCCGATGCCTTTGAAAGTTGAACGATCCTTTCAAAGGTGTGACTGAGACCATTGGAAAATGCAGATGTTTACGTTATCATTTTTAACAGCAGCAAAATTGCAGTTATGAAGTACCAGTGAAAATAATTTTGTGGTTGGGGTACTAAAGGGTTGCAGCATTAGGAAGGTTGAGAACTGATTTAAAGGATAATATGTCTTATGTGTTTATAAAGCTCTATAAGTGATTTTTATACAGCTAGAGAGGGGCCACTATGTATAATATAACCATGAATATAAACATTCAAGTATGTTGGGCTGGGGCTTTTGTTTGTTTTTGGTTTAGTTTTTTGAATTTCTGGGCTTTTTGAGATAGGGTTTCTCTGTGTAGCCCTGGTTGTCCTGGAACTTGCTCTGTAGACCAGGCTGGCCTCAAACTCACAGAGATCCCTTCTGCTTCTGCTTCCCAAGTACTGGGATTAATGGCATCCACCCCCTGGCTCAGACAGTCTTATGTTGATGAGAGAAAACTATAAGCAAAGTTTATTCTTAAAAGAATGTCATTTTGTAGTTCTGCTGTTAATAAATGAAAGAGGATTTGAAAATGACAGTTCTCAGTATGCATATTAGGATGCGTTTGATGGTTGTGATCTTGGCTTTTAGGGATTTCCCGGAATAGCAAGTGTACACTTAGATATCTAAACTCAAAGCATACTTAGCTTGTCATATATGTAAACTTGCATTAAAGTTGACACTTTAAAAAGAGGGGGGAAAATTTAAGCCAATAGTACTAACAGAGTCATGGCATTCTGGGAAGTGGAGGAAGGATTTAGGGTTGCAGGTCATCACCCTGTGATAGTTCAAAGTCATTCTAAGTTACTTTGTAAGATCCTGTCTCAAAACCCAATGCTTACGGATATAACTCAGTGTTAGAGTTTACTTCACATTTCTTAGGCTACTGTACCACTTCCCCATCCTCTGCCAAAACAAACAAAACACCAAACCAGAAGCAAAAAAACCTAGTTCAGTTGGTTGTGAATAGTTGCTTTTCCCTCCTTGTTAAGATATGAATTATAATGCTTGTTTTTTTATAAACAATTCCTTAACTTTAAGGTCTTATGTAGACTAGCTTGGCCTCAAACTCACAGAAAATCTCCTGCCTCTGCCTCTTGAGTGCTGTGATTAAAGGCATGTATCATCATGCCCAGGTCCTTTCAACCGTACTTTCTTTCTTTCTTTTTTTTTTTTAAAGATTTATTTATTTATTATATGTAAGTACACCGTAGCTGTCCTCAGACGCACCAGACGAGGGCGTCAGATCTCATTATGGGTGGTTGTGAGCCACCATGTGGTTGCTGGGACTCGAACTCATGACCTTCCGAAGAGCAGTCAGTGCTCTTCCTCGCCTAGCCACCTCACCAGCCCATCAGCCCTACTTTCTTTTCTTCTTTTTTTTTAAAAATTTACTTATTCATTTTACATCCCAATCTCAGCCACCCTCCTCCTCCCAGTACCCCTTCCTGCAGATTCTCTCCCAATTTTTCTCTCTCCTCTGAGAAGGAAGAAGCCCCACTCTGGGTATAATACACCTCCCTCAACACACCCACCCACACCCACCCACGCACACACACACAAACACATACACACACACACCCACCTCCCCACACACACACCCCAAGTCACTGCAGGACGAGGTGTGTCCTCTCCAGCTAGTAAGGGGAATGGGAACTATAAGCAACAGGTTCAAGGACAGTCCCTGCTCCAGTTGTGTGTGTGTGTGTGGGGGGATGGTGGTTGGGAGAGCAGGGATCCACCTGAAGACCAGGCTGTGTAAATAAATGGAGCTTGTGTTTATTTTAAATTTTATTTCATTTTATTTTTTGAGATGGGGTGTAGCCCTGTCTGTCCTGGAACTAACTCACTTTGTAGACCAGGCTGACCTTGAACTCAGAGATTGACCTGCTTCTGCCTCCAGAGTGCTAGGGTTAAAGGTGTGTGCCACCACTGCCCAGCATTTGGTTTTGATTTAAAAAAAAAAAAGAAACATTATTTTATGTATACGAGTGTTTTACGTGCATATATGTGTGTGTGCCATGTGCATGCCTAGTGCCCACAGAAACTAGAAGCTGGCATTGGATTCTCCAATTGAATTCTCTGGAACTGGAGGTACAGTTTGTTGTAAGCTATCATGTAGATGCTTGGTAGATGCCTGGGTATTGAAGAACCCCCGTCTTCTGCAAGAGAAGCCAGTGCTCTTAGCTGCTCTTAGGTTGGTTATTTTGCGAGGGAGAGGTTTGAGACAGGGTTTCTCTGTGTAGCCCTGGATATCCTGGAACTTACTCTTAGACCAGGTTGGCCTCCAACATAGAAATCCACCTGCCTCTGTCTCCCAAGTGCTGGGATTAAAGGCGCGCACCACCACTGCCCGGCTAAAAGTATCTTTTTGATTGCTTTGTATGTAAAGAATTCTATCTGTATCAGGGCATACAAGTTCCTAAAAGACATTGTATTGTGCAAAGGTTGTAATAAAAACTAAATATAGCATATGGGGCAAATGGGCCTAGGCCTAGCACAGCGTCACAAAGATAATAAGCAAGGTGGTACATGTGTGTAATCTTAGCGATCCACTCTGGAAGCCAAGTTCTAGGCTAGCCTGGGCTACATTGAAAGACCCTGTCTCAAAAATCAAGTCCTCAACAAAACAGCAAAATGAGACTTTAGTAAAAATGAAAGCATGTGCGGGCTAGAGAGAGAGTTCAGTGGTTAAGATGTTTGTTGCTGTCAGGAGGTCTGAATGCACATCCAGGCACTCACTTCAGTAGCTAACAGGCTACCTATAACTCTAAGGAACCATGTAACAATCATACAAGACTGTGCACACATGAAAATAAAATAAATCTTTTAAAAAGTTAGCACAGGTCTATATATGTGAAATAATTAACAGATACATAAATACTATAATGTAAATGGTACATTTCCTGGAAAAACACTTGAAGCTAGATTGTTTCAGAGGTAGCATTTGAGGCATTACAATTTGCTAATTACTATGAATTGACAGAAGGCTGTTTTTGAAATCAGATACAAGGAAGCATCAGATGTGGGTAAGTGTGGCATTGTTGAACTGAGGTAGTTGGTAGATATTTGATGTCTTTGCAGCAGTATTCTGTTCACACCCACTGGATTTGTTTCAGCTGTCTGTTTTCTGGGTTAGTTTTCTGGCAGTTAAAATCCTACAGAAGCAAACATGAAATTTAAAGAGATTAAAATGTTCCCTAATATATTAATTCTATTGGAGCAAATGTGTATATTCAAAACAAGCATTAATACAGAGTTTGCTGTTCCCTATCTAATAGCATTGTAGAGACCATGGCTTTTGTGTGACTCTTCTGCCTAAACTAGATCTTGGACCTCTTGTACACAGCATCTGAGGCACCTTCATGGTACCTATTTTGCTATTTTAGTTACCACTGCCAATGTATGACGAAGCAATTCGCTCTCTCACCCTCTCTGTGAGTTTTAGGAAGTACTTTTCTTAAAAAACGAGCTTAAGTGAAAGGCTGCAAGGCTGTTAAACAGTGGGTTGCCACTGAGGTCAGTCTCAACTTTCTTCTTTGGTTTTTCAAGACAGGTTTCTCTGTATAGCCCTGGCTGTCCTGGAACTCAGAAATCCGTCTGCTTCTGCCTCCCATGTGCTGGGATTAAAGGCATGTACCACTGCTGCCCGGCTCAAGAAAATTTCTTAAGTTATAGCTTTGCTATGATAACCATTTTATTGTTTCATTGTGTGCCCAATCTCCCTCATCCTGTTGTGTTCATGTACCCACTTTATCATTATCATCATCATCATCATCATCATCATTATCATTATTATTATTTATTATGTCTGTATATCCTTCTGTGTGTATATATGTCTGGAGGGTATTGCCACAGCATGAATATAGAGGTTAGCAGACAACTTTTTTTTAAAATTTATGCATGGGTGTTTTGCTTGCATGTATATCTGTATAAGGGTCTCAGAACCCCTAGAACTGGAGTCACAGACATGTGGATGCTGGGAATTGAACCCTGGTCCTCTAGAACAGTAAGTACTCTTAACAGCTGAGCCATCTCTCCAGCTCCATGTTTGATTTTAATTTTAATATTTGAAGGACTTGTTAGTTTTTATTTGGATGCAGTCTCAATGCAGCCTACACAGGCCTCATACTCTGTAACTAGGATAACTTGAACTTAGATTCTTCCCTCTGGAGTACTAGGCATATGGCACCAAGTCCAGTTTCAATTAGGCCTTTGTTTTCTCTGGTACATTAGTTATACTTAGTATTGTTTTCACAAGTCATTGGAATGCTGTTTTTCTTATACTTTTAACTATTTAAGCTTCCATTTAGATAGTTTATATTACTGTGGTTTCAAGTTTTCTGTAGTGTTTTTATAATCATAAAAATTTCATAAGCTTCAACTTATCTATGATGTCTGTAATTTAAGTTTCTCTAGGTAACTTTATTATTGATAGTTTTCATTCTAGGATTTCCATTTTTCTGTTGAAGTATTTCTTTGAGTTTTGATTGTGTTCAGGTTTTCTTAATGCTTAGGTATTATATAATAGAAACTACTTTGAAAGTCTTTGCTGCCTCCATTATCATTTCTGTTTTTATATTTGGCATTAATTTATTAATCCTACAGGCCCTGGGTCACTTTCCATTTAGTAGCATTGCCTTCTCTTCATAACTTTAGATACAATGGACAGTCAGTTGAGTGTGTGGATACTATTGCCTTTATTAACAGAATTTTGTTTTGGTGGGCAGTTGGGGTGCATTAGCATATTCTTTTCATGATCACTTATTTTTATTTATTTATTTATTTATTTATTTATTTATTTATTTTAATTTCTCTGTGTAGCCTTGACTGTTTTGGAACTCACTCTGTAGACCAGACTGGATTTGAACTAGAGATCTGCCTGCCTCTGCCTCCTGAGTCCTGGGATTAAAGGTGTGCACCAAAGCTTGGCTATTTTTTATTTATTTATTTTTTTTTTATTTTTTTATTTTTCAAGACAGGGTTTCTCTGTGTAGCCCTGGCTGACCTGGAACTCACTCTGTAGACCAGTCTGGCCTTGAACTCATTAAAGGCGTGAGCCACCACCGCCCGGTACTTAGCTATTTTTTAATTTTTAAAATTGCATTTAATTTTTTTTAGTGAGTGTATATGTCTATTCATGTGGGTTTACATAATAACTTTTGGGAGTAAGTTCTTTCTTTCTATCCTACTGGTCCAACTTAGGCTGTCAGGCATGAGAGTGGGTATAAACTACCTGTCCGGCCAACTCATTGACTGAAGATTTATTTTCTAACTGTAATGAAAGTAGATCTGAGTCTTCCTCCCAGGGAATGGGTAGTCTGGATCTATGCCAAAGTCATTAGTGTTAACAAAGATTTTTTTCCTGGGTGTTTGGTGCCTGGGCACCTGTGGGCTTGTGCTGCTCCTTAGCTGATCTGGCTTAAGTCAATTCGTGTGGGCCTTCACCAATTAAATCTTTAACCAAAGATTTCTATGGACATTTCTAAAGCTTGTGTCTGTCATCTTCTCTGTGATCCTTTCCAGAAAGATCCTGTTGTTTCAGCAGTTTCTCAATCTATTGCTGCTCAGATTGTGAGACTACTGAACTGTTCCTTCATGTGTAATCTGCAGTTTGGAAAGTGCCTTAGTAGAAGCAGGGATTCACTGCATTTCTGAGACAACAGTACTGGGCTGCTAACAGATCCATATTTGCTTTTATACCTGGCCTATATCTGAGTTGATGGCAGTTATTCCTGTACATTTTGAAGCAGATGTCTCTCAGAGTATATGAGTGCCAGAGATGAGATTTTATTATCTATTAGAATAGTTCATTCTGTTTTATTACTGTATGTTGTTTTTCTATAGCATAGTATTAATATTTTAAATCTTAATCAGTGATGAGATCTATAATGTAACTTTAATTTTGTATTAACATAGAAAACAGGACAAATAGAACATATGGCATACATTTCCTACTAAGGAAATCCTTATTCATAATTTTGTGTCGGAGCCAGCCGACAAGGGTGAGGCTGAAGTAGAGAGGGCGACTGAATGAGAACGAGAGAACCACCGCTCTGCTGGCAGTGCAATAAACTTTAATGCGAGAAATCTTTTATAGTAAAACACAGTAAGACTAAAAATAGAATTTAACAACAATCATGTAGCACAATCTCTTAGCACTTTCTCATGGCAAAACATGCCCACTTCTTCATTATCTTACAGTAAATATTTTCCCCCCATGCCCAGGTGCATGAGGTCTGTTTCTTTGATCCTTGCACGCACAGCTCTCAGTAGCCTTGAATTACTTCCAGAACATCTTGGGTTCATGGAGCAGTTATGTCCTCAGCTGCAGGGAGATTATCAGAAGGTGCCCCCTCCTTCATGGAGCAGTCATGCTCTTGGCTGCAGGGAGATTATGTGAAGGTGCCCCTTCCCTGCCTTTCAGCAGGGGGGCCACCCCTAAATCTTCCCCAATGCCAAAGAACTTTCCCACCATTCAGCAGAGGGGCCACCCCTAAATCTTCCCCTATGCTAAAGAACATTCCACCACAATTTTGAAATTGCAAGAATTCCTGAAACAAAGTTGTTTCTGGGTGAGGAGTTGCAAACTCATTTTTAAAATTTAATTCAGTGATTTGTTGTGGAAAACTAAGTATGTCAGATTATCTTTTCTTTTTTCTTTTCTTTTTTTTTTTTTTTTGGTTTTTCGAGACAAGGTTTCTCTGTGTAGCCCTGGCTGTCCTGGAACTCACTCTGTAGACCAGGCTGGCCTCCAACTCAGAAATCCGCCTGCCTCTGCCTCCCAAGTGCTGGGATTAAAGGCATGCGCCACCACCGCCCGGCTAGATTATCTTTTCATTTTGTAAAATATATGTTAAGGTGCTAAAGAGATGGTTCAGCAGTTATGAGCACTTGCTGTTGTTCTTCCAGAAGACTCAGGTTTGATTCTCAACTGGGTAGCTTACAACCATTTTAAAATCCAGTTCTAGGAAAACCCATCATCCTCTTCTGGCCTCTGTGGGCACCAGGCATACATGTGACTGTACAGAAGTATACTTTTGTAGCAGTCCCTCCACCCCTACCCCATTTGTCCCCAGAGACAGCTTAGAGGTAGGACAGTTTGACTGAGCAGCTCATGCAGGGAAGATGACTAGTTACCGTCTCAGTAAAGACAACATAGATTGCTGTAGCGCTACTTCATTCTCTTTTCCTTCTTTATTTAAAAAAAAAAAAAGATTCTTTCTTTGGTAATTCCATATATCAATACAGTATAATTTATATTACATCCAAGCCCTCAACTCCTCCCCCTTCCCAGCTTCCTGTGGTTATCATAGTCTCTGTCTCTGTCTCTCTGTCTCTGTCTCTGTCTCTGTCTCTCTCTCTCTCTCTCTCTCTATATATATATATATATATATATATACATATATATATTTATATTTATACTTATATTTAAATAAATATATATATATATATTTAACTGGCTGAGTTCATTCAGTGTTGATCCTGTGCACTGCGATGTAGGCCTCCCAGTGGTATTCGGCTGCTGCTCCTCAACTAGATTGCTGGACTTGGTAAATCTCTTTTATCTCCATGCTGCAGTGTTGCTGGCTTGACCTTGGACATCGAGTGCCAGACATCCTTTATTTAATATTTAGCTTCAGTTTAATAGACTGACTTTGTCCTGCCCAAAACACAGATTATCCTGGATCTGGGTATAAGTCTCCTACTGAATACTGAGGTCAGTTAAAGTTGCCTGCTTATACTGCCTTTACCCTTCTCTTCCCCCATTCTTTCCTTCCTTCCTTCCTTCCCTTTTTTCCCTGTCCCCTCCCTCTTTCTCTTTGACTTGTTTGTTTTTAAGGTTTTTGTTTTGTTTTGTTTTGTGTTTTTGAGCCAAGGCCTTACTTTACTATGTATCCCTTGACTGGAATGGACTTCACTATATTTCATGCTGGGCATGCTGGTTCAAACTCAGAGAGATCCACCTGCCTCTGCCTTCCAAGTGCTAGAGTTATTTGTTTCTATTTTATTTTATTTTTTAATTTATTGTATGTGTGTATGATGTGAGTGCTGGTGCCTGTGGAAGCGAGATATTGGATCCCCGGAGGCTTGAGGACCCACCCAGAGTAGATGCTGGGAGCCTAACTCAAATTCTCTGCAAGATCAGTATGAGCTCTTAACCACTGAACCATTTCTCCAGCCTTTCTCTTTTTATTCTTTCTTTAGCTGGAGCTACCTTATCTTCTCTTTCCCTCTTTTTTATTTCTGTTTTTCTTTAGATTAAAAAAAATATGTATTTGTTTTACCTGCACATATGTTTGCACCACATGTGTGTCTAGTGCCTGTAGGGGTCAGAAGAGGGTGTCTGATCCCCTGGAACTGGAATTAGAGATGGTTATGTGCTGTCAGGTTGGTGCTGGGAATTGAACTTCTGCATGAACATGTAATTTTTAACCACTGAGCCATCTCTCTAGCCCCTTTTTCCTCTAGTATCCTCCAATTTGCTTGTCTCCTCTTCCTCTTCTTCCTCTTCTTTTTTTTTTTTTTAAATTTGGAGACAGGGTTTCTCTGTGTAGCCCTGGCTGTGCTGTAACTCATTCTGTAGACCAGGCTGGCTTCAACTCACAGAGATCTGCTTGCCTCTGCCTCCTGAATGCTAGGATTAAAGGTGTGTACCACCACCACTAAGTTGGTATTTTATTTATCTGTTGCTCTAATATTAATCATCAATCTTAATCTGCATATATCTTTCTCCATTTTTTCCCCCTGGCCTGCTCTGGCCCTGCTCTGGCCCTGCTCGCTCCAGTTCCGCTATTTTTCTCCATTTTTACCTTTAGTTAACGAGTACCTTAGTGTACACTATCCTGTCCTTTGCTCTTTACCTCCCTTCCAAATTACTGTCTTTTGTTTGTGGTTGTGTCAGAAAATAGTATTGTATTCTCAAAGTGATGCTAAAAATCAAGCCTAGTGCATTGACTGAGCCGAGGGCTTAGTTGTGAGCTGCACCTCCAGCTGAGTAGGAAGAAACTGTGCTTTACTGTAAACTTCTTGAATATTGCAAATGCTTGGACTGAAACAACAATGCATTTAAGTAAAACATCCAGCCAACCACCAAATCTGATTTCAGAGACATATGAAACATGAAAATCAGGCGAACAGAAGTCTTCACAGTTGCTAGTTCTATAATAGTGCACTCCATGAGAATGAGATGGAGTCCTAACAAACTCAGAAGAACAGTTATAAGACTAGTCCGTGGAATCAAAGAGTACAAGAATGTATTTCTGAAGGAGCTCAGAGAACAGAAACAGACAGATGAATGAGATGACACCAACATAATATGAAAAGGGAATTTAATAGAGGAATACTGAAAATATTGGAAGTTTAGAAGGGAAAAAGTAAATTGAGTAAAAAACAGTCTGGAAAGCCCCACTAATAGAGTAAGTGGGTTAAGAGTATGAGGGCATGAAGGGTTTGGTGTGGTGGACACCTTTAATCCCAGCACTTGGGAGACAGAGGCAGGTAGATCTCTAAGTTTGAGGCCAGCCAAGCCTCCATAGAGAGTTTCAGGACAGCCAGGCTACACAGAGAAATCCTGTCTCCAAAAAAACAAAGCAAAACAAGAATTTGAGGGCTTGAAGACAAGGGAGGTGGATTAGAAGAGTCAGACAATGGCACGGAGAGAACAGAATGCAAAAAGAATATAGACATGTGGGACACTGTCTGTGTGCCATGGACACAGAGGAGAGGAGTGTAAGGCTTAGAGCACACATTCAATAAAATCACAGCAGGAAATTTGTAAAACCCAGGGAAAGAGATGGGCATCTAGCTATATAGGAGACACCCAAACAGAAAAGACCTGAAAAGAGCCTCCTTACATTACATTGGAAGCATTCTGAACACACCAAGCATACAGAACAAAAAAGGGTGAAAGCTGCAAAAGACAGGCTTCAAGAATACATAAAGATAAATCCGTCAGAGTAACAGAAACTCTAAAAATCCAGAGGACACAAACCAATATATTTCAAAAGTCTGAAAGACAATAACCACTTACCTAGATTAGTATATCCAGCAAAGTCATCCTTCCATGATTGAAGGAAAAAGTGACACTTCTCATTATCAAAACAAACTAAGGGAATTTATGATCACTTTTAGTGGCATCACTGAAAATATTTAAAGGAATCCTAGACATTGACGAGAAAGATAAGCACATACTGGAGGACACAAGAATAATAAAGTACAGCTAAAAACTATTGGTAAGCAGATAAAGATTAGGAAAATACCAACTACAAAAGCAATCCAGTGGTAGGTATGAGTACATACTATGAATCCTAACGGTCTCAGTTTTCTTATCATCACGGATTATAAGACAGAATCCATCTATTTGTTCTTAAAAGAAACCTCACTGGGGAGGGGGAACTCACTGGGGAGAGTGAAAAGATGGAAAAAGATATTTGAAGAAATCAAGCAGATTTCACTGTTTATTTCTAGCATATTTTATGTCTGTTTAGTTCAAGTATAGATTTGAAATAAAATTCTTTTCCACGTGACTTTTTTTCTCTTCCTCTTCTGCCTGTTTCCCAACTACATTTTTCTTCCCTCCCCACCTCTATGATATGCAGTGGTCCGGTCTGTCCCCAGTTCTTTTCCTCCCCTTCTCTCTCTCTGCCCCTGCCACCTCTCCAATGCCAATATGCTGGGGTGTATGTAGGCATGTAGGCTCCCTTTTTTTCTTCTTCTTGGTATTCACATATACTTATTTGGTCTGTTATACTTAAAGACTACCTTGGTTAGAAAAGTGTAAGTTTAAACCGTAATTCCTGTTTTCTTTTCATCTTTTTTTTGTTGTTTTGTTTTGTTTTAAGGAAGGATCTCACTATACAGACCATATTCACCCCAAACTCACAGACCTGCCTTCTTCTGCCTCCTGAGTGCTGGGATTAAGGCACAGGTGTGCACTACTACACCTGGTCTGTACCTTTTAAATTACATTTTCACTTTTCCTATAACTCAGTTACTAGATTTTTTTAAAAATGAATTTTTGATTTTTCAAATCTGTTCCTTTTACTTTGTTCTACTTCAGCTTTTGGTGCTGAAGATAAAACCTAGAACTTTGGTATCTTAGGCAAGTGTTCTGCCACTTGACTACATCCTCATCCCCCTTTGTAACCATTTAATGGGACTTAATAAAAAATCTGAAAACAAGGCTGGCGAGATGGCTCAGTGGGTAAGAGCACTGACTGCTCTTCCAAAGGTCCTGAGTTCAAATCCCATCAACCACATGGTGGCTCACAATCATCCATAATGAGATCTGACGCCCTCTTCTGGTGTAGCTAAAGACAGCTACAGTGTACTATTTAAAATAACAAATTAATCTTTGTGCCGGAGCGAGCAGGGACTAAGTGATTGGGACTGACCAGAGCAAGTGGGGTTGACCAGAGCGAGCAGAGGTTCTAAATTCAGTTCCCAACAACCACATGAAGGCTCACAACCATCTGCTCATATACATAACATAAATAAATCTTTAAGAAATAACCTGAAAATATTTAGTAGTGAATTTGGAAAGTTTCTACATTTATTGGTAAACTGACATACTTTCTTGTTTTGACAGAGATGTTATGAACATAAACAGTATAGAAATGGATTGAAGTTCTGTAAACAAATCCTTTCCAATCCCAAATTTGCAGAGCATGGAGGTAAGAACAAACACTGTATAAGTACATGGTTTTCCTGGAACTCCATCTGGCTTCTCTTATTTTACTCTGTCATTATTTTCCAGAGTGAATCTTTAATGTCTGTGGGGAGATAAAATTTAATAGTGAAGTTTTAGTTAAATACCAAGAAAGTGATAGCACATTCAATTAAGTTTTGGTTTCTTTTTTTTATTAGTTCTTCTAGAAAGGCAGAAGAGCCCATTCAGCCTGATGCGTGTTTAAGTTAAAGTGTTAATAAGAAAATTTTACTTTAGAACTTTGTGCTGGAAGAACTTTATTCTTTACCATAGGCTTGTCAGAAAGTGACCATTTAGTCTCTCCTATTTATTTTTATTGTATATTAACTAGCTCATCACAACTGAGTCATTTAAGATGATTGTATTTATAACATCCAGGTATATAGCTTCTGTCTAAATAAGATAAGTGATTAGATAATTTGTAGAACAGTTAGTGAGTATGTGACTAAACTTGTAAAAAAAAAAGAGGAAAATTACATTTTGTGGGTCTGATTTGTACAGATTTGGGAAGCATGACTCTTTGGTGGTGAATTGACATTGTATTGAGGAAAATGAGTGACAGTTCAGTAGCAAGTTTTCATCATTCCCTTTCTGCATTTGTTAAGTTTGCCCATGCTTGAGATTTTACATATGCTGCAGGTTGAAGATGGAAGCAGTGATAGTAAAAAAATACCTAAGTTGATCTCCTTTTCCTTATTGAAAGCCTATCTTCATTTATCTGAATAGTAGGTTCTTTTACATTCTATTTTGTAAAGTATGCATACTGGTAATGGAACTTCTAATTTAATCATAGTAGTTTTATTAGCAGAAAATGTCATATCTTATTTATGATAAGAATTTAGAGTAGGTTTTCCTCTCTTTTTGGAAATGTACCCCTTCCCTGTATTTTAACATGACTGAAATTAAGTTGAATAGAAGTACCACAAATTTACTGGAGACATTTTTAAACATAACACCTGAGGACTTTATTTTATTTGTAAGAACAAAGTTTTTGCCAGTTTTTAACCCATGGTCCTTCTGCTACCTTTTAAGTACAAAGGCTATGTATGCACACATCTCAGTCCATACACATCTTTATTTTCTAGGGTTCTAAAAATTGATCTTAAAAGTTAGACAAATACAAAAAAAATTAGGCAAATAAATCACAAGGAGTCTATTTTAACTCTCATAGGGATATACATTATAAAATTAGAAATATCTTTTCTTTTCTGAAAAGTTACTACTACTCACAACACTCTTAAACTGGTTATTAGAAATGGTGAGCTTTTGACATCTTTAACTGTGTTCTTTATAATAATCCTAAAGACTCAATAATACATTTCTGAAAACTAGAAATGTAGGGGATATATGGATAGCATACGGTAAAGAACTTGCTAAGCATCTGAGTTTGAATTCCTCTAAACCACAGGGAAAGCCAGACAAGGCAGTATGTACACCTGTAATCCCATATGATTATGGGGAGATGGGAGGGAGAGACAAGAGAATCTCCAGAAACTAGTAGGCCAGCTTATCTCAACATAAATGGCTATAAATAACAATGAGGCTTTTATATAAAGTAGACAGCAAGGACAGCTGGTGAATGTAAGTCCCCACCCATACTTAGAAACATATAGAGACACATAGGCCGCACACATACACGTGTGCACACACACACACACACATACACACACACACAAAATCAGAAGTGTAGATAATTTATGTGTATTTTAATAAAGAATTGATTTAGGGGCTGGAGAGATGGCTCAGTGGTTAAGAGCACCGACTGCTCTTCCAAAGGTCCTGAGTTCAAATCCCAGCATCCATATGGTGGCTCACTGCCATCTGTAATGAGATCTGATGCCCTCTTCTGGAGTGTCTGAAGACAGCTACAGTGTACTTACATATAATAAATAAATAACTCTTTTTTAAAAAAACAAAAAACCTGTATCACCAAACCCAGCCTGCTGTATTAAAAAAAAAAAAAAGACTTGATTTAGCCTTCATATAATTTAGGTTCATAGAAACAAAGTTTTCAAAATAGTGTTTTGTATTTTAAACGTCATCTCGTGAATTTGTTTAAGAATGCCAGTAGAGTGATTATTGCTAGGCAGTCTGCCAAGTCAGAGATTTGCGTGCTATTTATTTATTTATTTATTTACTTACTTACTTACTTTCTTATTGGCAGACTTTTACTATGTTGCCCTGGCTGAACTGGAACTTTTCTAAGTAGGTCAGACTGGCCTCAAACTCACAAGAGGTCTGTCTGCTTCTGCTTTCCAGATGCTGGGATTGAAGATAAATGCCACCATGCCTGGTTAGGTTTTTATCTTTTATTTATTCATTAAGGAAAAAAACAATCTAAGAGTGCCTCAGAAAACAGAATCTCGAGGTTTTCGCTTACTTACCTTGTCAGGGTTTGAATTCTGTACATACCTGGAAATGTCTTGTTAAACATGAAATGTTTGTACTGTTTGTTTTTGAGATTATAGTTATTTCCTATTGATTACTTTCTTCTAACTTCTTTTTTCCTTTGTTGTTAAATTAATAGAAACCCTGGCTATGAAAGGATTAACGCTGAACTGTTTGGGAAAAAAGGAAGAGGCTTATGAATTGGTCCGCCGAGGTTTGAGAAATGACTTAAAGAGTCATGTGTGTATCCTTTTGAAATGTATTTAAAGATTGAGTGGGCTGTTTTGATATAAGAAAACAAACTGAGCCAAGAAATGTAAATCCCTGTTACCGTGAGGAAATGATTTTTTTCTTTAACTGAAAATTAAACCTTTTTCTAATATGCCCAATGCATTTTAACAATATATGTTAGAGAAATTGTATCTATGATGCTGGTCTTACTTTGGGAGGGGGTGTCGCTATGGCCTGAATATTCACATTCCTTTAAATTCATACATCAAAGCCTCGTCACAGAATGATGGTGTTAGGAAGTAATGTTGTTGAAGAAGTGAGTAGGGAGTGGGGATAGAGCCTTCAGGAAGCTGTCTACAAACCCTCAGGGAACTTGCTAGCCCCTTTGTCACAGGAAGACGCAGGTAGGATGGATGTGCCATCTATGCAAGAGAGCATGACTCACTAGATGATACAGCGGTTAGCATGAGCAGCAAGCTGCTTTCATTAGAAGTTGTCCCGTTTAAGTAAGGTATTTTGTTACAGCAAATGGTCCTACACAAGTACATGGTGATTTCATCCATCATAATCATAACTGTAGAGAGATATATTACAAGGAATATTAAAGAGGTATATATTATATTGAGTAAGAGCAAAAGCTGTGAAGTGTGTTCACTTAGATCTTAAACTTTCCTCAGCCTATCTGTTATCCAAGTTTCCTTTTTTTGTGAAATGGGGATAGTCACACTATACTAGTTGTAGTGACTTAATGTTGGAATACATAATAAAATTTGTGTTTTGTTAAGGGATTGACAAGGGCTGGACTTGAGTAGAAGTTTATGTGTGGAAAAGAGAAAAAAATGTACTTTGGTATTTTTCAGTCTCTAACAAGGATAATACCTGTTTTGTAAGCCAGCAGCATTTAAGAGCTAAGTTAATTAACACATTTTCAAGTGTTTTGTGGTCTCTTAGGACAGTACAGGTGAAGTAAATAGTCTGTTGAAGGAAAAAACTAGATCCTTATATAGAACATTTTGAGTGTATATAAAGCATGGCTTGTTCAAAGACGTACTACTAATCTTGAAAACACAAGACTGCAGAAGAGGGCGAGCACAGTACTGGAAAGGTAAGCCAGAGTTCAGCAGTGCCGTTGGAGATAGATATCCTTCCATTTTGGATGATACAACATTCTGCTCTGGATTTACTTACCCACAGTAGATAGAACAAGTTTTTAAGGTTTATTATATATGTGTGAGTCTTTTGCCTGCATCTGTTTATATATGCCACGTGCCTGCCCAGTGCCATTGGAAGCCAGAAGAGGATATCAGATCCATTGGAACTGGAGTTAGCAATAGTATGACCCACCTCTGTAGGTGCTGGGAACCAAACCCAGACACTTTTTAAAAAAATTTATTTATTTATTTATTTATTTATTTATTAATTCTATGTAAGTACACTGTAGCTGTCTTCAGACAGTACCACACAAGGACGTCAGATCTCATTATGGGTGATTGTGAGCCACCATGTGGTTGTTGGGATTTGAACTCATGACCTCCCGAAGAGCAGTCGGTGCTCTTCCCTGCTGAGCCATCTCACCAGCCCTAAACCCAGACACTTTATAAATATAAAGATCGAGCGCTCTGAATCCCTGTGCTGCCTTTCCAGTTGGCTGTTTAGGAAGAAGTATTAAAGACTCTTTTTTTTTTCTTTTTGTGGGTTTTAGAAGAATAAAATAGGGGTAGTAAGGCTGAGTGCAGTGACACTACAGTAAAAAGGCCTCCTTCCTTCATAGTATTCTTTAATAGAGTCTAAGATCTCTAAATGAAAACCCCAATTATTGAAAATTTGTAACAATTATTTGTTTCGATTTTATATGACTGACTTTTGAGAATCTTGTGCCATGTAGAAGCATTGTCTTTTTTTAAAAATTATTTATTTACTTTTATTTCATTTACATTGGTGTTTTGCCTGCATGTGTGTCTATGTCAGGTTTCAAGTCTCTTGGAGCCTGATTACACACAGTTGTGAGCTGCCATGTAGTTGCTGGGAATTGAACTCTGATCCTCTGGAAGAGCAACCACTGAGCCATCTCCTCAGCCACTAAGCACTTTCATGAATACTATTTTAATTAATTATCATTACTTTGCTCTAGTGTACAAATATTCTTATTTATATTATATACATGAGAAGCAAAATAAGGTTAATTTGTTTGTGGTATAGCATTAAAATAGCAGGTTAGCCCTGATTATCTCTGGCTTCAAAAGCTCTCTTCTGTTTGTTAAATTCTCATTTATCTTTGTATTCTTCTCCAGTGTCTTAGTCAGGGTTTCTATTCTTGCACAAACATTATGACCAAGAAGCAAGTTGGGGAGGAAAGGGTTTACTCAGCTTATACATTCACATTGTTGTTCATCACCAAAGCATGGCAGGACTGGAACTCACACAGGGCAGGAGCTGACCCAGAGGCCATGGAGGAATGTTTCTTACTGGCTTGCTTAGCTTGCTTTCTTAAAGAACCCAAGACTACCAGCCCAGGATCAGGAGTGGATTCCAGACATTGGATGACTTGAGTTTGATTTTGCTTTGATTGTGACTGTGCCCTGATATTTTAGTGGAGCCCACAGTTAAGAGACTTGAATTTTAAAAGGATTGAACTTTTAATATGTAAAGACTGTTTCTTGCTCAGCCTGCTCTCTTATAGAACCCAAGACTACCAGCCTAGGGATAGTCCACCCACAATGGACTGTCCCCCTTGATCACTAATTGAGAAAATGCCTTACAGCTGGATCTCATGGAGGCATTTCCTTAACTGAAGCTCCTTTTTCCGTGATAACTTCAGTTTGTGTCAAGTTGACACACAAAACCAGCCAGTATGCCCAGTGTCCCAATTTACATTTAGAAATTTACAAATGATGTTAGCTTTTCAAGTTTTTTTTGGAGATTGTTTTGTAATTGTGCGTATGTAAAACATGTATCCATGTATTGCATCCCTGGCTGACCTAAAAATTCTCAGAAGTCTGTCTGTCTCTGCTTTCTTTTTTTTTTTTTTTTAAAGATTTTATTTACATTACATCTAAGTACACTTTAGCTTCTTTAGACACACCAGAAGAGGGCGTCAGATCTCATGTTATGGGTAGTTGTGAGCCACCATGTGGTTGCTGTGATTTGAACCCAGGACCTTCTGAAGAGCAGTCAGTGCTCTTAATCTTAATCTGAGCCATCTCTCCAGCCCATTTGTCTCTGCTTTCTAAGTATTGGGATTAAAGGTATGTGCTACCATACCTGGCTGAGAATAGTATTTCTTGACATACAGGTTATATCCTTAACTAAATTCCTCCAGGTTGGCATGTTTATGGCCTTCTTCAGAGGTCAGACAAGAAGTATGATGAAGCCATTAAGTGCTACAGAAATGCACTGAAATGGGATAAAGACAATCTTCAGATCTTAAGAGATCTTTCCTTACTACAGATTCAAATGCGAGATCTTGAGGGCTATAGGGTAAGTAAAAGATGTTTTTTATTTTTATCATAAGAAAAAAATCTTGTTACTTAGAACTTTGGATATATTCTGATTAGAAACAAATTTTTTTCTATTTTT
>NW_022196898.1:1882875-1921424 GCF_008632895.1 Mastomys coucha
TTACTGCCCCTTTAGTGATTAGATCTGTGATTGGGACAGATCTTAAAAACAGAACATTTTGTTGAGGGATAGAGTTGGAGTAATATGTACAATCATTAAAAAAATATATTGTTGCCGGGCGGTGGTGGCGCACGCCTTTAATCCCAGCACTTGGGAGGCAGAGGCAGGCGGATTTCTGAGTTCGAGGCCAGCCTGGTCTACAGAGTGAGTTCCAGGACAGCCAGAGCTATACAGAGAAACCCTGTCTCGAAAAAAAAAAAAAAAAAAAAAAATATATATATATATATATATATATATATATTGTTGAAGTTTTTGTTGAAAGTCACTTTATTAAAAATTAATAAATTTTTATAATTAATTCTACTCTGGTAGAATAACTATAGTCTTTTGTCATTTTCATTAAAGTAAGTTTTAAAATTTTTTGTTTGACTGTTTTGTATTCATTGATATTATATATAGAGTTCAGTAGCGTCCATTTAACCCTTAAATCAGTCTTGGCTTTATTATTTTCTCTATAATCTATTTCTTCATGGTAGTGTCTTCGATGCTATTTTCTTTACAAACCTTATTAAACATTTGTGCTGTACTTTCTAAAGAATTTCATTTGTTGCCTTGGTGGAAGAAATCAGGAAATAAGGATATCTGCCATCACGCTTTAAAAAAAAAACCCATGAGATTAGCACTGGAGACTTCAAAGTATTTTTTTGTCTCTATAGCTATATAATATTTGATGTTGAAATTTTTCTAAAATAGTTACCTGCATTGTCTTACAGGGTGAATAACTGTGAACAAAGTAATGTGATCTTCTGTTTTCTTAGGGCCCTGAGGGCTGCACGCAGGGCCTCGTGTTCTAGTCAATAAGGGGCATTTGCTTTGTGAACCTAAGCTAAGTCTTGTTTTTCCCCACACTATGAAGGAAACAAGATACCAGTTGCTTCAGCTTCGACCTGCACAAAGAGCATCATGGATTGGTTATGCTATTGCTTACCATTTATTAGAAGACTATGAAATGGCAGCAAAAATTTTAGAAGAGTTTAGGAAAACACAGCAGGTAATAACAAGATAGCTTATTGTGTATGATTCTAAGTATAACTGAAAGAAGTTTATAGACACACCTGAAAGTCTCTGTGGGCTTGCTTTTTATTCCTTTAATGATTGCACATACCTCTTTTACGTCATATGCTCCTGAGAACTACTCTAGTTGTTAATACTGACGGTGCTGTTAGACTCGCAGTTGTAGATAGTGTAAATTGTCTTAAGTTTTTTTCTTTCTAACAGTTTTTTTCAAATTCCATTGTTTGGTTTTGAAGCATACCTATCATGTAGTAATCATTTCTCTGGGGAGTCTATATCTGAAGCAATTTTAAAGAGTTGTTTTTTTTAATTATTATTTTTTAAATTTCTAATTTTTTTCAAAGATTGATTTATTTATTACATGTACACTGTAGCTGTCTTCAGACACTGTTTCTTCTCACTCCGGCCCCGCTCACTTGCTTGCTGGCTCACTGTAGCTATCTTCAGACACCCCAGAAGAGGGCATCAGATCTCATTACAGATGGTTGTGAACCATCATGTGGTTGCTGGGATTTGAACTCACGACTTTCTTAACAACTGAGCCATCTCTCCAGCCTATCTTTGTTTATTACTTTGCTGAGCATACAGTAATACATTTGGATTGTTCCTGAGTTTGGATTTGTTTGCTTTTCCTAATTGTTAGTTAAAGCTGTACTTTTCACAGAAATCCACAGACTAATGGATTCAATTCAGTACATCAATCTGCATATAATTTGCGTGATCCATTTATTACTGTATTGGATGGTATTTGGAGCTGTAAACTAGTTGTTTTGCTTTTTATTTATAAACAACCAAAGACCTACCAGCTCATCTGTCAGCAGATTTTGACCACTGCCTTTAGCATTCATTGCCTAGCTCAGCTGTTACAATGACAGCTGTGAAGTCCAATTCTCTGACTCCATCATTTTTTCTAGATTACTTATTTGCGTTCTGTTGCTAGCAGTTTCCTTCTTTCCATTTATTTATTGCTGATCTTGCTGTTACTTATTTAACATTTCTTAAACAGATATTTAGGAGTTTTAAAAGTATTGCTATCAGTTGGTATTTTCTTTTGTTTGAGGGTGTGTAAATAATTTTCTAATATAAAAATAAGATTCTTATTGGCATTCCTTGTGCCTTCATGCAGACATCTCCTGATAAAGTGGATTATGAATATAGTGAACTCCTTTTATATCAGAATCAAGTTCTTCGGGAAGCAGGTCTTTATAGAGAAGCCCTGGAACATCTTTGTACCTATGAAAAGCAGATTTGTGATAAACTTGCTGTCGAAGAAACCAAAGGTATGTAAAACTATATAGCATTATAACTTTTAGTTATAGCCAGTGGCAGACTGAAAATTCATAGTTGCTGCTGACAGTCACCATGACATTCAGCTTGCTGAAGGGAAAATATCTATTCTTCTTCCTTTTTGAATAATTTGTGATGTGGGAAAATATCCATTTACTGATGCAGATTGTCAGTTGAGGAGAAAAAGCCACAAAAATCTAATAAAATGATTTAGGTAAAGCATTTTTATTTTTGATTTTTCATTGTTTACTTTAAAGGGGGTTGTGCTGTGTCCTCTTGACTGGTCTCGAACTCCTAGGCTCAGTGGTCCTTATTCTCTGGCTGGGAGTAAATGAGACTACAAGGTTAGGCTAATAGCCAGTGTAGCCATCCCCTCTGTAAATTACCTTTGTACTGAAAATATAGGGCTAGGGGTGTAGTTCATTGTAGAATACTGGCCTACCATGTGTGAGGCCTTGAGTTTGAGCCCCTCACCCCCAATTACTCCAGGAATCAATCAAAACACAATTGTAATTTTATAAAACAAGATTTACTGTCTTAAAGATAACTTGTTGAATATATTTATAAAACTTTCCTTACTAAAATACAGAGAGGAAGCTATATGTAGTGATGCACTCCTACAATCCTGTACTGACGGACTAAGTTAAGGTCAGGAGTTTGAGATCAGTCAGGATTCTAGAACAAGATTCTGTTTTTAATGAAAACAAACAACCAAAAAACCAAAGCCCAAAACAACAACAAAAACAACCCAAAAGATCTCTTAATGTTTTATCTGTATTTCTTTGAGAAAATAGAAACGAACATAAATTCTATGTGGAAAGGAACAAGATTTTGGATTCTTTTGTGATTTAAGTAAATGTTTCTAAATGTTGCCATTTATTCCTAGGCTGAGAAAAAAAAGCTTAATAATTCTTATTTATTTATTAGTTTATTATTTAGTTAAGACCAGGTCTTTTTGTGTTACTATAAATTAGCCTTTTCAAGCCTGTTCTGTTAATGTTCTAGCCTGGCTTATTAAGACTGGGTATCTCTTCTGTGTAGGGCTCTTTTACTGTTTTACAGAGGTTACTCCTGTTAGAAGAGCAAGTAAAATGTCTTTAAGTACTGTCAAATGTACGTTGCTTGAGAACCCAATGTCATGTTGGAATTCAAAGTCTTAATTTTTACCACATCCTGAAATTCTCTTGACGATATTGCTTAATTTTAAATATTTAATTGCTTATCACATGTGAGATATTTAGAAGTTACAAGCACATAAGTCTTTAGTAAATAATCATTTTTAGTTACTTGATACAAGCACAGGTAGAGAGTAGAGTAATTTTTGAAAATAAAACTAGCCAGATGGTGATGGTGCATGCCTTTCTTTAATCTTAGCACTTTGAAGGCAGAGGCAGGGGGATCTCAGAGTTCAAGGTCAGTCTGGTATACAGAGTGAATTCCAGGACAGCCAGAACTATACAGTGAACCCTGTCTTAATACAAAACAGGAAAATATATAGAAAAATAAAACAGATGGTAAGAATATGGAAATCTTAAGTATTGTTTCAAGCTTCTGGGACTTTGGAAATTATAAATTTGTAGGGAAATCACAGTTTCTGCTGGTTTATCTGGATTATTTCCTTTCATGATGAAGTATAGGCAAATATGTTTGGAATAGCCCAGGCCTTGCAATTGATAGAGTAGCCAAAGAATCTTAAGTTTGAGAGTCATTTTAAGAGTTGAAATTGATAATATCAATTAGGAATATGATTGGCTATGCAATCAGCGAGAAGCAACAGAATTAACAGTTGGTACATGGAAAAGGAATTTTCTTTTTTGAAAAAGATTATTTTTAATTTAATGTGCATTTGGTTGCATGTATGTCTGAGGCTGTTGGATTCTCTGCAGCTAGAGTTACAGACAGTGGAGAGCTGCCATGTGTGTGCTCTTAATGTCTGAGCCATCTCTCCAGCCCCTGGAATTGCAGTTGAGGTTGCATCAGGGAGACAAGAAGAAAACAATGTTACTCTTAAAGTAGTTTGCTTATTTGGTTTTTGTGAAAGATAAAAAAGTAAAGACTAGATGCATGCACGTGCATGTGAACACATGTGCGAGCATATGTACATACATGTACAAGCACATACTAAGATATAGACCCCTCCAGTATCATATCTGCTCAGTCACCATCTGCCTTCCCCCCCTCCCCCTCCTTCTTGAGGCTGGGGCTTGCTGAATGGGCTAAGGTAAGCCCCAGGTATTTACTTACAACTAGATGGTTTTGAATGTGGCCAAGTTGTGGGCTGCTCTCATGCTATTATTTTATAGTTGATTTCAGGTGATAATAAGGTTAGGATATTTAGTGGGTCATTAAATTAGATGCTGATGTTCATACAATGCAGGAATAATTAAGGATCAGGTGATGGTTTGGTAACAGTGTGTTCAAATGAATATGGGAACTTTGCCTGGAGTTGGGCAGATTCCTGAGATTTTGAAGTTGATAGCTTTTAAAATTAATGTTACTTTGAATAAAGAAGAAAATAAAATAGCACAATAGAGAAGTTGGAAACTCAAGAGAACAGCCACTGTCAAACATTTACTCAGAACGAGACTTTGAAGATAACTTTTGAGGGAAAATTCTCCTCAGATATTTTAATTACTGTCTTTTTGTTAAATAGGGGAACTTCTATTGCAGTTGTGTCGTTTGGAAGATGCTGCTGATGTTTATAGAGGATTACAAGAGAGGAATCCTGAAAATTGGGCCTATTACAAAGGCTTAGAAAAAGCACTGAAGCCAGGTAGTGTTGTTTAATACTTACTGTTTTCAGCTTTTTCTTAATGAGTATTGTATTAACTCCTTGTAAAGTACAGCTAGAAAAGTAGTGGTTAAGGCTATATAGAATCTAGAGCCGGACATGCCTTTAATTAGCACCTGGGGACTGAGTTCCAGGCCAGCCAGGGCTTCTTAGTGAGACTTGTGTCTCAAGAAAACCAACTAAGCAAAGAAACAGGAATTGGTTCCTAGTCTAGCATGCCATGACCTCTATACTTGTAAGGATGAAGTAGGAGAATCTTGAGTTTGAAGCCACCTGGGCTACATAGTTGGTTCAAGACCAGATTTTTATATACTTATATCCAGAAATAACAATAACAATAACAACAGGTCCAAAAATCTAAATGTAAAAATTTACTTTTTAATCATATAGAGGATTGAGACTAATCAGAAATCTACTTTTACAAGATGAAATTGCAAATGATCAGTGAGCTGGCTCAGTAACTAAAGGTACTCAGCACCAAACACATCATCAACAACAAAAACCACCAGAAAACTTCACCCTCATAGTCTGGCTGACTCAATTCCTATTCAGGCTGGTATAGTACACCATTCCTGATATCACTGATACATACAAGAGAAACCTTGCTGGTGATTACTTTGTGACATAGATTCTTTCAAAGGAACACCATCATTCCATGTTAGATAATAGAGGAATCTAAGATAGAGGGAATTATATCCATGAAACATAGTTATGAGAGAATATTAGAAATCTGAGAAATGAAAACTGGGAAATGAAAAAAGCAAAAATCGTTTTTTTTAAAGATTTATTTTATGTGTATGAGTACACTGTAGCTGTACAGATAGATGGCCATGAGCTATCATATGTGTGGCTGCTGGGAATTGAACACAGGACCTCTTTCTGGCATAATTCACTGTAGCTGTCTTTAGATGCACCAGAAGAAGGTGTCGGATCTCATTGCGGGTGGTTGTGAGCCACCATGTGGTTGCTGGGATCTGAACTCAGGACCTTCAGAAGAGCAGTCAGTGCTCTTGCCTGCTAAGCCATCTCGACAGCCTAGCAAAAATCTTTTAAGTGGTACATTATTTTTAAAAATACTGGTATTTGTGTGTGTGTGTGTGTGTGTGTGTGTGTGTGTGTGTGTGTGTGTGTGTGTTGCCTTTGAAGCTCATGAACCTCCTCCAAACCTCTAGTTATAGGCAGGTGTGAGTTACCTGAAGTGGGCAACACACTGTCTCTATTTCTGAAATAAAAAAAAAAAAGCATCAATTAGGAAAAAGACCATATTAGACAAAGGGAAATGGAAGATTAAACAGAGGAATGCCTTTGTGCTGAGAGTAAAAGAAAACAAATAAATTATGAAGACATTGAAATAAGGACAGATCCAGAGGTTCCAAGTAAACCAAAGAGTTAAACTGTAGAAGATCAGAACAGAAGCAATGTATAATAACTCAGGTTTTTACCATGGAGTCTCCAGGTTTTTGATAGTTTACCTATAACTTAGAATAGGCTAAAGAAAATAATTTACTTTGTATGGCTAATTAGTATTTAAAATAATGAAAATAGTTGGAAGTACTTTGAAATGATTGCTGAGATATTTAATTGGTAAGGTTACCCATAATTTTCTTGTACAACTTACCCTTTCATTTTTTTGTTTGTTTGAGACAGTCCCCCATGTAGCTCTGGTTGGCTTGAAATTTGCTTTGTAGACCTTGCTGGCCTCAAACTCACAGAGATCCCTTCTGTTTCTGACATACCAAAGGTGTGTGCCAGTGAACACAGCCGGTTGTACTTTTAATTTAGAAAAACTTGTAATTGGCAAAAATCTATGCAATTATAATTACATTATAAACAGATTTTTTTTCAATCTTTCTCCCCTCTCCCCACTCTACCCAGCTAATATGTTAGAACGGCTAAAAATATATGAGGAAGCCTGGACTAAATACCCCAGGGGACTTGTGCCAAGAAGGCTGCCATTAAACTTTTTATCTGGTAAGTAGAATAATTGTAAAAGAAAGTGCTGTTATGATTTAAAGATGAGTATATATGTATATGAAGGCTAATGTGTGCATCGTTAGAGTTTCAACAGACTCTTTCTCTTACAGGAGAGAAGTTTAAGGAGTGTTTGGATAGGTTCCTAAGGATGAATTTCAGCAAGGGTTGTCCACCTGTCTTCAATACCTTGAGGTCTTTATACAGAGATAAAGAGAAGGTAAAGCCAACCATAATTCCCTCTCTGCTCAGTGTTATCTGGCTGGCTGCTGGGCTCACTACTACATGTTTGTGAACCTGCTGTGAGTCTTCTAGCTTACAGTGAATGCTTTTGTACCCCTTTCCATTTGTAGTCTGTTTACTCTTTGGCAATTTAGTGACTTCAGTATTTGCTTTCTGTCCTTAACTTCAGCTCACACGAACATTTTTTTCTAATATATTTTCTTTTTTTCTCTACCTTTTCTAAAGATTTATTTATTTATTATATGTAAGTACACTGTACTTCAGACACCCCAGAAGATGGCATCAGATCTCATTACGGATGGTTGTGAGCCATCATGTTGTTGCTGGGATTTGAACTCAGGACCTTTGGAAGAGCAGTCATCCGCTTAACAGCTGAGCCATCTCTCCAACCCCTAATCTCTTTTCATTGTTAGAAGTCAGAATTGATTTTCTCCCCCTTGAAAGTAAATTTTAACCTTTTAATCGTTCTCCATTTTTATTCAGTAAAAAAAATTGCATCAAAAAAGATTTTGGTAGCTCAGCAAGTCTTTTTTTTTCCCCCCTGCATCATATATGTGTTTTGTTTCAAGTGCTTTTTAAGAATATTTTAATCTTTGTGTTCATTACTTCCTTGTAAAAACAATGTCATGTATAACACATAATGCACATTTAATAGTCAGTCTTTTGTTGAAAGCCCAAGGTATGATCTTTATTGATTCCTCCTTTTTTTGCGTTGTTACATATAACGTATTCTAGTTTTAGAACATTGAGAATTTATTTGATGTTTGTGAAACAGTTGTGTATTTTCACAATCTCCTAGTTTTTTCATAGCATCCAACTTAGAGAAACAGTTCTTTTTACTCCTACTAAGTTTACATATTGTTGGGTTAAATTCTGCATTATGATAGTTATTTCATTTCTTTGGGCAGGGTCGTTGTTTGGTTTTCCAAGACAGGGTGTCTCTGTGTAGCCCTGGCTGTCCTGGAACTCACTTTGTAGACTAGGCTGGCCTTGAACTCAGAGATCCAGAGATCCACTTGCCCCTGCCTTCTTAGTGTTAGGGTTAAAGGAATACACTGCTACTGCTGTTTTTCTTTCATTTGTTAATAATGCAAGTATTTCAAATAGTTTGGAGATGTCCCATTGTATCTTAGGATAAGTGTGTAGCCTGACTTGGGAGCACAAGTATACCAGAATAACCTGGTTGTGATTATTCTGTGCTCACAAAGTATGCTGCATTCATGTGTGGGCCATGTAAGAGCAGTAAGTGTCATTGTGGATGAATTAGTCAAATTAGTATATCCTGTTTTTAAATTTTGTTTTTAGACTTGATGCAGGTATTGCACTATGTTGTCCAAGCTGGCTAGAATTTCTGGGATCATTTGATCTTCCTGCCTCGATAACTTGAATATAGGACTACAGACATCCACCATTGTGCATTGCCTATATTAGGAAATTAATGTATTAAAAGTACTCAATTGGGGGCTGGTGAGATGGCTCAGCGGGTAAGAGCACTGACTGCTCTTCCGAGGGTCCTGAGTTCGGATCCCAGCAACCACATGGTGGCTCACAACCATCCATAATGAGATCTGATGCCCTCTTCTGGTGCATCTGAAGATAGTACAGTGAATTATGCAGGAGCAAGCAGGGCCATCCTGAGTTCAATTCCCAGCAGCCACATGATGACTCACAGCCATCTGTACAGCTACAGTGTACTCATGCAAATAAAATAAATAAATCTTTAAAAAAAAAAAAAAGTACTCAATATCTCTGAGGAAGCCAGAAGCCAGAAGTGTAGTTAAAATTTAGGAGAAAGTTCAACCTGGACAGACAGGTATTTATTTACCTGAACCTTAGGTACCCACTTTGCTGGATTTCAGGGATAGTTATGTTTCTCCTGGGTTATGAGGAGAGTTAATTTACCAGACACTTAAAAAGTACCCTTTTCAGGGGCTGGTGAGATGCCTCAGCGGGTAAGAGCACTGACTGCTCTTCTGAAGGTCCTGAGTTCAGATCCCTGCAACCAAGTGGTGGCTCACAACCACCCGTAACGAGATCCGACGCCTTCTTCCGGTGCGTCTGAAGACAGCTACAGTGAATTATGCCAGAGCGAACGGAGCTGGCAGAGGTCCTTAGTTCAGTTCCCAGCAGCCACACTCATGATGGCTCATGGTCACCTGTACAGCTACAGTGTACTCATACACATAAAATAAATCTCTAAAAAACCAAAACACAAAAAAGTACCCTTTTCATATAGCATTTAATACTACAGAGTCATTCATTTACTCATCTATCTGTCCTATGTCTGTCTGTCTGCCTGCCTATCATCTAGCTACCCACTTAACCAATTCATCCATCCATTTATTTATATCTGAGTTTCATGTCTCAAGTTTCAGGCTTGCTACATAGCTGGGGCTGACCTTGATGAAACAGTTCTTGATTGTTCTGCCTTCACCACCTATGTGCTGTCCTGGCATTCCGTGCCTTTGCCACCATTCTAGGCCATGGCATTTCATTCTTGATCGTAAAGAACAAATGTCAACTATAGATTATGTGTTTTGAGATAAAATGAATTTAGATGTAAGTTGGCCATAGCATTGCCTCTGTCCAACATTCACTAACTGCTGATTTGATACTTTATTTTATATCAGGGAAAGGAACTTAACAATAAGGTTTTAGAAGAGTGAGTATTAATATGTTCCGTCATGAATATTTTTAGATTTTTTTTTTTCTTTCTGAGACGGATTTTCTCTGTGTAGCCCTAGCTGTCCTAGAACTTAATCTGTATACCAGGCCCCCTTTGAACTCACAAAGATCCACCGGTTTTTACTTCCCTAGTACTGGGATTAAGGGTGTGTGCCACCCCACTGCCTCCTCCGCCACCCTCGACTGAGAACTTTTAGGTTTTTGTCCTGTGGTTAAAATATTCCTAAAGGGAGGAGAATAATGTTTTGGAATATTTATTTAGTCCTTTATATAAGGAATATATTTTGCACAAGAGCATAAGCTCCATTCTATTAAAATGTGCTTGTGTTTATATTCTAGGTGGCAATTGTAGAAGAACTAGTAGTTGGTTATGAAACTTCTTTAAAAAGTTGTCGCCTATTTAACCCCAATGGTAAGTAGATATATTTTATGTCCTAAAAATTCTTTTTGAATTATTGTTTTTTAATTTTTTTTTTTGAAATTTTTAATGGACTATGAAATTACCATTCAGAAGGTTGGTCTTCACTATTTTAGTAGCAAGTACAGTGCATTTAATTTCTTTTCCTGTTATCCATAATGTTATGATAATGTTTTACTGAGAATCACATCAATTTATTAAAAAGTTATGTCAAGTTTAAAGGATCTATAAAACTTGATTTAATAATACAATGATCCTCCATTTGTTCATTATTTAGCTACAATAATTTTAAATTCATGTCGAACATTTCATCATCATAGCCTTGCCCACTCCCCTGTATTCTTTTGTTTGTTTCTAGACAGAGTTTCTCTGTGTAGACCAGGCTGACTTCTACCTCTCAAGTGCTGGGATTAAAAGTATGTACTATCAGCCAGAGCTACAGGAGGGCTACTTCAAGACAGTGGTTTCCATGCCGGTCAGTGGTGGCGCACACCTTTAATCCCAGCACTTGGGAGGCAGAGGCAGGCGGATTTCTGAGTTGGAGGCCAGCCTGGTCTACAGAGTGAGTTCCAGGACAGCCAGTGCTACACAGAGAAAACCTGTCTCAAAAAACCAAAAACCAAACCAAAACAAAAAGTGTGTACCATCATGCCTGGCTCTGTTCTTAAATCCCAAACTTACATTATTTCATGAATATTTCAACATGTCTAAAGAGAAGTACTTCACTTCAAATATAGCTGTACTATCAGTTCAACCTGTTGGCATGAGCTTGTGATCCCAGCTACTCAGAGCATTTGAGGTAGGAGAACTAGAAGAAGTTCAAGGCCTCTGGGCAATTTACTGAGATCCTGTCTCAAAGTTTTAAAAAAGAAAAAGAAACAAAAAGAGGGATGCTGATACAGCTCAGTGGTAGAGTACTTTCATAGTGTGTCTTACCAGGCCATGGGGTTCAATCTCAAGTATTCTCTTCTTCCCTTTCCCCCAAAAAAGCATGTGTGCACACACACACACACAAAGCAAGGTACTATTATTATGCTTATAAATTAGTACTTTAATGAATTCAAAATTAGCTCAGTCCTTAAAGTATTTGCTCCTAAGTGTGAGAACACTCAGGCTTGATTTCAATGTTCACATTAAAAGAAAAGAAAAAAATAGACCAAGGCCCAGTGGCATCTGTTTATGTTCCCAGACTCTTATCTTAACAAAACAGGGTAGATTGAAACTGAGAAATGACATACATGTGCACTGGGTCACACATAAACAGGTACAGTTGCACATAAAATAATGTCTTTAATTCTAAATAAGCATTTTACGTTCACAATTTCAGTTGTATTGTGTTTGTCTTTCCCTCCCATCATCCTTCTTTTTTCCTTCCCTTCCTTTTCTTTCTTTCAGATTTATTATTCTGCACTACAAGATGTTCTTGAACCCATGGTAGTTGTCTTAGTTAGCATTTCTATTGCTGTGATAAATCTTGTGATCAGAACCAGGTTGGGGAGGAAAGGGTTTGTTTGAGTTTACAGCTTTTAGGTCACACTTCTTCACTGAGGGAAGTAGGGTAGCAAACAACCTGAGGGCAGGAACTGAAGCCAGGTCATGGAGGAGTACTGTTGCCAGCCTGTTTCCAGAAGGCTCAGCCAGATTGCTTATGCATGCCAGGACTACCTTCTGGGATTGGCACTACTGACAGTAGGCCCGGCTCTCCCACACTAATCACTAATTCTGAAAAGTAACTAAAGGCCTGCCCACAGTCTAGTCAGGTGGTGGGTCTTTTCTCAACTGAGGCTTTCCTCCTCCAAATCACTCTAGGTTGTGTCAAGTGGATTAAGACTAGCCAGCTCAGCAACACTTCCAGAGTCTCCCAGAGGTGCTGGGATTACACCGTGCCCAGCCCCTTTTCTTTTGTTTGAAGAGTTTGCATGATGTCTTTTATGTCTCATTTAATTCATGTACCTGTGATTTATTTATTGGAGAATGAATTTTTCTTTATCTAGGTTTTGCTAAATATATTGCTGTATATATTATGTTTCTTTCAGGTTTTTGTAAGTTGATAGTTGATGTAGAAATGGATTGTGTTTTCTGCTTTCCATTAGCCACAGTGGCTAATGACTTTTTCCCCTGGAGACAGTTTCTCCGTGTAATAGCCATGACTGTTCTGGATTCACTTTGTAGACCAAACTGGCCATGGAACTCACAGTGCTGGGAGGCTAATTATATTTTTTAAGAAGTAAAAAATCTAGTTCAGTGGCTCTTAACTTTCCTTATGTTTAATACAGTTCCTCATGTTACGGGGACCCCCAACCATATTTATACAATTATTTTTATTAGTAGTTCTTAACTGTAATTTTCTTACTGATATGAATTGTAATGTAAATATCTGATATGCATGCCATCTGATATAAGACTCCCACAAATGGATCATTTGACTCACTACTTACTGGTTGAGAATTGTTGGTCTAGTTCTTTAGTTACAGTACAGTTCAAATCCTGTTCAGGAGCCACTTGTATATAGTTAATAATGGCCTGTTCTACTGAACAGAGCAGGTAGAGAACCTGTGTTGCTTCAGAACCTTTTTTTTTTTAAGATTTATTTATTTTATGTATGTGAGTATACTGTAGACACTTCAGACACACCAAAAGAGAGCATCAGATCTCATTACAGATGGTTGTGAGCCACCACGTGGTGCTGAGAATTGAACTCAGGACCTCTGACTTTCTAATGGGCCCTTTCTATGGGCCCTCTCTAGCTAATGGTTTTATGAAGGTTGATAATTTTGGTGTGGTCTCTCTCTCTCTCTCTCTCTCTCTCTCTCTCTCTCTCTCTCTCTCTCTCTTTCTCTCTCTCTCTCTCTCTTTTTTCCTTTTCTTTTGTGTGAGTACAATCTGAGTGAGCCAGAATCTATCAGTAGGCAGATACTATTATTTTAAAAGGTAAATTTTATTTCACATACTACTTGATTTCTAAAAGTTGCAGCTTGTATGGGAAAACACAATTTTTTTTCCTCTTCTATGTTACACTTTGGTTCTTTTCCCAGTCTTCAAAAGATTAGACTAGTTCATTGCATCCTTCAAACTTGGCAAGTAATTTTATTTAAAAAATATGAATTCAGGTCCTGGTTATTTCTGAGTTTAAGTCCCTGGATATCAGCCACACAGTAGAAGGATTGAATTTTCTTGAAAAAGTTGTTCTGTGACTTCTGCATGTGGACTGTGGCAGGCATACACCCATACACATACAGTCCAAAAATAAATATGAATGTCTAGAAGAAGTAATTTATTTAAGTATGCTTAATATTTTATTTATTTAATTTCACGTGGCTCCATCTCTCAAGTGCTGTGGTGGTAGGTGATAACTTATTCGCTGACAAGATCTTGAGTATTTACCTTGTGTACTACCACTGAAGATCTGGAATCATTTTTCCCACAGAGTTCTGGCTTCAATAGTGGAATAGCCCACCGTGGGACCTGGGGTGCACATTGCTAGTAAGCTGGCCATTGTTTCTAGGTCTCAGATTAATTTTAACAGTACTTTAAAAAAAAAGGCATACCATGGCTTCATTGGTTAATCTTATGAGACTCTTTTAATTATCATCATTCCCATATAAATATTATATTTATATTCTACAAATATAAAAGAGGTTCAATGACTTGACCACAAAGGTGCAGTACTTTGTTGCAGATCTGTCTGATGGGGAGTTAGCGTGTTCCACTCCTATTATTTGTCCACTGAGCCACCTTACTTTATTAGGGAGAAAAAAGCAATTAGAGTTTGAAAGCCAATAGATCTCTGGTTTTAAAAACTTATGTTTAAGGACAGTTTTTTTGATGTGTGAGTCGTATCTTTAAGTTTCACATATATTAAGATTACATCTTGAATGTTGAACTAAAATATGAAAGAAATACTGTTTTGTTTGCCTTACTTTCTTTGGATATAGTTTTAAATTCAGCATAATATTAATGATCAACATTTAGTATAATATTAAGATCTAAAAATGTCAGTAAAAATCAGAATGTCCAGATCTCTCACTCACACACACACACACACACACACACACACACACACACACACACACACACACACAGTTCATACATTAGGTAGAAATTTAATTAAGCAGGCACAGTTTTCTTTTTAAAATCTTACTATATGCAAGGTGTTATGCATAAGTGTGCTTAAGGAAACATGCTTTGGTAGGTCTTAATGTGCTTAGCTGTAGATTACAGCTAATTACATATACAAACTACTTTATAACTGCTTCTCTTATAAATGGGGGGACCAATATTGGGGAAGGAATATTCTTTTAATGTTTGTAATATCTAATCTTGATTTCTTCATTCTTCCCTTTCAAGATGATGGAAAGGAGGAACCTCCAACCACATTACTTTGGGTCCAGTACTATTTGGCACAGCATTATGATAAAATTGGTCAGCCATCTATTGCTCTGGAATACATAAATACTGCTATTGAAAGTACACCAACATTGATAGAACTCTTTCTTGTAAAAGCTAAAATATATAAGGTAAAAACCATTACCCCCTTTTCCTTATAAGGTTATACAGCTTCTAGGTAGAGTAAGTAAAATATGAGAAATATCAGTTTGATTTGTTTTTTTCTTGGACTTGTCATAGCCACATTTATTTGCTCATTTATCCAAAGCTATACAAAATGCACATATAAGACTGTATTTGTGTGTATGTGTGTGTGTGTTTGTGTGTGTATGCATATGCCTGTGCACCCGTGTATGATTCTGCTGGTAGTTATTTCCTGTAAAGTGTGTTTTCTGCTAACAGTTGAGTATGATCATGTGTATGCATCTGATGTTAATAAAGTAAAAAAATTTTATTTTGAATGTACGTTACCATTTCTTGACTTAATTCTTGAGCTATGCATGAGAATCTTGTGTTATATGTTCTGACATCTTAAAGTTGCCTGTTTTCTGATTTTTAGTATATTCAGTAATCAAGCCTTTATAAAAGTTATTTATAAACCAATAATATGTATTTAGGAAGAAAATAGAATTAAGTAGCATTTCAAAGCACTTCCTCCCCCTTTGTTGACTGTACTAGGTATTAATCCAAATATCTAGTACATACTAGGTAGACACTAACACTGAGTTGCACCCACCTGCAAGTTTTGTTTGTTATTATTGTCTTTATTATTACTATTTGAGGCATGCTCTTTATAGTGGACTGGCCTCAAAAGTGGGACTTTTTTTTGCCTCAGCTTCCTAGGTTTATGGGATTACCAGTGTATGTCAGCATTTTTTGACCCAGAACTTCAAAACCATTTTCTAAAATTATATTAATTTATTTTGAGACAGGTGGTTTATATGCTCTACAGCATGTGAGTATAAGTCAAAGGACAACTATGAGAGTTACTTTTCCATTTATTCCATATGGATCTGTAGGTTTGAACAGATCATCAGGCATGGTGGCAGTTTCTTTGTACCTGCTGAGCCATCTTGCTTGCTATCCTAAATGTTTTAAAGCCAAGTTTTCCTCAGTTTTGTGGCTTTGAGATAAATCAATTAGAATGAAGATAGAGGGGGAATGTTCATTAATAACGTTCTGACCCAAGGCTCGGCTTCTTTGCAAGACTTACTGGCTGGTGGTGTCCAGGAAAGTTCCGTCTAACTTCCCCAGTACTAGAATTAGAAACTCAACTACTACATTTGGCTTTTGAAATATTGGTGCTGGTCTTGAGTCAGAAGAATACTTTTTCTTTCATTTGTTTAATTTTAATTATTTTATAGATAACAAATTACCTAATATAGTAAAGTTATCATACTTACTGGTTAATTTTGTCTTTGTGTCATGCAAGCATGCTGGAAATATTAAAGAAGCTGCTAGGTGGATGGATGAAGCCCAGGCCCTGGACACGGCAGACAGATTTATTAATTCCAAGTGTGCAAAATACATGTTAAAAGCCAATCTGATTAAAGAGGCTGAAGAAATGTGTTCCAAGTTTACAAGGGTTTGTATGTTTTTTGAGCATAAACAACATAATTGACTTTGTATTTATATACTTGTCCTTTTTGAAGTTAGTTCTTTTTTTTTTTCCAAGACAGGGTTTCTCTGTGTAGCCCTGGCTGTCCTGGAACTCACTCTGTAGACCAGGCTGGCGTTGAACTCAGAAATCTGCCTGCCTCTGCCTCCCAAGTGCTGGGATTATAGGCATGCGCCACCACCCCCAGGCTGAAGTTAATTCTTTTATGCATATAGATATTTTGCCTGCATGTATACCTGTCAACCATGTTCAGGCCTGGTGCCCACAGAGGTCAAAAGAGGTCATTGCATTCCCTTGAACTGGAATTATAGACAGTTATGAGCAGCTATGTCAGTGCTGAAAATTGAACCTGAGCCATTTTTCCAGCCCCTAAAGTTTATTATCAATATTGCAGTTGTCTGATATTAAATTACTATATTAAAGAATAGTCAACATTAGATAAAGTATTTTCTTTTCATATAGACAATAGGTTTTTAAAAATATATTTAATTTTATTTTATATGCATTGGTGCAAGGGTGTCTGATCCCCTGAAATTAGAGTTACAGACAGTTGTGAGCTACCATGTGGGTACTGGGGATTGAACCCAGGTTCTCTAGAAGAGCATCATGTCCTCTTAACCACTGAGCCATCATTCAGGCTCCTATACAGTGGTTTTTAAGACTGGTTTGTAGCTGGACGTTGTGGTTCATACTTTTATCCTCTGCACTTGGGAAGCAGAGTTTTTGGCTGCAGAGTTTTGTGTTAGTGAGTTTTGTAGCTGCAGAAGTCTGCCAGGGCTACATAGAGAAACCCTGTCTTGATACCAAAAACCTAAAACTAGCTTGCAACCATTTATGTTGAACGTTTTAGGAGTAAAGGGGACTAGTATTTGTTACTTACCTCCCATGTGCTGTTATTATGTTAATCCATTATTATAGACCTTTTGTGTAGTCATTTGCAAAATATTATCTCTAGTGCTTAGAAAGAGAACTTAATTTCATAAATCTGTTAATTGAAAAAAACCCAAAAATTATTTCAGGACAATTCTGATCAGTTGACCATTCTTCCTTTTTTAATCTTATGGTAAAGTGATATATTTGGTGTGAATTTTCTGTACCACTATGTGATCTTCATTAGGAAGGAACATCAGCGGTAGAGAACCTGAACGAAATGCAGTGTATGTGGTTCCAGACAGAGTGTGCCCAGGCATACAAAGCAATGAACAAATTTGGTGAAGCACTTAAGAAATGTCATGAAATTGAGAGAGTAAGTACCTTATATATGTGAGCTGCTCCTTTTTTGTGGTTAGATCTTGAAACCTTTGGGCAAAGTCTATACCCATTTATAATTCATAGTATTTGATTTAACGTCAATAATACATTTATATTTTATGAAACTGAAAATATTTTTAGTATGCTAGAACTTTTGAACTGCTGCTTCTCATTCCCTAATACATCCTGTGATTCATGCTATCTGCCTTGATAAAGATTTAAGCTTTGACGCTTTTCCCCAGTTTTTCTGTATGCCCTGAAATTTACTATTTTCTTATAAAGTCATTGTTTTCAATCTGGGTAATTCAATCTTATAATCCCAGTACTTGGGAGGTAGAGGCAGAAAGATCTGGATTCAAGACCTATTACTAACAAGTGTTTGAAACTCAGCCTGGGCTGTAAAGACTCTGTATAAACACTTCCAGTAGTATCCCCAAAACAAAAGTCACAGGTTTATTAGTCTTTTTTTTTGTTGACTCATTGCTATGACGAGTGGTGAGATTTCTCTGTATCTCTCTGTGTGTGTTTATACATAAACATAGCTTTATTATTATGTTGACATTTATAATATCAAATGTAGAATATCATCACTGCTTGGTTGAACTATGGCATTGCTGATTTCTTGACTTATTGGCTACTTAATTTTTCATTTACATACCAACAAACAGCATGTTGTATAGAGTTCAAATTTATAACCTCAAAAAACCCTACCAATTACTATATGCTATATAATCCCTGCCATACATTTTCTAAATAAGATTTCCATGTATAGTATATGTGCTAACTATATAGAATTGTCATATATACTAATTATTGGGTGGTTTGTCAGAATAATTTTAGTTAAGTATGATTAAGAAAGAAGTTAGTATAATCATGAATATAGTTAAAACATTGCTATCCTTTTTTCTTTAAATAATTCATTTTCTCTTGTTCTTTGCTAGCCAGTAACCAACTGTATTTTTTTAGTTTTATATGCCAAATGTAAAAATGATTGTAATTTTTATGTTTTAATTTTTCATGCTAATGAAGCAGATAAGTTTCAAGGCTTTGCTTGTATTATTTTCTTAGACAGTGCTATACTCCAGTGATAATAAAAAGATAATTTTGGTAGCATTTTATAGAAATCACCGATGACCAGTTTGACTTTCATACATACTGTATGAGGAAGATCACCCTTAGATCATATGTGGACTTATTAAAACTAGAAGATGTACTTCGGCAGCATCCATTTTACTTCAAAGCAGCGAGAATTGCTATTGAGATCTATTTGAAGCTTCATGACAACCCTCTTACAGATGAGAACAAAGAACATGAGGCTGATACAGGTATCCCATTCAAAGATGTACCATTACTTGCTCTTGTGTTTATAGGGACTTATTTTCATGAATAATACAGTTCCCCCAATCCCCAGAGGTTTTATTGAGTATCTGTGTGGGAGGTTGTTAGTCAAGGCTAGAAAAATGATGGGTATTTTGTGAATTTCTCTAAGTACAAGAAGGAAAAACTACTTTTATTCTTTCAAAGTAAGTTTCAAACATAGACATAATTTTGCATTGGAGTCTGATCGAGAGGTTTGTTTGGGTATTTGGGAGGTGACTAAGGATCCAATTCAGTACCTTCTTTTTTTATCAGGTACTCTGTTATGAGCTTCTTCCCCAGACAGGAATTTATTAATTTGTGGTTAGATTTTGTACCTAACAACGCTTAAATTACCTAAGTTTCACATTTAATATTAGATTTATTCAGGTAACTATAGTATAACTGCTGGTAATGTAATTAGTCTATTGTAGAAACTCTACCTTAGTGTGTTGACTCTTTAGCTTGTTACTTTTAAAAAGAAACATTTATTTGGGGTGTGTGTGTGTGTGTGCGCGCACACGCGCGTGCTAATCTAACCAGGAATGTTAGACTTGGCAACAGGCATCTTTACCCACTGACCTACTTCATCAGCTCTAGTTACTCCTTTTTTAGTAGTAATTTGTAATTAACCCAATAAAATAAATAAAATAACATTGTTCATGTTTTGCTTGAACATTAAAACTCAGCATAGAATTAAACTAGAGAAATTGCCTAGGAAAAATAGCTCACACATGTAATCAGGAAGGTCAGTATTCAGGAAGATCCCAGTGAGTTTCAAGGCCAGTCTGGGCTGTAGATTGAAAACCCGTCTTGAAAAAATAGATTCAAAAAGTATGAAAGCTAGAGAAATTGCTGTGATTCATCATTTTCACCCATTTTTTATACCATTTTTATATACCATTTCTATAGCAAGGTATCAAGATTTGTAGGGAGAAGTCATCCTTACATAGTTACTTGAGAAAGAATACCAAAGTAAAAGTAGTCTTTCTCATATATATGATATATATTTATATATATATATATCTGAGTATACATAGCAAAACCCTCTTTCAGAAGAGCCAAAAGTAGTCACTCAATTGGTAGATTTCTTTTCTAGCATATTTAAGGTCATGCACTACAAAAATAGAATCCAAAAATCTGTCATATCTACAGAGCAATCTTGATTTGATAAAGCCATTTTAAGTATAGTGGAGCCTATTCATTCCTGTCCTCTGTGCTACTCTCATGTTCAGTTGGTTAGTTAGGAGAGCTTTACTTACAGAACTGATAACACTTAGTATCTTGCCTACTACAGTTTGAGCTGATCTTAGTGTAGTGTTTTATAGATTTTAAATTTTTTTTTGGATTATTTATAGTAAGTACCTCATATGATGATTCTTTTTTGATGTACTATAAGTTTTTTTTTTTAAATTAGGATACTTACAAAGGAAAAATCTATACATTTTCCGTATCAACATAATTTTTATTGTTTTTGGCCTTTTTTTTTTTTTTTTTTGGTTTTGGTTTTTCGAGAGTCTGTAGACTAGGCTGGCCTCGAACTCAGAAATCCGCCTGCCTCTGCTTCCCAAGTGCTGGGATTATAGGTGTGTGCCACCACGCCTGGCTGTTTTTGGCCTTTTTTTCAGACAGAATTTCATGTAGTAGCCCAGGCTGTCTTGGAACTAAATAATCCATCCTATGCTGCAAAGGGAGATTGTTTGGAGAAAAAGGGGGGAAAAAAGCCAAATATATAAATATCATTTAGGGATGAGTATGGGATATGGGGCTGCAGGGTGGACCGGGAAAGAGGGGTAACATTTGAAATGTAAATAAGAAAATATCCAATAAAAAAATAGCATTTATTTGCAACTGAATAGTTTCCCCTTCTCTCTTGATAGTAAGAATATGAGAATATGAAGGTCTCTTTGTTTTGTATGGTTTCTTTTCGGTGCAAATATGATGTGATTCTGCCCATACAGTTCTATCAGCAATATGGTGGCTGTTTCCGTGAATTTTGTACTCTTAGGCACCATTTTTCTGTTTTGTTTTTCTGTTTTTTCAAAACAGAGTTTCTTTGTGTAACAGCCCTGGCTGTGAGAACAGGCTGTCCTCAAACTCCACTTTGGAGATCCACCTGCTTCTGGCTCCTAGTGCTGGGGATTAAAGGCATGTGCCACCACCACACCAGGCAGCTTTTTCCATTTTAATGTCAGGCCTTCTGCTTCTGTTGTCAGCTCCTTGGTACTTCTTTTTTTGCACTTTGCTATTACAGCAGAAAAAGCAGGTGCTACATTCAAGGCTTTGATTGGAAAATCACCTTAACTAGGTCACTTAGTTCATTTGTAGTTTCTGTAGCTCTCTTTGCTAAGTTTCCCACCATACTCCCTTTAAGACTGTCCTTTTGTTCTCTTTCTCCCTATCTTTTCTTTCTTTTTCCCTTCCTTCTTTCCTTACAACACTTGGTGAGGGCGGAGGTTGGGGCAAAAGCAAAACATTTATGTCAAATCATTCTATTACGGTGTTAATTTAATATGTAAACAGTATTACTGCATACAAAATAAAGTTGGTTTAAAATAAATTAAGAGCAGCGAGCAGTTTGGTTCCTAGCACCCATGATGGATGGCTCACAATTACTCAAAACAGCTCCAGGGGAGACTGACATTCTCTTCTGGACTCAGCAGGTATTGCATTTAAGTACTCCACCCCCTCCATGTACACATACTTTAAATAAATAACTAAAAGCTTTAGGTGAGGAAAAGTAGAACATGGAGGTAGTAACTCAAAGGTTAAGAGCACTTGCTACTCCTTCAAGAGATCAGAGATTGGTTCCTATATCCACTTCTCTTCTAGGAGCACCACCTCCACAGGCACCAGTTATGTATATGGTACACATAACATTAATGCAGGCATTACATCCTGTCTTAGTCATTTTATTGCTATGGAGAGACACCAAGACCAAGGTAACTATTACAAAAGAGTCATTTAGGCGAGCTTGCTTTCAGTTTCATTCATTATCATGTTGGGGAGTCTGGCGGCAGGCATGATAATGAAGAAATGGTTGAGAGCTATTTTCTGATCCTAGGCACCAGGCAGACAAAAAGACTAGCTAGGCTTTTGAAACTTCAAAGTTTTCCCCCAGTGATACACTTCCAACAGCAAGGCCATACCTCCTCATCCTTCTCAAATAATTCCACTTTAATGACTCAGTCTTCAAATATATGTGCCTGTGGGAGCCATTCTTATTCAAGCTACCACACACACATACCCATTAAATGAATTTTTGAAAGTTTTTAAGGTGGTTACAATGACTTACTTAGTTACCATGTTTATAATTCTGTTAACACTTACTGCCTACAGCAAACATGTCTGACAAAGAGTTAAAGAAACTACGTAATAAACAAAGAAGAGCTCAAAAGAAAGCCCAGATAGAAGAAGAGAAAAAAAATGCAGAAAAAGAAAAGCAGCAGCGGAATCAGAAAAAGAAAAAGGATGATGATGATGAAGAAATTGGAGGCCCCAAAGAAGAGCTTATCCCTGAGAAATTGGCCAAGGTATTTCATAGTCATGCTTAGCACAAGTGAGTGCGGGCCACAGCAGGCTTTGCCCTTGAAAACAATGTTCAGTCTCATTTATGTATTTATTTGTGTTTTTTGTGCAGATGTGTATGTATATGTGTGGTTGTGCATGTGGAGTTAGAAGACAGCTGTGGAATTCAGGCTCACCAGGGCTACCTATCCAAGACCCTGTCTGGAAAAAATAATTAAGTCTTTTATTTTCTCAAATCCAGACTCTGACTTGTGGATTTTAACCATTGAGCCCAAACCTAAATACTCACTATCACATGACTTACTTTGATTAGTAACTGTTCTTTCTTTGTTCGCAGGAAATGGTAATAATAATTGTGTTAAACTGATAGAATAAGTACATTTCTTTAGACTTTTTGCATCACCAATCACTTGAAATCTAAAATCATTTTCTTCACTGCGTTTTGTAAGAAAATATATGAAAAGATATGAAAGAAACAATGCATACCGTGTGATTTGACTGTAACGCGTTTCCACGTTTCTACAATATGCAGCTACTGGGACAGAACAGTGTTCTCTGAGCTTCCTACAAAGCAGAGCTGGGCACCACGCCTCCTTTAGAAGGGTTTTCTGACTCTGTACTGTAGTGGTTTTTTTTTGTACCAGACACCATAATATGGTCTAATGATTAATGTTCGGGTTATAGAGTTTTAGAAATATGTGTTTCTGGGTGCTTTGTTTCTTTGAAAAGAATGTAGTAAAAGGAATCCCTCTCATAGATTGTTGCTTATTCCACAGAATCATTATTGCTAGGAACATAAAACTTTCTTCCTAGTGTAAGTACCTTAAAGATGCCCTCTCCAGCAGCATCCATACTTGTCTAGTAGTATGTCAAGCCATTGTAATTGTTGCAACATTGAAGTCTATTTTAAAATTAAAAGTAGCTGCCAGATCTGGTTAAATAGCCAATGTAGATGTAGATGGGAAAGTCAGTGATAATCAACTCATGATAGCATATGTGTAAAATAAAACAAAACCATTAAATCATCAGTAGTTCTACCCATGGAGAAATGGAAGATGGCATGAGTTTACTTAGTAAGTTTAATACTCAGTTGGTTAAGGATAAATCTGAAGTTTTAATGAAAGCGTGTAGACTCACTCTGGCCCAGGCTATCTCAGGTTTGCAGAGTCCTCCTTCCCAAGACCCAAGTGCTAGGTATACAGGTATGAATCACCATGCCTAGGTTACAATTTTCAAATTTAAAAATACCCTCAGAATCTAATCTTCATGAGACATACAGTATTTTTTTCTCCTAGCCTAGCAACAAAAAGTTTAAATTACTTATTTCTCCAATTTATCATGGGATAGTAATTGGCATTTATGAATTCCTTCATGGCCTTCTCATGTTTCTCTTTATACTTTCCAGGGTCCATCAAACTGTAGTGTTCTTTGTACATACATGATTATGTCTATAAGTATTTTCCTATGTGTTTGTCTGTGCACAACAAGAGTGCCTGGTGCTGGCAGAGGTACGAAGAGGGTGTTAGGTCCTCTAGAAGTGGAGTTACATGTGGCTGTAGGCTAGTATTGGATGCTGGGAACCAAACCTTAGTCCTCTGTAAGAATAGCAATTGCTATTAGTTAGTAGGCCATATCTCCAGTGATTTTAAAACTAGAAGACTAGCACCTGTTTAGTGGCTAACAACAGTCTGAACTCCAGTTCCAGGGTATCCCACACTCTTCTAGGACACTGCACAAATGTGATGTACAGACACACATACAGACAAAACACCAGCTTTTTAAAAAAACCATTTTTAAAAAACCATTGAAGAGAGTTCTAGAGTTGAAAATTGTCTTTGTGTGGATTATGGGAGGTTGAAATTTGATAGTGTATTTCTGAGTAACTGGTAAGTGCCTTTTTAAAACATTTTTACTTTTGGCACAGGAAAACAGCATTTTAAATTAAGTTCATATTCTTCAAGAATCTTACTTTTGTGTAATGTCTTTTATTTTTTGTTAGGTTGAAACTCCATTGGAAGAAGCTATTAAGTTTTTAACACCGTTGAAGAACTTGGTGAAGAACAAGATAGAAACTCATCTTTTTGCCTTTGAGATTTACTTTAGGAAAGGTAGGATATTAGGTATAGTAGCCCTAACAAAACTGATGAGATTCCTTAGGGTTAGCATCACCCATCACTGTTGCATTTCTTGGCAGATGCCAACACTGATTCCTCACAGAGATGCATGCTGTGCAGAGTGTTGGGGCAATACAGTAATTATTTTGCCTCTTGAAGAACAGAGTTCCATGAGTAGATGCACACTGGTCCCAAGTTATAGTGATCACCTCATATGTGACTCAGTGAAAGAACTTAGGATTTTGTGGATAAACTTTATATAAATATAAAGCTTAGAATAGTGGGCAACACAGTTAAGCATCAAATAATTTTTAGCTGTTAAGAGTTGATGCCATGAATAGAAACTAGTCTCTGAGCTGGGTCTTAATGGATAGTTCATTATTCTGAAGGAAATGATGTCTACTAAGGACACAACAAAGTGTCAACAGTGTTGTTGTCTGTATTGTTTGGAGGGGCCAGGAGGACCCCATCTTCACATTTAGAGTGTTCAGCATGTATATGTATATAGTAGATAACAAAACTTCATAGCACTGAATTTGTGTAATTTAGGTACTTCATTGGAAAAGTTTATCGAGGTAGAATGAATTGAAGTGAAAAGAAGCTGGTTATTACTAAGATTAGATGAAGAGTGTTATATTAAAAAGTAATTACTATGTAGCCAGGTACGTGGGTCATTCTTGTAGTCTCAGTTAATGTGAAGGTGAGGCTGGAAGGTGCAGCCTATGAATTCAAGGCCAGCATGAGCAATATAGATAGATTGTAATGTAACTTTTATTTTGAAATAGGATGCAAAACTTAGTATTAATTGAATGTTTATTTGTTACTGAGACAAGTCCCTTTGTTATCCCAGCCAGACTGAAATTTCGTCTGTGGATCAGATTAGACTTGAACTTGGCAGCTTCCTGATTCTGGGATCAAGGGCATATGTCTGCATGCCCTTGGAAGAAATAGGTTGAAATATAACAAAATGTTTTTTGATAGTTTTTTTTTAAGTAGTAAAAATATCTTACTACATATTCTATTTTTCATAATTATAACTTTGAAAATAAGTATTAGTAAGTAATTTTCACATGTTTAACATTTAACTCTATACTTTTATTCATTTATTTTTTTTGGTTGGCGGAGACAGGGTTTTTCTGTGAGCTCAGAGAGGTCCTGCCTGCCTTTGTCTTTTGAGTGCTGGGATTAACAGAGTCGGCCACTCTGCCTTTCTAACCCAGCTCTTTCTAAAATTAATTTTAGAGGGCCACCAAGTTGCTCATCAGTTACCCGTCTAGCTGGACCATTAGGTTCCAACCCCAGAACCCACTTGGAAGAAGAAAACTGACTTCTACAATTGTTCTCTGACTCTACCAGTGGACACAAAGTCAGTCAGTCATTCAATTCTTAGAGTCCAAAGTAGCAACTGCTCCTTTAATCTCAGCAGGAGGCTCATGCTAGCCCTAACATAAGTGAAGATCCCTGTCTAAAATGTAAATTAAAAAATGAAAATGTTTCTAGGTAGAATCCCCAAATACACAGAAGTTACCCTGTCTATAGGGGCCTCAACACCTTGCAGTGTTGTCTAGTAGGTTCTGATAAGAAGCATTGCAGGAATTTTAATATTTTCTGAGTTTGGAGAGAATGGGAACAGGAATTGTTTTAGAAGAAGTTAGGGGTTTCTACTTAGATATTTGAAGCATGATACCAAATTAGGAAAGTTTCAACAAAGAGGTGACTGTCGAGAAGACTCAGTGTAAGTTTCTGTTTAACAGGTGGAGGCACCGCTGAGCCTTGGGAAAGGTAAGCAGATGGGAATAGGGCTAGTGTAGAGTACTTAAACATAGTCTGGGTGGATGCATCCAGAGGAGGCAGAAAGGGAACAGTCAGTCAGAGAACGCAGGAAACAAGATACAGGAGTTCTTCTAAATAATGGAAGCTAGAAAGGAAATAGCTTTGACTTTAATTTCTCTGTTTATATGATAATAGTTCATATCACAGAATGTTGTTCAGGTTCTGTTGGCAGAACCTCTTGAAGAATGGTATATGGACATGTAGTCAGTTAGAAGAAAAGTGTTTGCTTCAGAAGTGTGAGAGCTTATGTGATTGAGTCTAAATTCACTTTTTGTGTTTGTAAGGTCCTTGGCCTTTCCAGAAAGGACAACTTAATTTTATCAAATTATCAAAATATTATTTTTTCTTTTTATAGAAAAGTTTCTTTTGATGCTACAATCAGTAAAGCGGGCATTTGCTATTGATTCTAGTCATCCCTGGCTTCATGAGTGCATGATTCGACTGTTTAACTCTGGTAGGTTTTTATTCCTGCACATACTTTTGGAATGGGTATAGGGCTGGAGGGGGTCTCACAGAGGGTCAGAGATTTTGCTGTTCTTCCAGAAGACTTGAGTTTGATTTCACAGGACCCACACTAGACAATCACCTCTAACTTCAGCTCTGGGATGGGGTATCCAACACCATTTTTTGGTTTCCAGTGGCAACCAAAAATATATGGTGTACATATACATAAGTAAAAGCAAATAATACATTTAAAAAAATCTGAATATATACTCAATCATTTTGAAGATATTGAATATTTAGCTGGGAAAATAGGGTTCTTTTGAGATAAAAGTTTTTATTTTAAGGCCTTAAATGCTATGTAGTGCTGGTTTAGAATTGTTTGGTTCAAGTATTTGGGAGTCACCTTGGCTCTCTCTCTGTAGTGGGATTGAGCCTAGAGCCTATGCATGTCACACAAAACACCTTTTTGAGCTGCAACCAATCTATAAATAATTTTGTTACTTTAAAATAGTCATCTGACAGCCAGATCAGTACATTAGTGTCAGTATATAGTAGAAACACAAAATAAACCTGTTTTCTAAGCCCCTTTCCTCCATTTAGGAGAGATGAGCTAGGATTATGGATGTGCCTCCTGTACCTGGCTTTTTGCCTTGAGTTTCAGGAATTAAGCTCAGGTCCACAGACTTGTATGACTAATGCTTTTACTTGCTAGGCAATCTCCCTAGACCTATTTTGCCTTTTTTTTTTTTTTAAGTGTTTTATTTTTTGAGATAGGTTCTTTACACATAAGTCATGTCTAGCCTAGAATTCAGTGACTAGACCAGACTGACTTTAAACTCACTTGCCTCTGCCTCATGAGTACTGGTATTAAAAACATTCACCATCATGCCCAGCTCCTATATTTTTTGATTTGTTTTGTTTCTGAGTCAGGGTTCCTCCAAATTATCCTGGCTGTCCTAGAACTTGCTCTGTAGACCGTGCTGGTCTAGAACTCAGAAGTCTGTCTGCCTTTGGGTCCCTGGTACTGGAATTAAAGGCATGTGCCAGCACCATCTTACTTTGTTCTTTTTTGACAATAATTATTTAATATTTTATAATACAACTTTAAAGTGGGCTTTTTACTAATCTCACATATATATGATCATTCTCTACCCATTCTGACGCTGCCAACTATCCTGGGATTACTTAGTTCTGTCTGCTGAGAAGCTAATAGCTTGAACTAAATACAGTTTCAGTTTAGGGTGTTAGAGGAACCAAATAAACGTTCATTAGAAAATTATTATTTTTTTTTAACCCGACCTCTTATTGGTAATTACCTTTCCTTGATTCTTGAGACTTATTAACCTATGGTGGAAAGTAATCAAGGTTTTTGTTTTGTTTTGTTTGTTGTTTTTATTTATTTGTTTATTTGTTTGTTTTAAAGATTTATTTATTAGTATAAATGAGTACACTATAGCTGTCTTCAAACCACCAGAAGAGGGTGTCAGATTTCATTACAGGTGGTTGTGAGCTACCATGTGGTTGCTGGGATTTGAACTCAAGACCTTTGGAAGGGCAGTTGGTCCTCTTACCTGCTGAGCCATCTCACTAGCCCCCCTCAAGGTCTACTAGTCATTAGCAATAAGTCATTACTTGTTTATTTGTCTGAGGCGGAGGTCTCTTAATGTAGTCCTGGCTGTCCTAGAACTCACCAATTAGACCAACCTGGCCTGGGACACATAGAGATCTTCCTGCATAGGAATAAAGGCATACACCACTGTCTGACCAACATTTATTTACTATACGATGATTTGCATGTATGTATGTATGTATGTATGTATGTATGTATGTATGTATGTATTTAGGTATTCACATTTTGTGCATGCCAGGTATAAGTTAGAAGAGAATGCCGGGAACTGAACCAGGTTTTCTCCAAGACAGTAAGAGCTGTCTACCACTGAGCCATCTTTCTAGCTTCCAAATAACATTTCAGTTTTGCCTCGTTAGTTGGGGTTTTGTTGGTGGTGGTGGATTCTTTTGCTTTTTCCTGCTTTGGTGCTTAAAAGAACAAATGATTGATACCTTCGTGGGCAACTTAGCTACACCATACAAGATTCATTTCTCAGTTCTTTTCAAGGTCTCATTAGGTAGTTCTGGCTGACCCAGAGTGTCCTGTGCTAGCCTTGAACTCATAAAGATCTATCTGTCTCTGCCTCTGGAGCACCACTATGCCTGGCTCGCTAATTTTAAAAAAGTGAATGAGCATCAAGGGGTGGGGTGGGTGTGTGTGTGTGTGTGTGTGTGTGTGTGTGTGTGTGTGTAATTATTAAGTGAGAATAGTTGTAGCAAATGACTGTTTGTCAGGTTGGGAATTTATTTATGTATTTGGTGTTACATTTATTTTATTTTATATGCCAGCATCATAGTGAACATGTGGGAGCCACAACTTCTCTGAGCATCATTAAGTTGTTAGCTTTGCAACAAGTTCCTTTACCCTCCAAGTTTTGCAGGCCTGGAGATAGGGATTTTCATATTCTCTCCCTCTCTTTCTCTCTCTCTGCATTTTAACTTTACAGTGTTTTTTTTTCCCTCCAGTTTTTTTCCCCCTGAGGGAAATAAAAACAATAATGAAAACCATTAACTTTCCTTCCAAAAGTAATGAAATCTGTACAGATGCTTTTTGTTTATATATTATTGATAAATGGATATAAGAATTTAGAAGTACAACTATAATAAGGGCAAATTAAAGGTTTTAGCGGGCTGGCGAGATGGCTCAGGGGTAAGAGCGCTGATTGCTCTTCCAAAGGTCCTGAGTTCGGATCCCAGCAACCACATGTTGGCTCACAACCACCCGTAATGAGATCGGACGCCCTCTTCTGGTGCATCTGAAGACAGCTGCAGTAAATTACGCCGGATCGGCAGCCACACACATGATAGCTCACAGCCATCTCGTAGTGTACTCATATATATAAAATAAATAAAAATAAATCTTAAAAAAAAAAAAGGTTTTAGCAACATAATTGGACTACTCAGCTTCATAAAATACATGTTTTTAACCAACCAGTAGCATTTTGGTGAATTATTTGGTTTATAGTTGGGTGTTAGCTATGTCTATACTTCTTAGTGTTTTTTTTTTTAATTCAATATGATAATTTGTTAATGAAAGGGATTGCTGAAATCCATTCTTAGCAGCTCATTATATAACTTGAAAATCAAATAGAAATAAATACATAGAAAATGTTGGCATATGTTGCATATATTAAGGTTGTGGGATGTGTGCTTGTCACATAAACGTTAAAACTGATCAGCAGAGGGCTTTTTTTTTTTTTTTTAACTTTTTATTGGTACTTTGTGAATTTTACATCAGGCATCCCAATCCCACTTATTTCCCTCTCCTCTCATACCCACCTTCCACCCTTGCTACCACCACCACCACCCGCCCTCAGCAGAGAAAACAATCTTTGCTTGTAGATGATCATCTCGATGAGTTGTTGCATTGAAGTGGGTCTGGTTTGAGGCCTCTGGCTTCTGCTACACTATCAATCCTGGAACCTCACTGGGATTCCTCTTGGATATCCTGTTGTTGCCATGTGTCAGAGACCCTGTAGTTTTGGATCCATAGGACCAGTCCCTTCATGCACCCAGTTCATCAATGGGGTAGATGTAGGAATGGGCCAATTCAAAGCCCTTTATCTATGCCTGAGAGGTAGCTAAGCTGGTCAGCCCAGCAGCTAGCTCTCCAACACCCATACTAGTGGGAGAGCTCTGCTGCTGTGCCCCAGCTGGCTCATCCTATGCCACCACCAGCAGGGGACAGAGCCAGCTTTCTTGCTCTCATGCTCTCAGTTGGGGCTGGCTTATCCACGCTTAAACTTTCAGAACCAGCTCTACTCTGCTGCCCAAGCGAATTGCAGGGCCCACCAGCAGAGTTTTTAACTGAGGAAAATCTGCTTACTGTTTTTAAAACTATAGTAAAATAGTCTGTATGATTTATTGGATACCAGTTACACAATTAGAGTGACATATAGTAGCTTTTTCTTAAAGCATCTTCTAGGTTACTTCTTCCGCCATTTAATGTTTATTATAAAGCGAATAGTTCTATCCATATAGCTCCTAGAGATAAAGGTTAGGGAAGTTGGCCACATTTCATTTTTGTTTTAACTAGTAAAGGTGTCTTACTCAGGCTTATAAGAAGATAAACTGTTATAAGTTTTGTCAGAGTATCTAACTGCTAAGAGAGTTTGTTTTCTAATTTATTTAACAGTGTGTGAAAGTAAAGACTTACCCGAAACAGTTAGAACAGTATTAAAACAAGAAATGAATCGTCTTTTTGGAGCAACAAATCCAAAGAATTTTAATGAAACCTTTCTGAAAAGGAATTCTGATTCATTGCCACATAGATTATCAGGTAATCACTTTTATTTGGTCCTTTTAGTAGCCTTCTTGAACAACTTTAATGCTTTAATGAATCACTGCCAAGGTAAGATAGACATTTTGCTCAAAATGGCAATGTGCACTGTATTTTTAATACTAGGAAAGTAAGCCATGTATACATGCTTCCTTTATATTTTAAATTTTTGTGAGACAGAATTGTTACAGTAAAAGCTTATGCTAATATTATAAACAAATGAGTACAACTGATTGTTTTGTTTTTGAACAGGTTCTTATTATATAATCTAGAATTCAAAAGGTAGTCAAGGCTAGCCTCTAACTCATAAAGGTCTGCCTGCCTCTTTCTTCAATTGCTGGCATTAATGGCATCTGCCACCCACCCAAGAAATATAAGTGAATTTAAGTGGGTTTTATTTTTAGTACCTAACCCACCCCAGATTGAATTTAAGTGTACATTACGATACTGTGCAGGTCGGGCTTGTGTTCACATGCCTCCCTTCTTGTGATCATAAAGCTCATTTAGTGTGATTTTGATTTCTCTTGCTTATGTGTTTATCTTGGTAAGCTAAACACCTGAAAACCATCCTACATTTCAGAAAGCCTGAGGCAAGAAGAATCATTCACCTTGAACAGAAGTCTGGGATTTACTAGTATTCTTTAAAAATATCTGGTTAAAGACAGGCGGTGGTGGTACACACCTGTAACTCCAGTACTCTGAAGGCAGGGTAACAGATCTTTATGTGCTTATGAGTAGCCTGGTTGAGTTTACAAGTTCTAGGCCAGAGCTACACAGCAAACTGTGTCTTGGACATATCTTCTACTGTGTATCTAAATGAGTAGAGGTCAAGAATTCTGTTGAAGGTTCCTAAACTAAGATACCTCCTCTTTCTTTCCACTTAGCTGCCAAAATGGTATATTATTTAGATTCTTCTAGTCAGAAACGAGCAATAGAGCTGGCAACAACACTCGATGGATCCCTCACCAACAGAAACCTTCAGGTAACAGGGCCTGTTTATTTATTTTAAATAGTCTCTCTACAAGAAAAACTAACTACTACTACTAAGAACAATGAAATAATTCTTTGTTATTTATACATACACTTCCTAAGTCATTATCTGTGAGAAATTTCCCCTTAAATGTTTTTAGGGACTCTGTGTGTGTGTGTGGGAGGGGTTATGTACAGTACACCAAGTTAGGTAGAATTCTACTAGTTTCATCTTTCTAGCCTCAAGATCCCTCAATTTTAATTCGGAGTTAAATGACAGGGTTTAATTTTGTTTTTTTTTTTTTTTTTGTTGGGATGGCCTTACTGTGTAGCCTTGGCTGGACTTGAGCTCATTATGTAGACCAGGCTGGCCTTGAACTCATAAATATCTGCCTGCCTCTGGCTTATAAGTGCTGGGATTAAGTAAGGGCTATCATTTCAGGGCTAGTATTTGGTTTTGCTGGCACATTGCTTTCCCAAAAAAAAAAAAAAAAAAAGGAAATAAAATGGCCTCTATGTTTAAATTGGCATTGACAAATGTAATTTAACATTTATACGCAGGGCCAAGCTAGGCTACGGTAAAGTCATTTCATAAGGTTGTGTGCTTGCTCAAAGTACTTGTTTAAAAAGAGTATTTTTTAAAATACATTATGTGTCTCATCAAATATTCATATACTTGTCTCTTTCTTTTTGGTATTTACCCTCCATTTATGAAGAAATGGTTGAATTGTGCCTTGAAGATCATTGTAATGAATTTATGAACTGGAGGAAATACTTTTGTTTCCATTAAAAATCTGTTTCTTATTTTGGAAGTGTTTGATGTTGAACTTTGTCATGGTGAGACCTGTTTTCTGCCAGGAGTTGTAACATGAGCTTTTCTTTTCTTCAGACTTGCATGGAGGTGTTAGAAGCCTTGTGTGATGGTAGCCTAGGAGACTGTAAAGAAGCTGCTGAAGCATATAGAGCAAATTGTCACAAGCTTTTCCCTTATGCTTTGGCTTTCATGCCTCCTGGATATGAAGAGGATATGAAGATCACAGTTAACGGAGATAGTTCTGCAGAAACTGAAGAACTGGCCAATGAAATTTGAACATCATTAAACAAGCAAATGGAATGACTTTGGACCATATCTAGTGTATAATATTTTTGTCACGCACCTGCTGCATTGCTCTTACTTACACAGAATGAGAGGAGTAAATGTTCTTGCCTTCAAATAGTCTTACGTTTTTTTTATCCTGCTGAAAACTATATATAAAATATCTAACATTACAGGATATAGGTTCAGTTTCTTAAAAAATTAAAAGCTGCTAAAATTGAGGGGTTTAAAAAAAAAATCCGTATCCTATTCCTACCTTCCCTTCCCATGTTTTTAACTAATTTATATAAAATCTGGAGGCTATAACAGCTAACATAGCAGGTGTGTGGCAGAAATATTACTTTAAATCTGTCTTGTGAGATTTTACTATATCTCGGACAGCATAAATGCTGTTTTAGCACTGGATTCTTTCACTGAGCACAAAGAGTTGTTGGGGCTTCAGCATCTGACTGATTTTGTTACGGGGTTGATTATTGACCATAGGAAGTATGCAATGTGAATCACTGTGTACAGAGCCATCTACAACAGATGCTTGACGTTGTAGAGACTGGGACACATAGCTACCAAGCAGATTAAATGAAACCTAGAAGGTGTTCAGTACGTGTGTTGTGTTTCCAAAATTCACTGTACATGATCAGTTTGGTGTTCTTGTACCACAGTTTTTAACCGAAGGAACCAGTTGGAACAATCTCAATTTAACTAAAACTTGAAGAACTAAAATAACAATGCAAACCTTTAGCATTGTTTTGGCCAAACTTGTTAAAACTGTAATGCAAGAACCAAATGCACTGTGATGTGGCACCAACTAATTAGCAAGCATGACTTTTTCACCTGAGAGTGAAAAAAAGAAAACTCTACCATGGCTTGAAGTTAAAAGAGCAGAACTCCTGACTACCATTCTATGACTGATCAAGAGACTAATAGCTAAAACCTCAGCAGGCCTTGTTCACGATATGCAGAAAAAGTGCTGCAGTTTAGATACCTCTGGAACTTTTCCACAGTGTCACAGGTTTGTAATACTTGAAGCCCTTCATTTCTAAGAATATATTTCTTGCTCAGTTGTTTCAGGCAAGCCCAAGACTTTGTAATTTTTAAAGGGCCCAAGATTTTTTTTTTTCAATAACAGACCAGCTTCTTTTTCCTGCAGTTACAAATGTAATTTCTTTTTTTGTTGTCAAACATAAGGTACCAAATATGATGCAATAAATTGTTTTGAAAAACAGTTGTGTGAATATTTCCACTAATCCGAGTTGGGCTTCTGTGAAATACACAGGTGGAAACAGAGGTTGCAAGCCAGAGGCAATGAAATGCACTGTAGGGCTAATATAGAGGGGAGCTTTTTAGAGTGGGCTAAGTGGTGGTGTCAGGGAAGTTCCAGAATTATGTAGAATGCTGCTCCTTTGTTCAGATTTCACTAGGGCTAGGATGGTGGCAGGTCCTATGAATGTAATTCATAATCTGAAAGGAAAAGTAAGTAAACATGACCATTTTGATTGGGAAAACGAGCCTTAAACATGTCAAACCTGTACACTGAGAACTAGCCTCAGGCTCAATATTTCTTTATGTTTGCAAGGTCTGAGCAATTAAGTTTAAGTATAATGAATTAAGTGTATATAAAATTGAACTTTTGTAGTATTTTAGTTATAGATAGTACATACACTAAAGGGAATTTTCAGAAGATCAGATCCTTTTATTTCATAGTACACGATCTGCATTCCACATCCCAGTCTAGCAGGTTAGTGATGCAAAGCTACTTGCAGTCTGAACTCCAGTGCTTTGCTTTAACAGGCCTTGGCTCAGGAACATCTTAACAGATGGAAAAAAGAAAAAAAGTGAGCAAACTTTAAGACTTTTTCTCCTGTGAGTGGCAACTACGGTTCCTATTGTTGAGAGAAAACACTAGTGGCATGTCTGCTACTAATTCAGTGTTGGAGGAGGCACCAGCCATATAGTAGGTGTGTGTGTGTGTGTGTGTGGATTTGTTTAAATTCTACTGTACATCACAATGAAATCCGTCTGATTGTCTTGACAATGTTTAAATGATGTAGATTGTCTTAGGATGAGTACTCAGAAGTACTCAGAACTCTGATTCAGATGCCACCCGAGAGGAGCCAAATTCCTGTCGTGTATATTGTATTCCAACCCAATTTTACTGGAACTATTGAATAAATCTTTATTTTCTTTCAGGTTTATTTGATAGTGGATACATTGTCTGGTGTCACAGGACCTTGACTGGGTTCACTTAAAACATTGTACTTTACTCTAAGTATATATATCAACTGGATCATTTCACATTTACCCCGTTCATATTCAGTTAATTTTCAGTGATGCTGTGGGGGAAAACAGGGTTAGATAAACAAGTTGGAAAAATGCAGTGTGATGTTGTAATCTAAACAAGTGCCTTATGTTTATTGCTAAGAACTGGTGTTATCAACCCTTTTAATAAGAAGGGGTCCCTTGGCCTGTGTTAATATAGGAAAGTAAAGATCCTTCTGTTTTTCTTCATATTCACTTACTGTCATTTCTCATTGAAAAGCTGCAATCTGACTAGCTTAGTTTACTTAGCTTTAATTAGATAGGTGAGTCATACATTTTCACCATTTTTTCTGTATTTATTATGCACAACAATAAAATGATCTCTAATAGCATGACTAAAAGTAGTGCCGATGTTGCTGGGAAGCTTGCTGGGTCTTACGAGGCCCTGTTTTTTCACCATGATTGTACTGCATGCTCTACTACTCTCAGCTGTGAAGTGAAAGCTGTGAATGTATGAAGAGCTCAGAAAACCATGGTCCAGGATCAGGTGCGTTGTGACAAACTCAAATCCTTTCTAATCAATTGGTAAGACTATTTCTGTTGCCAGGCATAGCATCTATTTGGGGAAAGCTAAAATGGAGAGTACTGAAAGTGCTAGGCATTTGTTATTTTAGATAATTACTGTCCTTGAATTCTGAAAACGGTGATATTAAGAGAATTCAGATCAACCTTTCTGATGGGAGGAGTCTTTTCTGCATCATGCTTCTGGTTTTTACACTTAAGGATTCTTAATATCATCTTGCTGTTGTCTAAGCTTTGCTGAACCCATTGTTAAGTCTAAGACACAAACCTATGAAATGGCTATGTTGCGCCATAGGAAGCAGAAATGGTTTCAGTTTCTGCTGGTTGAAAATTTAACAACATGTAGCAATAAAAAAGTTTTTGGAAAAGTTTATTACCAAGTTTCACTTTTCCCTTTTGCAGCTATGAGATGGTTGTGGAAAGTCTTTGTGGTGTGTAGGAGGTTCTGAAGAATGCTATACTTAACAAAGGGTGCCTTTTAGAGTATATATACTCTCTAGTAAATGTAGTAAAATGAGCCTACTTCTGTAGAGACACATAATATTTAAAAACAACCCTCCCCCCAAAAAAATCTAAGGGTGCTGTATGTGAGAGTGTATACTTATAATCCCAGCACTTGGGAGATGGAGTTGAGGCCTGCCCTGGAAAGGCAAAGCAGGGGCAAAACTTATGGGAGTCAAAAAGTCTGCCACTTTTTTATGCAGTTGGTCTTCAGGCAACATTCATTTTGGGATAATAGCTAGAAGAAAGAGTAGCTTAGAAAAAGGTTTGGTACGGTATAAATTAGAATTTACTTATGTTATAACCTCTGTTTTATGTACCAAACCCAGATGACAGCCTTTGCTTAAAGGCTTACAGTAAACTTAAGGATTTCACTACCAGTGCAACAAACTGCTCTGAGGTCGGGGTAGCCCTGCTGGCCTCCAACACAGACGTCAGCCTCCCTCTCCCTCCTGAGTGATGGGATTAAACACGTGTGCCATGCTTAGCTATGAAGACTTAAAAAAAAGTATGTGTACACACACGTGCTATATGTAGGGGAGTGCATGTGTGTAAGTCAGAAGACAAATTACATAGTTCAGCTCTCACTTTCCACCTCGCACCTTTAGCTAGCCTTTACAAGTGTTTTAGGAGTCAAACTCCGGCTGCATGGCACCTTCACCTGGTGAGACACTTCACTTGCCCATAAGTGAGACCTTGGTCTATAGTTTAAGAACCTGTATTTCATGCAGTTGATGTATTTCTACATGTTGGTAATCTTATTGTAAAGATGGTCTGGCCTCCCTAAGGATAAACTTTATTCTTCTGTAGGAATGAGATGAGTTTGAGAGTGTGTTCTGGATCTCATGAGTTGTTTGCAACTAATGATGCTTGCTTGTCTTCTGTTTACCTATACATCACTGACACAGGGACTCTGCTGTCTATGGCTTTTCCGTTGTTTGGTCCTGAATGAATTTACTACTTGTTTACTTTGTAATTGCAGATTTTTCAGGACACACACATGGCTATATTGTTCAAACTGGCATTTCTTAGGAGCTCTACCCTCAAGTAATCATATTGTTGCTCTGTATCTTTCAAAATAATCAAGTCACCATTTCAAGTACATGGTAACAAGACTATTCACAAGGGTTCTGGAATACCAAATAATTCTTACCTTTATTAACTTAGTTTTTAAAAACAGATCAATAGACATTTAGGAACATGTTTTCAGCACTTGTTCAGAAATTCATTAAAAAGGACTTAAGAATAAGCCAACCGCTTCATTTGTTTTTGTTTTTATAGTTTAAAACAGTCTGTTTTACAGGTTTTGGTTCTCTGTATAGCCCTGGCTGTCCTGGAGCTCACTCTGTAGACCAGGCTGGCCTTGAACTCAAATCTGCCTGCCTCTGCCTCCCAAGTGCTGGGATTAAAGGCATGTGCCACCACCACCCAGCTTGTTTTATAGTTTTAAACAGTCCATTGAACATAACATTTTCTGTTAGCTATAATTTTTGTGAGTGAAATGTCTTAACAAAGTTACATGACTAATGTGTTGGCTTATATTCTTGTAAGTCTTCCCTACCCTCAAGCCCCAGACAGTTTCTGTGCATATAGCCCTGGCTGGCCTGGAACTCACAGGCTGGTCTCAAATGCATAGAGAGATCCATCTTGTCTCTGCCTCTCCAGTGCTGGGATTAAAGGTATGTACCACCATGCCTGGCTGTAAGTTGATTTTTAATTTTTGGGTTTTTTTTTTTTTTTTTTTTTTTTTTTTTTTTTT
>NW_022196898.1:1921438-1922017 GCF_008632895.1 Mastomys coucha
ACCAGGCTGGCCTCAAACTCAGAAATCCTTCTGCCTCTGCCTCCCAAGTGCTGGGATTAAAGGCATGCGCCGCCACCACCTGGCTCGATTTTTAATTTTTAAAAATTCTATTCATTGTGTATAAACTTGGAGGTCCAAGACAGTTTGCACTAGTCAGTTCTCTTTTACCATGTATGAGTTTAGATTTGAACTCAGAACATCAGGCTTGTGGCAAGTGCCTTTACCCACGTAGTAAACCTGTGCAATCTTAGACAAGGATAAAAGCAATGCATAATAGATACTCAAACTCCTGTTGAGGTTTGCGTGAATATAATTGCCCCACCACAGAATGTAGGAAGTTACAATAACTGTGAACTTAGGTCATCCGCAAACTCAAATTTCCTAATCCTTAGCTCTGGCTATAGAAGATTCATCATCTTGGTCTTATCTGTTGGCCTTGTGTAATCAGTCAGCATACTACAGATAATCATATTTAGTGATGTTATCAGTATATTTTCCACATTAATCTTTACTCTTACACAGTTCGTCAGAAATGGTTGTGTATTTGTAGGATACAGGTGGTGGGCATACTATCTTTTT
>NW_022196898.1:1922027-1938907 GCF_008632895.1 Mastomys coucha
TTTATTTACATTTCAAATGTTACAACCTTTCCTGGTTTCTCCTCCAAAAGCCCCCATCCCATCCCCTTTCCCCCTGCTCAGCAACCTGCCCACTCCCGCTTCCTAGCCCTGTCATTCCCCTATACAGGGGCATAGAGCCTTCACAGGACCAAGGGCCTCTCCCATTGATGACCAACAAGACATTCCTCTGCTACATATGAGGCTGGAGCCATGGATCACTCCATGTGTACTCTTTAGTTGGTAGTTTAGTCCCTGGGAACTCTGGGGGTACTGGTTAGTTCATATTGCTGTTCCTCCTATATGGCTGCAAACCCCTTCAGCTCCTTGGGTCCTTTCTCTAGCTCCTTCATTGGGGACCCTGTGCTCAGTCTGATGGTTAGCTGAGAGCATCCACCTCTTTTTGTCAGGCACTGGTAGAGCCTCTCAGGAGACAGCTATATCAGGCTCCTGTCAACAAGCACTTGTTGGCATCCTCAATAGTGTCTAAGTTTGGTGACTGTAATGGGATGGATTCTCAGGTAGGGCTGTCTCTGGATGGCTTTTCCTTCAGTCTCTACTCCACACTTTGTCTCTGTAACTTCTCCCATGGGTATTTTGTTCCCCCTTCTAAGAAGGATTGAAGTATCCACACTTTTGTCTTCCTTCTTGAGCTTCATGTGGTCTGTAAATTGTATCTTGGGTATTCCAAGCTTCTGGCCCTGGCCACTTACCAGTGAGTGCATACCTTGTGTGTCCTTTTGTGACTGGGTTACAAAAATATCAGGATGATATTTTCTAGTTCCATCAATTTGCCTAAGAATTTCATGCATTCATTGTTTTTAATAGCTGAGTAGTACTCCATTGTATAAATGTATCAGTGATGCTTGCATCTATGACTCCTGATCTCTTTCCTAGTTTTTCTGTCTCCACGGTTGTGTCTCCCTTTGTAATTTCTTTATTGTTTCTATTTCCATTTTTATATCTTGGATGGTTTTGTTCAGTTCCTTCACCTGTTTGGTTGTGTTTTCCTGTAATTCTTTAAGGTCTTCTACCTGTCTACCTGTGTTCTCTTGTATTTCTTTACAGGAGTTATTTATGTCCTTCTTAAATTCCTCTATCATCATCATGAGATGAGATTTTAAATCTTCTTGCTTTTCTGGTGTGTTGGGGTAACTAGGGTTCGCTGTGGTGGGAGAACTGGGTTCTAATGATCCCAAGTAGTCTTGGTTTCTGTTACTTATGTTCTTGTGCTTGCCTTTTGCCATGTGGTGTTAGCTGGTCTTGCTATCTCTGACTTTGTCTTGTCTCTCCTGCAAGCCTGCGTGTCAGTACTCCTTGGAGACCAGTTTTCTCCAGGAGGAATTTGGGTATGGAGGGCTGTAGTACAGGGTTAGCTTTGGGGTGCAGACAGAGATCAGAAGGATCCTGTCCTCAGCTGATCCTTGGTTCCTGTGTCCTAATGGCTCTGGGAGGGTTCCTTATGGGCCAATAATTTGAAGGGAAATGGTGGTCTTACCTGTGCTCACAGGCGTATAGGCACTCCTGGGAGACTAGCTCTCTCCTGGCAGTATTTGTGTATGTAGCTTTGTGGCACAGGATTGGCTCTGGGTGCACACTCCCATCCCAGGTAACCCCTTGGTTCCTGTGTCCTGAGGGTGGTTCTGAGCAGCGGTGGTGGACCTACCTGCACACACAGGCTTGTCTGCACTCCTGGGAGGCTCACTCCCTCCCAGCACTATTTGGGTGTGGAAGTACCATCTCTAATTTTTTCCATTGTGTTGGCATTGAATGAGCTCATCTTGAAGCGGGTACTTCCTAGGTACTGCCATGCAGACAGAGTATACAGCATTGTTTACCTTCTCAACACCATAGTGAGAGTCATTCACAACCATCAGCTCTAGTCCACAGTTGTGATTCTCTCCATGGAGGAGACAGTTCAGTCCTTGAAATTGTAAACTCAACACTGATCCTGTATTCAAGTCCTAGGAAAACTCTAAACATCTGTTGCCCAGGCCTACTGGGAAACAAAATGATCCACAGTTAGTATTAATCAGTACTGACAGCTGTCTAACCTACCCTGACCTTTTTTTTTTTTAAAGAAATTCTAAGGTATATTCAAAGTTAAAAGGCACAGTCTCAGTCAGGCATGATGGTGCACTTGTTAATCCTAGTAAGGAGGAGGCAGAAGCAGGTGGATTTCGTGAGTTTGAGGATAGTCTACTCTACAGAGTGAGTTGCAGGACAGCCCGGTGTACATAGAGAAACCCTGTCTCTATAAACAACAAAGTATGGAAGCACAGATTGTGACTTCTCTTACACTAAGTAAATGAGCTCAGAATTTTAACTCTTAAGCTTTCTGATTGGTCTATCATCTACAATATTCTGATATTTAAGTCATGTTTACTGTACTGAGACACCAGTAGAGAGCAAAGAAAAAGGCCAACCTGTTAGTTTTATGTCATTGAAACAACTTTAAATTTCCCCTAGACAGCAGTTTTAAATGGACAGGGACAAATACTTGGGCTTTTGTTTTATTTTTTAAATATGTATTTATTATTATACATAAGTACACTGTAGCTGACTTCAGACACACCAGAAGAGGGCGTCAGATCTCATTATGAGTGGTTGTACGCCACCATGTGGTTACTAGGATTTGAACTCAGGACCATCGGAAGAGCAGCTGCTGCTCCTACCCACTGAGCCATATCACCAGCCTCTACTTGGGCTTTTAAACACCAATCTGATACTTCTGAAAACAGCTGAATCTGACTATTTGTTTTCACTACAAGATTGCATTTACTTATAAGTAAATGAATCCCTATTATGAATCTTAGTTGTGCCAGGAACTTTGGCAGTAGAGCATTTGGTAAAGGGATTTCCAGGCTCCAAAGTCATCAAGTAAACCTACCTGCTGAGGGTGTTGAACAAACATTCTGGGTAGGACTCCAAAACCTAACTGGTACCTTTAGTTATTAAAAGGTAGATAATTTTGTCACCCAGCCTCAGTTGTATATGGGATGTTTTCTGCTGGGTAGTGGTTATTAAATAAATAGCAAGATTTAAACTATTCCTTACCTCCCTAGAGTTTATATTATTCCTCACCATGGTATACCTGGAGTTCTCCATTTTTGATCTGCCTTCACAGAAGGTCCAGCATTAGTAAGATTATTTTCTTTGATCCTGTGGCTCAATTGCCAAGTAACAACACAAACTCTAAAGGTTTAGTACCACAGCAGTATAATGGAATTGTCACAGCAGCTTGCAGGTAAGTTAGAATCAGGTTACAGACTGACTCAGATGTCTCAGACACTGTATTAAAACTTTCTAGGTCAAACATTTTGATAAAACTTTTAACCTTTTTTTTTCACTGTAGCCCAATGTAGAGTAGATACCCACTTTAAATGAGATTATTCTTGTTGGTATTGCTATTTTCCGTATTCCTGATCATAGTCTGCTGTGGTTCATTGGTCCAATATTTCAGGAAGTAGTTTATAATTCTTTCTTTGATACCCTACAAATTTTAACTTTTACAAATTATATTTGTATAAAATACAAGAGTGTTCCTGGGCAGTTGTGTTGAATGCTTTTAATTCCAGCACTCTTTGAGTTCAAGGCCACCCTGATCTACAAATGAGCTCAAAGACAACCAGGGATACACAGAGAAACTCTGTCTTGAAAGAAGCAAACAAAACAAAAGAACCCCCCCCCCCAATAACACAATAATGTCTAAATAGGAATGGATAAATTGAACTATGTAAAGTTCTGTAGCTAAAGTGAGTAAATTAGCAAAACTGAATTAGGGATTACCTTCCATGGAGCTGGGGAAACTGGCTTTCTTGGTAAAGTCTTGCCATGTAAGCATGGGCACCTTAGTTCATACCGCTGCACCTACATAAAAACTAGGCTTACTCCTAATCCTTTCAGCATTTAGGAGTCAAGAGATGGGAGGGTCCCTGGGGACTGCTGGCCAGCTTGCCTGATTCAGTGAGAGACCTTGTCTTTTTGTTTTGTTTTGTTTTCCGAGACAGGGTTTCTCTGTGTAGCCATGGCTGCCCTGGAACTCACTCTGTAGACCAGGCTGGCCTCGAACTCAGAAATCCACCTGCCTCTGCCTCCCAAGTGCTAGCATTAAAGGCATTCGCCACCACTGCCCAGCCAAGAAAGACCTTGTCTTAAACACTAAGGCTGGTGAGGCAGTTCCAGGTGAAGGCATCAGACATCAAGTGTGATGACCTGGGACTTACCTGGTGGAGCTCCATTGATATCCATACGTATGTTGGGATGTGGCTGCTCACACACATGCACACAGAAATGTAATTCAAAAAAATAAGATGGGGCTGGAAAGATGGCTCAGTAGTTAAGAGGACCTGAGTCTAGTTCCAGCACTTGGGAGACAGAAGCAGGCCTGCTCTACACAGCAAGTTCCAGAATTGACAAGGATGTAAGAGAAACTTCCTTCCCCCGCCCCCCAAAAAGATTGAGACTGATAGAGGATACCTCACATTGATCTCTGTCATCCATCTGGGTGCACACATGGTACATACAGTAATTGTACATAGATTTAAACCAAAAGGAAAAGTGGAATGTAACCAATACAAAATAGCCCAGAAGGAATCATTTGTACTCAGTTGAAGAAATACATGAAGAAGGCAGATTGTATAGAGGAAAGGTAGTTGAAGCCAGAATATGAAGAGAGGTTTGGTGGAGAGGTTTGGTATAGAATTCAGAGGATGCTCCTGAAAGTCAGTATCCCAACTCCATCTCCCAAGGGTTGGGATTAGCACGCACCACCACACCCAGTTGTATGCATCTGTACAAACTGAACCCAGGGCTTTGCATATGCTATGTAGGCACTCTCCCAACTGAGCTATGTCCCCAGCAGAAAAAGTGTCTTGAGGTTTTTGACTTTTATATTTATTCAACTATAAAATGATAGTTGTAACTAAGTGACTTTTAAAAATAATTAATTCTGGTACTAGAGATCAAATGTGCCTCACAGATGCTAAGCATGTGTTCTACCATTGAATTACTCTTTTAGCTCCAGTATTACTTTTTAATTATACTTATGTTCCTAAAAATGGCTTGTGGAAAAGAGAGCATTCTCCCTGTGTAGCCACCAGAGGGCATCAGTGAACAGTTTAACAGCCATTCCCATTATCCTGTTTTGGAGAAATCTTTTTCACTATATAAATCGACTGTAAAAAAATTAGTCATTCTAAGATGTTATACTAAGAGAATTGTTGACATTTTAAGAGTATTCTGTATTGGGGATCAAATGCAGGGTCTTTTTGGCAAGTGACTTACCACTGAGCTTTTTTTTCTTACATACACATATTTATTTTTTATTTGGCATTATGAGGACATGATAGGTATACTGTTTGTTTGAGAGCAGATCCTGCTACATTCAGCAGGCTGACTTTGAACTTGGGATCTTCCTGCCTTGTCCTTCTGAGGACCTGGGATCATGGCTATGTGCCACCTTACCTGGCTGACAAATGATCAGCTTTGTTGCTTTTGAACTCATGCCTTGTACATGCCAATTATATGTTCTACACTATCTTGAGATTGCTTACAGGAGTTTAAAAAACCTTTGCTATTTTATCTAATTGCTTATCCTGGAATGTTTCCAGAATGCTTAGGTTTCACTGTTTTTGTGTCTGAAGAACATTGCTATCTATAAAATGGTATTCTTTAGAAACTCTGACGTCATCCTGTCAAATTTTGCACCCCAGTTTCCTCCATAAATTCCATTTATTTGGCCATGCCTTTAATTCTAGCACTTAGGAGGCAGAGGCTGGACGACTTCTGTGAGTTCAAGCCAGCCTGGTTTGTATATTGAGTTCCAGGATAGCCAGGTCTACATAAAGATTCTGTCTCAAAATAATTTTTTTCCCATTCACTTGTTTGTGACATGGTCAGGGTCTGGCTGTATATCTGAGGTTGGACTAAAAGTATGTAGCCCATACTGGACTTGAATTTCTGAGCTTCCTCCCTCAGCTTCCCAAACTCTGTTCTTACAGGCACACACCACCACACCAGTAACCATTGTATAGAACTTTTCAAAGAAGATCTGTTTATTTTTATTTTATGTGTGGTATGTATGTCTGTGTGAGGGTGTCAGATCCCCTGGAACTGGAGTTACTGACAGTTTCGAGTTGCCATGTGGTTGCTGGGAATTGAATCTGGAGCCTCTGGAAGAGCAGCCAGTGCTCTTAACCACTGAGCCATCTCTCAACCTCCATTGTATTGAACTTTAATCCCATCTAATCTAGCCTAACTTCTGACTCTCCTCCTAATTTGTTTTGGTTCTTGAAAGTTCTTGTCACCATCGGGCGGTGGTGGTGCACGCCTTTAATCCCAGCACTTGGGAGGTAGAGGCAAGAGGATTTCTGAGTTCGAGGCCAGCCTGGTCTACAAAGTGAGTTCCAGGACAGCCAGAGCTATACAGAGAAACCCTGTCTCGAAAAACCAAAAAAAAAAAAAAAAAAAAAAAGTTCTTGTCACCAAAGACCCTGTATCCTTAACTTTTCTAGACATTTCCTTCATCCGTTAGACATTTCCTTCATCCATTGTTGGAACACACACCTGATCAACATGGCTTGCTCGGATTTACTTAAGATCTACAGCCATGGTTCATGGCTTGAGTCCCTCCTTCAGCACTAGACCCAAGGCAGGTGTCCTGCTCACTTCCTCTTTTCTAACACCCAGTCACTACTGTCCTGGTCACAACCAGAAAGGAATAGGTAACAGGCTGTCTGTCCTGTTGTCTCCATCACCATCCTTGACATCATCCACTGAATTAGCTAACTGGCATCCTGTGGAATTTACTCCTGCCTATTACACTTCTCATCCTGCTGCTTTCTGCCAAGCCTGAAGCTGAAGTATCTGAGATGCTCTTTATAAGACATCCTGTATGGAGAACATCTTTGTGTACTGTATGGATGCATCACCTGTCAGTTAAAAAACCTATAGCCAGTGACTTAGGCAGAAAATAGAAAGTGGGAGAAAGAATTCTGGGAGAAGAGGAGGTGGGGAGATTTGCTAGAAAGATACAATGAGATGGACTCATGGTACCTGAGCACAGGTAACCAGCCACATGGCAGACTATAGGCTAGAATAAGTGGGATATTTTAAATTATATCTAGTCAGAGAAGAACCTAGCTATATGGCCAAAGTATCTGTGGATATATTTTGAGTCTTAGTCTTATTTCTGTAAGGAGTAACCAGAGCCCACAACACCCCTCAGTGCAGCACCAAAATGGTTATAAACAGTACAGTACCTTGTGTTACTTCTTTGTGCTTCAGGTCTCCCATGGAGGCAGAGAGAGCCCAAGGGCCAGGTGTTTTCTGAAAGCACACAGGGTTGCCTTACGGAAGCACTAGGCACTGAAGAGATTCAGAGATTCTATCCAAGCATCCGTGTCCACTCAGTTCCACTCAAGTGAAAGAATGTTCATTGTGTTAAATATAAGCATTTTTCCTTAGTAGAAGAGAAAGAAGGTCTCTGTCTTAGTTACTCTTCTATTGCTATAGTGAAACACCATGACCATGACAACTTATAAAATAAAGCATTTAATTGGGGGCTTGCTTACATTTTCAGAGGGTTAGTCCATGGCCATCATGGCAGCAGGCAGGGTGAACTTACATCATGATTATCCTCCTGCCTCAGCATGTACTATCATATCATACAGTTCTACATTTTGAGTGGAATTTCAATAAGGCCCAAGTCTCAAAAGGAAATGTTCAAAATGTCCAGGATGTAAGCCCAATTACTAAGCATACAAAAGAATGATGAAAATCTCAGTCCCCTTAGGAAAAACGATGCCAACACTGAACAAACACAGATGGTGAAATTATCTCATGAAGCAGTAACCATTTAATGGATGTTAATTCTCATTGGTCACATGTCTGCAAATTCATGCAAAGGGACCAACAGCTTTCTTCCTGGGCTGTTTTTTTTTTCCTAGGGATATTTGTATAGCAATCCTTTTTGTGTGATAAAAGTTATTTTTCTTCTTATTCTAGGGGGAGTCTTGTTTTGTCTCCAGGATGAGAAAAGGCACCATCACTCTTCTGGATGAAGCTGGACAGATCCAGTGGCCATTTATGAAATATCAGTTTCCGACAGAGCATTTCCTGTAATGCTACCACTTACATAGGACAGACACCACCTTGGCCTCATGCCATCACCTGGGGAATGGATCATATACACTGGCCTCTGCCTCTTTGAGAAGGTGCCTTTTCTTTCTCACCTAGGAGTTTCATTGACAGTTCAACTGGCACTGGAACTTGTTGACTTACAAATTTAACATGTCAGGTCCTTCAGAGTTGACTCTAAAACGTCTACATATATATATAACCACTAACATATAGCCCAAGCAGACCTCAAACTCATAGTCTTCCTGTTCCAGCCTTCACAGTGCCGGGATTATATGCATTACACTCAGCTTCAGTAGCACTTTCTTTTCTTTTCTTTCTTTCTCTCTTTCTTTTTCTTTCTTTCTTTCTTTTCTTTTTTTTCTGTTTTTTTGGTTTTTGTTTTTTTTGAGACAGGGTTTCTCTGTGTAGCCTTGACTGTCCTGGAACTCACTCTGTAGACCAGGCTGGCCCCGAACTCAGAAATCTGCCTGCCTCTGCCTCCCAAGTGCTGGGATTAGAGGCGTGTGCCACCACTGCCCGGCCACATTTTTTTTTTTTTTTTGTTAAACCAATGGAAAAATTCAGCTTGGCATAGTGGTCACACCTGTAACATTCAGGAGGCTGAGACAGGACTCCCACAAGTTCACAGCCAGCCTTGGTACACAGTGAGGTTCTAGGCCAGCTTTAGCTACAATATGAAAATCCTGTTGGGGGCTGGATAGGAAAGAAGGGAATAAGGAGATGGCTCAGTGCTCAAAGTGTTTTCAGGGCAAGTAAAAGGTTCTACATCTGGATCCTCAGAACCGAGGGCAATGCTGAGCAGGCATGGAAGAACTCCTGTAATTCTCCTGGAAGATGGAGAAGGAGTCTCCAGAGCAAGTTAGCTACCAAGACTAGCTCTATGGAGTGAGCTCTGGGTTTGACTGAGAGATCCTGCCTCACGGAGATCTCGTTGTCCTGGCACTCTATGTAGATGAAGAGACTCCCAGAGATTTAGGGCCTGTGGGGCTCAAACCAGCGGAAAACAAGTTTTCTCTTTTACAAAACAAACTGAGCTGGGCGTGGTAGTGCACACTTTTCACCATGGCACTGGGGAGGTAGAGGCAGAGGAGTCGCTACGGCTAAGGTCAGGCTCAAGAGCTGAGCAGCCTCTCGCTCTCCTGCCCACGCCGTTCCACCCGGCTCGGCCGAGGCCTGGAGGAAGCGATGAACACAGGCAATGCGCAGAGTCCAGCTTCAAGCCCCTACCCCGGCTGCGATCCGGCAGCCACGACGCCATCGCGCCGCCGCCTCTCGCGAGACAGCCACCAGGGTGCACCTCCTTCCTCTCTCTCCGCCCCCAGGAGCTGCGCCGCTTCCTCCAGAGCTTGGGAACCTTGGACGTGGCGAGGCGGTCGAAGGTTGGAGCGCCGCACATAGAGGTCCCTCGGGCGGACCTTCTGCGCCGCAGTCTAGCCAGGGAGCGCCGACGCTTCTTTCCAGGTACACTGCACCGGCTGGCGGAGGCCTACTGCGCGTGCGCCGGGGCCTTAGCGGGACGCCACACCTGGGTGGGCAGGGGCAGCTCGCGCAGGCGCGCTGCGGTGCCTGCGGGCTGTGGGGAGTGGGGCGTTGTGTCTCACTGGCAGGGAGCGCAGTCGCTGGCGTGGCGTCATTCCCGTGGCTTCTCTGCTCCGGCTCAGCTCGGGGCGGGGCAGGAGGATGGCTTCGGAGATGGAGTCGTCGCTGGAGGTCAGCTTCTCGTCCAGCTGTGCGGTGTCAGGGGCGTCTGGGTGTTTGCCTCCCGCCCGCTCCCGCATCTTCAAGATCATAGTGATCGGCGATTCGAACGTGGGCAAGACGTGCCTGACTTACCGCTTCTGCGCCGGCCGCTTCCCCGACCGCACCGAGGCCACGATCGGGGTAGACTTCCGAGAGCGAGCCGTGGATATTGATGGAGAGCGCATCAAGGTGAGCCGATGGGGCGAGGGACGACGCTGTCTCAGCGGAGTGCTGCCCCTTCTTCTTGGCAGATGTCCGGACCTCATCCTGGGTCTGGGTAGGAGTGTGCGCCCCGTGGCGTGGGAAAATGTGTTTGTAGATATCAAACTTCTGAGGCGGTGTTTCCCCACCTCTAACGTGCATCAGGTTTACAAACAGGGACATCTTGTTTTTCAAAAAAAAAAAAAAGCTTGTTCTGATTTGATAATCTCCCCTTACAACGCACATGCAATGAATCTGTGGAACACACTTTGAGTGTCAAGAGTGTAGGGGGAGGTCACCCCCCAACCTACCCCCAACCCCCATTGCTTGAGTGAGAATGATGGGCTGGGAGTCTTGGGGGTGGGGGATGACCGAAAGAAACTCAGAAATTTTTAAAGCATAGAAAACTCCGTTATAAGTCGGGCATGGGAGCACGCTCCTTAAGTCTCAGCACTGAGTGCTGCAGAGGCAGGCAGATCTCACAGAGACCAGGATCTCTGTGTTTGAAGTCAGCGTGGTCTAATTAGTTCCAGGATAGCCAGGGCTCTGTTACTCGGAGAAACTGTCGTCTCAAACAAACCTCAAACACCCCAGTTTAAAAACAAAACAAACAAACAAACAAACAAACTCCGTTATTTCTAAGAATTCGTTTGAACATTGCACAAGTGCTAAGTATTGTAGAAGTAAAACTTGTTGCCTTTGAGGCGTTTTCTGTAAGATAACCAATTTATCTAAGGGAAGAAAATCTGTTTTCTCACTGAGACATTTATATGTGATGGTTCTTAGGTGGTTTGCCAAAATCATATATCTCTTGTTGCAAAAGCAGACCCTCTCCCAGGTAGCTTCTGAGACTCCGACTCTGTAATCATAGTAGGGAAGTCCAAGGCAGCCAGGTTGGGAGGCCGAAGGGTTGGGTTCCTCGACTGCAGAATAAAGGTCCTTGACATGTCAGGGGCCTCTTGATGCTGTAAACCTTGACACTACTGCAAAACCACTAAGGGTTACTTAATAGTACTCCTTAAAACATGTCAAATGGGGGTGGGGTCGGGGAGCACCCATGCCTTTAACTCTGTATTTGGGAAATAGAGGCAAGTGGATTCTGTGAGTTCAAGGCCAGTCTGGTGTATATAGGACAACTAGGGAGACTACTACAGTGAGACCCTGTCTCAAACAGGCCCTACCCCCCAACACATACACACATGAAACCTGGGGCCACTAACTCCCTTAAGCTTTACATTGTACTAACTCCTACATCAGTCTACTTGGAACAAGTTTGATTTACTCCTCCTACCCTTCTTCCCTCGAGGCACGATGTTTCCAATTCTTTACTCACCCTTCCCTCAAAGAGTTTTACTTTTACCCCTAGTAACAATAAAGGGCAAATCATCTAAGTTAAGAGATCAACCCTTCTCTCTGCCCCTTTGCGTTTATGTGTGTGGATGCATAGGTGTGCATGAGCATGTGCGTATGTGAGTGAGGTAGATCTAGACTCTAGAGGTTGATGTCAGGCGGCTTCCTCAGGCACTCTTCTAGCTCCTCAATGAATCTGGAGTGCACTGATTCCATGAGACTATCTGACTAGGAAGCCCTTCTCCAGGGCTGGGATCGCAGTTGTACAGGTGCTGAGGGTTCAAATTTAGCTTGGCAAGTACTTTCTTGACTGATCATGTCCCTAGCCCTGTAAACATTAATCTTCATCTTCTTCAGGCCACCAGTGTGGGTCATTTGGCTACACTATAGGATAAAGTAAAGAGAGATGTATGGGAATTGCGTGCAGCTCAGCAGCAGGGCGCTTACCAGGATGCACAGGACCCCATGTTTGATTCCTAGCAGAAGCTGAGGAAAGAGAGATTTGTGTACATGGCAATAAGTGCTAGTTGAGTAGAAAGTGAACTTTTCTTTTAAAAGCAAAACTAGGTTAGGTATATGTCTTAGGGTTACTACTGCTCCAACAAAACACCATGACCAGAAAGCAAGTTGGGGAGGAAAGGGTTTATTTATTTGGTTTACATGTCCACATCGCTGTTCATCACTGAAGGAAGTCAGGACAGGAACTCACAGTGGGCAGGAACCTGGAGGCAGGAGCCGATGCAGAGGCCATGGAGGGTTGCTGCTTATATTCTTGCTTCCCCTGGCTTGCTCAGCCTGTTTCCTTATAGAGCCCAGGATTACCAGCACCACTCAAAATAGGCTGGGCCCTCCTCCATCGATCACTAATTGAGAAAATGCCTTAAGCTGGATCTCTTGGAGGCATTTTTCTCAACTCCTCTTTGATGACTCTAGCTTGTGCCAAGTTGGCACAAACCCAGCCAGTATAGTATAGAAGCCTGTGGAAGCAGGAAAGCTTCCGGTGTGTGCATATTTTGGGGTAGGCAGTTATGGGGTAAGTTGCCCAACTAACCCAGGTGCAAGTGTGAGCCAATGAAGCTATGGCTTGAATTTGCTCCCAAATTCAGGTGTTGGGAATATGATTCTCAAGCTCCTAAATAATGAGACTTGGAGGTGGGACATTTGGGAGGTGATTGGGTCCTTCAGACTTAAGGATGGGCTAATCCCTTCATAGATTAATTACACTAATCTGTGGACTGGTTAAGGGATTAGTTCATAGATTAGTGAGTTAATCTCATTTATGGATTAATGGGTTATTGGGAGTGCTTGCCCACCTATAAAGCGATGAACTAAATAAACCCCCGTTCTCTAAGGGATATGGGCTGTTTCTGGCTTTTTGTTTTGTTTTGCTTTTCTAAACATTTTAATTAATTAATTAATTAGAGACCATCTTCCTGTGTAGCCCTGGCTATCCTGGAACCCTCTTTGCACCATGGCTGGCCTCTAACTCACTGAAGTCCACCTGCTTCTGCCTTTAATCCCAGCACTTGGGAGATAAGGGTAGAGGGATCTCTCTCTGAGTTTGAGGCCATCTGATCTTCCTAGTGCAGTGGTTCTCTGCCTGTGGGTTGCAACCCCACTTAGGATTGAGGGACTCTTTCTCAGGAGTCACCTAAGACCATCAGAAAACAGTTATTTATAGTAGAGTGCATAACAGTAGCAAAATTATGGTTAAGAAGTAGCAATGTGCCAGGTGGTAGTGGCACATGCCTTTAATCCCAGCACTTGGGAGGCAGAGGTAGGTGGATTTCTGAGTTGGAGGCCAGCCTGGTCTACAGAGTGAGTTCCAGGACAGCTAGGGCTACACAGAGAAACCCTGTCTCGAAAAACCAAAAAGAAGAAAAAAAAGTAGCAATGAGAATATTTTATGGTTGAGGGTCACCACAACATGAGGAAATGTATTGAAGGGTCACAGCATTAGGAAGGTTTAAAACCACTGACAAAATGAGTTCCAGGACATCCAGGACTATACAGAAACCCTCTCTTGAACAACCAAAAAATTAAAATTAAAAAGAAAAAAAAAAAGAGGAGGAGAAGGTGGTGGTGGTAGTGGTAAGTGGGTATTAGGAGTAGTCCCTTACACCTAGGATCTGATTTTAAGTCAGTCATTGGCTAAGAATAAAGAATGAACTTTCTTTTTTGAAAAAAAAAAAAAAATCTCACATAATGGCTGTGGTTCCAAGGCTAGGTGTGGTGGTGTCCATCTTCAGTCCCACCACTCATGAAGCAGAGGCAGCCAGATCTGAGATTGAGGTCAGCCTGGTCTACATAGCAAGTTCCAGGCCATCCAGGAAACAGTGAGACCCTGTCTCAAACATGGAGACACACACACACGCACATGCACATGCACTCGTGTGCACACACACATACACACATGCACGCACGCGCGCACACACACTTACATGCGTGCTCGTCACCTTGTTCAGTGTGTCTGACAATACCTTACAATCCCGTCTGTGGGGAAGACCGTACCTTGTGGCAGTGGTGTCATTAGGGCTAAACCCTTGCGCCTGTCAGGTAAATGCTCTACCACTTCCACAACCAAGCCACATCTCTGGCACTTAGAAACACTTTGTCTATTATATGTATCTTGGTACCTGCTTGCATGTCTGTGTACCAAGCATATGCAGTACCCACAGAGGCATTAGACTCCTGGAACTGGAGTTACAGATGTTTTTAAGCCAACATGCAGGTGCTAGGTCCTCAAACTCTGGTCCTCTGGAAGAGGGACCAGTGCTCTTAACTTTTGAGCCATCTCTCCAGCCCTATATGCCTTCTTTTTCTTTTTTACAAAAGGGTCTCATGTATCCAAAACTTACTTCAAAGTCTATATACTTAAGGATGACCTTGAACTGTGAGAGAGTGTGTGTGTGTGTGTGTGTGTGTGTGTGTGTGTGTGTGTGCGTGGACACACATACATATACATGTAGTTTATGGGCATTTTTGTGTGAGAGTGTGCACATGCTCATGCACAAGTGTGTAGAACCCCAGTGGTTGGTGTTGTATGTCTCCCTCAATTGCTCTCTACTGCTGTATTTTTTGAGACAGGGCCTCTCTGAAAGAGAACTGATATCCCCAACCCTACCTTGAACTCATGACCCTCCTGTCTTTACCTCCTGGGCGCTAGGGTTACAGGCAAGAACACCTGGTTTATGCAGTGCTGGGGATGGAGTCCAGGGAGTGTATATGCCTAGTGAGCACTGTGGGCTAAGCTCTCTCTCCATCCCAGTGTATATATAAAACTTTGTAAAACCTTTCCTAAGCAGGGTCTGATGGTGCATGCCTTTATTCTCAGCATTCAGGAAGCATAGGTTGGTAGATGTATGTGAGTGATAGGCCTCCTAGTGCTACATAACGTGAGGCTGAGCCAGGAGGATAGCCTCGAGTTGAAGGCTAGCCTGACTCCTTAGTGAGTTGAGAGCCTCTTTGTCTCAAAACAAAACAAAACAAAAGAGCCAGGCATAGCAGCACACCTTTAATCCCAGCAAGCTCAGGTCTGTCTGAAAAGAACTCAGGCTTCGAGCTGGGCAGTTGAGCGGTGTCTCCACGGCCACCATCAGTCTGGTAGCCTTAAAAAGAGTCTTCTTCAATTCCATGGCAGCCAGAGCTCAGCCAGAGCCTGTCTAAATGTACACAGAAAGAAGGAAGCCAGAACTCCACTAAGGCTGCACTGGCTAATTGATTTCTGAGTGCTAGATACATGTAATTGAAAGAGAAAAATCTTGTCCACAGAATGTTGGCAGCTGAATAAAACTTAATTCCTTAAATAAAAATGCACTTGACTTTTGGCTCGGCTTTCCTGGTCTTAATCCCATGCTCCTTCCTGATGTCTAGCTGTCCGCTCTTCTCAGCAGTCATTCTGCCATAGCAGATACTTGAGTATAGCCTGACACTCTGAGATTTAATCCAGACTCTCATTATTGATCAGCTGTCACTGCTTAAACATACCAGAGGCTCATGTTTATAGAGAGAAAGGTGAGATTTTGCCACATTAAAGACAAGATAGTAATTTTAACTAAGGAGAAATAATCAAGATATCGTTTCTCTTTAGATCACATATTTAAAGAGTAATAATTGATAAAAATAGATATTTTATTAAGCACAAAGAATAATAACATAGTGTAAGGAGTAGCAAACTGTGAGAGTCAAGTGCTTTCCTTTTTTAATATTATTTATTTTATTTATATGAGTGCACTGTAGCTGTCTTCAGACACACGCCAGAAGAGTGTGCATCGGATCCCATTACAGATGGTTGTGAGCCACCATGTGTTGCTGGGATTTGAACTCAGGACCTCTGGAAAAGCAGTCAGTGCTCTTAACCTCTGAGCCACCCCTCCTGCCCTCTACTTCTTTTTTTAGTGCAATCTAAGACTCCTTTTTTTTAATTATTTTTCTGTGCTGGGGGTTGACCCCGCAGCTTCCTCATACATGTTGCTCAAGCCAGTGCTCTGACCCCTAAACTCTACCCCAACCCTGTTCTTATGTGGTTGAAGAAAAGAATGAGATTTCATGGTAAAAGAAAATTGCATAAAGTTCACACTCTACCAGGTCATCCCGATGTAATCTTCATCTTTTACTTCCTAAATCCAGCTAGCTTCACACTGCAGTTTCTCCTGTTATTCCCATCATCAAAACCCTAGCTAAGATCCCAGCACTTGGGAGGCAGAGGCAGGTGGATTTCTGAGTTCGAGGCCAGCCTGGTCTACAGAGTGAGTTCCAGGACAGCCATGTCTACACAGAGAAACCCTGTCTTGAAAAAACAAAAAGACAAAACAAAAACAATAGGAACAACAACAACAAAAAAACCCTAGCTAAAATATTTCTTTTAAGCTTCTCTTTGAGGGGATAGAGGTCTAGAAAGCTCAGTGATGGAGTACTTCTCTGGCATGTTCAGGATGATGGGTTTCCTCCTTAGTACTGGGGGAAAATCCAAACCTGCTTTGAACTTTGCTAGCAGCTCAGTTCTCATTTAAAAACAGCGGGACACAAGCCTCCCTTTGTCTGGTGCACACTGCCCTCTCTTCCTTCAGTCATCCTAGAGTTTGGCCAAATCACTGTGGCTAGAAATGTCTCTCCTGTATTTCCCTGCAAGATTGTTATCCAACGTCTCTTTCTTGAGAATCCCACCCATCCTGCTTCCTTCTGTGTGAACACATCCCCCCCCCCCCCCCCAAGCCTCCACCAAGCCATCTGTCTTCCTGTCAGGACAGGATATTGTCTGATAACTAATAGTTCCTGATCCATGCAGTAGTGGGTAGGAGCTCAGGGCCCAAGTGTTCAGTTGTGCAAATAGGTCAGTTGGTAGGTTACCCTGGAAATTCCAAATTCAAATGATTTAAGGAAAAAAAAAAGTCAAGTCGGGCAGTGGTGGCGCACGCTTATAATCCCAGCACTTGGGAGGCAGAGGCCAG
>NW_022196898.1:1938917-1953221 GCF_008632895.1 Mastomys coucha
AAAAGAAAGGTGACAAAGGACAAAATCCTAGGTGAATATTGAAGCTAAAGCCAAAGCTTCATTCACTGGCTTTTGTTGATGAAGAAGAGGCCACAGGGGCAAATTACAGTGACCAGAGGTGATAACTCAGGAGCAGAGGTCATGAGAATGAGATGAATCGTCCACTTTTAAAGCAAGTTTTCATTTACTTCATTTTATGTGCCACGTGTGTGCCTGGTGCCCAGAAGAGGATGCTGGGTTCCCTGAACTAGAGTTCCTGACTGTTGTGAACCAAATCCTAGTCCTCTCCAAGCTCAGCAAATGCTCTTATCTGGTGAGCTGTCTCTCCAGCCTCTGAATCTTTACAGATTAGAACAGAGTATTGCTCAGTTGCACAGACTTGTCTCAAGCTCTAGATACTCCGGATACTCCTGCCCCCATCTCTGGAGTAACACTGCCACAGACTGCAGTATGCTTGGCAGAACATCGAATTGTATTTATCTTGAGATGCTTTAATTTAAATTTCATGTATTTAGTATGTGTGCGCACACGTGCGTACATGTGCATGCGTGCATGGATGCACACATGCCTGTGGAAGTCAAAGGACAGCTTTCGGGAGGTGGTTTTCTCCTTTCACAGACAGTATGGGTCCTGGGATTGAACTAAGGTTGTCAGGTAGCAAGCACCTTTCCATGCCTGAGCCACCTTGCCAGCCCTGAATACAGGATTCAGATACCTTTGTTGAGACAGGTCCTCATTATGTAGCTCTGGCTATCCTGGAGCTCACAAAAATCCATCTGGCTCTGCTTCGATGAAAAGTGTGTGCCGACACACACACCAGGATACGCCAGGATAGAATTTAGACACCTTTGGAGGATTCATTAGGATCTTATCTGACAAATTCAGAATCAGTTCCTAGGACCCACCTATGGTTCAAAAGATATCCTCTCTAAATTTAAAAAACATTAAAAAAAAAGTGAGTCCAGAGGTTGCAGTTCGGTGCTGGGTCCTGCTGGTAGGATGCCAAGCTTATGCTTAGCTTGCTCTCTGCTCTCCTTGTGAGGCTGTTTTTAACTCTTATAAATGCCTGTTTTTGGGCAGCAAGGGGCAGGATGGGCTGTGACATGTGACATGGGTTTTTTTGTTTTTGTTTTGTTTTTGTTTCTGTTTTTTTGTTTTGTTTTGTTTTGTTTTGTTTTGTTTGTTTTTCGAGAGAGGGTTTCTCTGTGTAGCCCTGGCTGTCCTGGAACTCACTCTATAGACCAGGCTGGACTCGAACTCAGAAATCCACCTGCTTCTGCCTCCCAAGTGCTGGGATTAAAGGCGTGCACCACCACTGCCCGGTCATGTGACGTTTTAACTGCTGTACTTGTGTATGTTTGTGATTGTGTGTGCAGGTGTGCAATGGAGACCACAGTTCTTCCTCAGTCACTCTCTACCTTGGTTTTGGGGACAGGGTTTCTCACTGGAAACTAAACAGTTCAGTTAGTCTGGCTGGCCTACACACCCCAGAGACCCTCCTGTCCTCACACCCCCCTGCTGGGCATATAGGCATACCACCTGCTGTGAGTGAGTGCTGGCTACAGAACTCAGTCCTCAGATCTGCCCAGCAAACACAGTCCCTTCTCCCCAGGCCTGAAAGACAGTAGGTTTCCTGGGATGCCCACTTCCTGGAAAAACTGGTTGCATGTAATTGATTCCAATTCTGCTGCTGGCTCTCCCAAAGGACCAAGAAAATATGAGCAATGAAGATTTATAAATACCTTACATTTCTACCTTCAATAAAATTAGGTCATATTAGGAAAAAGGAAGACTGCTATGAAGATGCTGGGCATGGTGGTGTATGCTTCTAATCTTAGAACTCAGTAATCAGAGGCAGGTGAATCTCTGTGAGTCTGAGGCTAGCCTGGTCTACATAGAGCATTCCAGGCCACTGTGGACTATACAAGAAGACCGTACCTAAAAAAAAAAAAAAAGATAGCATGAAGAAATTTGGATTTAAAGAACTGACAGATTTAAAAGTCAAAACTGAGAGCTCCATGGAAGGCCCAGAGGTCAGAGGTACAAAGGTTAGTGGAGAACCCACTTCTGCACTGATCTCTGACCTGCATGTATTCATCATGGCGTGTGTGCACCTGTATACATGCATGTGCCTGCACACAGGATAAAAAAATTAAAAACCACTGAATACATTTCATTCAGCATAGGCCTTTCGTAGCGCTAGGCTATGGGTATTCTAAATGTTTTTTGTGTTGTATCCTTTTCCTGAAGTAATCTTTAAAAAACATTTTGAAAGCCCATAACTGTTCAGATTTATAATCTGTATTTAGTAGTCACATTGTCTAGAATTATGAAGCCTAGACCCCACAGGTAACACAGAAAAGACAAGCTGGGGAGCAGAGGGGCATTAGGGAGCAGGAGCAGTGGCTAAGCTGCTCTGTGTGCCGTTCGTAGGACTGAGCTCATCAACTCTGCTTTCTGTTTTCCCTCTAGATCCAGCTGTGGGACACTGCAGGGCAGGAGCGGTTCAGGAAGAGCATGGTGCAGCACTACTACAGGAACGTGCATGCTGTCGTCTTTGTGTATGACATGACCAACATGGCTAGCTTCCACAGCCTGCCATCTTGGATAGAGGAATGCAAACAGCATTTGCTGGCAAATGACATACCTCGCATCCTGGTGGGAAATAAATGTGACTTGAGAAGCGCCATTCAGGTGCCCACAGACTTGGCACAAAAGTTTGCAGACACACACAGTATGCCTTTGTTTGAGACCTCTGCTAAAAACCCCAATGATAACGACCACGTAGAAGCTATATTTATGACGTTGGCTCATAAGCTAAAGAGCCACAAACCGTTGATGCTTAGCCAGCTGCCTGATAACAGAATTAGCCTGAAACCAGAAACAAAACCTGCAGTGACCTGCTGGTGCTAAGTCATAGGTGCGGCCATTATGGGTCTGGCTTACCTGAAGAGAAGCTTGTGACGTGTGACAGTGATTAAATTCCTAAGAGTAAATCTTAAATGTAATGGATCATCCTTCTGTTATCATTGTTACAATGCCTTTTGTACTTTGCATCCTCTTTATCAAGTTTGTCACTGAGACAGCACATGGAAAAGACCACTTTACAGAGGGGATTGAAAATGAAGCAAAAATGAGACAACTGGGGCCATCTTTCCAGTTCCAGCCAGATGCAGCAGCTTCAAGTGAACGTGATGGAACTTAAAGGGTTGGTGGTGTTCCTCTGTATCCCTGCAGCAGCAGGCGCCATGCTGGGTGATGCACACATGCAGAGCAGAGCTGGAGCAAGCTGCAAGCTAATAGGGTGCTGTATTTACTCTGTATCTTTAAGCACTAAAAACTAGTCAGACGAAAGCAAGCAGTTGTAACAGGAGTTACTTTAGTCATGACATTTAATCAAAAATATCAGGTATCTAAAAGCTGGTTTCTGGTGCCCAGTCCTCTGTTCCCGGTCAGTTGGTGACTCGGAGCTGCTTTCAGTCAGCACCCATTTGGCTGGGGCTCTACATGGATTCCTGTAATAATGTTGTTGGATGAGTTTTTTAAATGTGTGAATTTTATGGCCTTGGTATAAAAATTGATAAAACAAACTGTCCCCTGGTATAAAAATGAGTTAAATATTGAAAAATGTCTTACCTGTCCCTCAATGATGAGATGGTTTAGAAAGTTTTTTTTTTTTTGCCCTAAGTACTTATAGTTTGAATTTAAGACTTTGCACAAAGAAAATAGCATGTTTACATACGAAGGTGTTAGCAGAGTGGTGTGTAAGCTGCGCTCAGCCTAAGTCCGCACATCCTTGTTGTGACAGCTTGCAACCCTTGGCAGTTTTAGGGGAAACAAAGCCAAAATATGTTTTACTTAAATATTTTCATAATGTGGGAAACAAGTGTAATCCAACTAGTTTCAGGTTTTTGTTTCATTATTCTGAAGGTCCCAAATGGATAATTCAGTTATGAAAGCAAAATTTTTCTAATAAACTAAATGAAAGTAACTTAAGGGATGATTGTAGAATTTAAATATTAATTCAGTAAATATAATGAAATGAAGATCAGGGCCCAGGTTGGCCTTTGTAGTTAGAAAGATCTTTCTTTAGTTCTTTCTTTCTTTCTTTCTTTTTTAATACAAGGCCTCTCTTTGTAGACCTGGCTGGCCTGGGACCAGGGTGGCCTCCGACTTAGAAATGCCACCCTGCTTCATCCTCCAATGGCTGGAGATTAAAGGCTTCTGTCACCAGGACTGGCCCAATACATTTTTATCACGCCAGAATTAAAGATTTAAGATTGTCTTCTATCTAAATGAATGCTGACTTGTGAACTGTTTTCCTAGTGATACATAATGGCGGCAGTGACAGGCGGCTGGAGATGTTTGTACAGAGGAGAGTCTGTTCATTGTTCTTCAACACTCTGTACACTGGAGGACAGAGCTGATCTGTTCTTTAAGCACATCTATGGTTTCCTTCTGTATTGTTTCAGGACTGTTTTCTCAGAACTGTTAATTAATAATTTTTCTTTTTAAAGTAACTTTTCTTAATGAACATTCTTTACAATTCTGTGAAAAGCATAATTTTTTCATTTTAGTATTTATTAATGAAAACATATTTGTATCTCATTTGTAACGACCTACCACTTTAGTTTTTAGTTTTTTATTTGAAAAAGATACATATCATGTGAGCAGAGATAATCCCTTTAGATATAGTCCAAAGTGTTTGTAAAGCACTTTTTTGACTGTTGATATTACTTTCAAAATGATGGTGAGCTGACATCTAGTTATTTTTTTAAGCACAAATCACACATTTTGTACATCTGTGATTTTATTTTGGCTGACATTTAATTGGAAGTGTTAGATGTTTTAGAAAAAAAATCTTAATTTGCGAACTCGTTTGGCATCTGTTGTGGTTGGCCACAGACTGCTTGATTGACAGTGTATGGCTCTTTCATGTTCTCTGTTAGCAGTTTTGCTGTGGAGCAGTGTCACTCTTAATCCTTCTCCCATAACGCACAATAAATCATCTTGGCCATGAAGAAGTGTTTCTTTCTCTTGTTTTCTGGGTTGAATATAAAATTAAAGAATACACCTCTTCCTGCCTACTGTGGTTTTCAGAAAATATGGATAGCCTACAGTTCATTCATTCAAAAATCCAAAATCTGATATTTATTCTATTTGAAACCTTTCAGATTTTGGATTGAGAGTTTTTGGATTAGGAATTCTCAACCAGTGAAGTTGATACAGATGACTAAAACCAAACCTGAAGTCTAAAATATAAGGGAGTCTCAAGAATACTCAGTGCAGATAGCACATGCTCTAAAAATGGCTGGTGTGGATTTAGCAGAGTGAACATAGGTAATTAGAGATGGAGAAGGAAGTGTGTGTGTCAACTACAAGACTGCAACCTAGACCCTTCTGCAGAGGTGGCTGTTAGTCAGTTTGCGTTATCTAAGTTACTCTTGTGTTCAAATGCTAATTTGCATCCAGAGATAGCTGTCTTAATCAGATATTGGGTTCACCTGGCCATCTCCTTCAGCTGTGTATGTAGGAAGGAGCCTGTGGAGCTCCGAAGGGGACATCAGATCACCTGGACTTAGAGGTAGTTTTGAGACACCTGTCATGGGTGCTGGGAACTTAACTTGGTCATCTGGATCATCAATTGGCCGTATCCTAGATTTGCTAGAACTGGCACATGCTACTTTACTTGGTTTATTGAAATAAACTTGTCTCTCCAATGTTTGTCAAATTCCTACTGTGTGCCCCCCAGTGGTTGTAGGCTGTGGAATTGTATAAACAAGTCGGACTGTCTTTGAAGAGCTTAAAATGTAGGCAAGGGGCCGGAGAAATGGCCCAGACGTTCATGCTGCTTGTTCTTCTAGAGGACCCAAGTTAAGTTCCTAGCACCCATTTTGGTGACTACAGCTTTGGGTGATCTAGTGCCCTCTTCTGGGCTTCCCAGGCACCCACAGGCACACACACACACACACACACACACAATGAGGTAAATGCATGGATGTCACATTAAGGAATTTAAGGAATAAATCACTTCTCTTGGAGTAGGTTGACCAAGAGACCCAAATTTGATTTCTTCACTTCCTTGTGTGTGTCTTCCGTCTGTAGTTTGTGGTTTCTGACCTGTCTGTAGCCCATGTGTTGTCTGTGTCTGATCTGCCCCCATTGCTTGTCTTATGTTGCCTGTGTGTTGTGCTTGTTCCTAGCAAAGAGCTTTGCTCTATATTTATTGAACAGCACAGGAAACATGATATGGAAAAATGAGGGCTTCTCGACAGAACTCTTTTAAACAGGTTTACAAGGGAAGAAACTCCTGACCTTAACTGACCCACAGTAGCACTCAAAATCTCACCTTACCAACCTATATGTACATGTTGCTCCCAGCATTTATGGTGGCTATTCATTTTAAGATTGCCTTCAACCTGTTGACTGCTTTCAGTAAACGATTACCACACATACCTGCCCACACGCAGGTCTGCACACACTATTTTGGTTCATGGAGGGATGTAATATGTATTTGATTTATGTTCTAAGAGCTGATTATTTGGAAAATCCAAAGCATATTAGGATAGATGACATTGTTCCCTTACAGGCAGGTTAAACAGGCTGAACACACAGTAGGGCAGCAGGTAGAGTACATAATCTTTAATAACCTCCAGGTATATTATTAACTTGGCTGTAAGGTCCAGCAAAGGTTCAGTCTCTTTGCAGGCAAGAGATATTTTCAGAAAACACCACCATACCTAAGTGGGAGCTCTGTCACAGTGAGAAGGAGTGATGGGTTGGATAAGGAGACAGCAGAGGAGGGCACGCAGAGTGGAGCTGTGTGGAAGCATCACAGCAGCAAGGACATCTGGATGACATTCTGAGGTCCAAGTGGGGTATTCTCTGAGTCAAGGGAAAGAAGGACTGGGATAATGGCCCAAGAGGAGCTAGATTCGCTGCGGCTTAGGACTGTCAGCTACAGGTGTCAGACAGGCTAAACCAGGCCTGGGATGGAGTAGGCAGAATGCTTGCCTAGTGTGCTCCAAGCCCTGGGTTAGAGCCCCAGCACCACACCAACCAGGTATGGTAGGGTCTCTCTGTAATCCCAGCACTCAGGACGATCAGGATCTAGTGGTATCTTTGGCTACCTAGTGAGTTCAAGGCCAGCCTAGACTACTGAGACCCTCTCTACCTCAAAAATAAAAATTAAAAAAGAAGAAGAAAAAGGTAAAGAGCAACTCAGGAGTTTACTGTAGGAATCTGACTCATCTCTGACTCACCTCCTTGGACTCGGGGGGAGCTGAGGCTCTTCACTTGCTGATTAAGCCCCATACCAAATGTCCTCATTTTCCCTCAAACAATGGCAGTTCTCTATCTTTCCGGCTCAGTAGGGAAGGATATATGGCCACTGATTATTTCTGATGTTGGATGTTGCAACCACGTAGAAAAAAGTGAACTGATTGTCAGTCCTAAGTTATTATTTCTAGAACTGATTGTTGATTGGCCTGGCCAGTCGGGTACTTGCCCAAGGCCATTATCTTAAATAAACAAAGGCAGTATTTTGGATTTTAGGAGAGAAAGGATTTGTGGGGAGAGGGTAGAAAAGAAATAGCCGGGGACAGCCTCACAGAAACGTGGGCTTTACTGTACACGGGTAACAAATGAGGCCATGTTGCAGAGCAGTGACATCACACTTAAGCTGGGAATTCTGTGGCAATGGAAGGTATGTAGAAATGAGGTCATGGTGACAATCGACTTACTGTAATAGCCTAAAAGACAAAGCTGCAACAGACCCTGGCAGAACACACCGCATACTTATAAGCCACGGAAGTAGAGGCAGGAGGATCAGAATTTGAAGGTCATCCTCACCTACACAATGAGTCCGAGGCCAGTCTGGGTCAAGAGTCTGTCTCAAAATGGAATGGATGAATGAATGAATGAGTGAATGAATGAATACAAATCTAAAAGGTTGATAGTACTGTGCAATGGTAGGGTACTTGCCTAGGATACTTGAGGCCCAAGGTTCAATATCATGAGGCCCAACACAATAACTACACAAGATAAAAAAGAACAGAAAGACTTAGCGGATTTGGGGTACCTTTCAGAATCATTAGGCAGATCCAGGAAAGAAATAGATGTGACAAATACAAGAACAGCAACACCCAAGATAAATGTTCACCTGAGCCCTCTGTCAGGACTGTTCTCAGCACTGGTGACATCCAGGACCTGGCATCACATCCCCATGAGCTGCTGCAGAAGTACTGAAGGCCTCTAACATCACGGTGCCCAAAGGACCATTCACCTGTTACTGCATCCTCACCTGCATCTCCTCACAGCCGGCCCACACTTTTTAAACAAAATTTTATATTTATTTATTTATCTATTTATTTATTTATGTGAGTACACTATAGCTGTACAGATGGTTGTGAGCCTTCATTTGGTTGCTGGGAATTGAATTTTTAGGACCTCTGCTCACTCTGGTTGGCCCACTTGCTCTGGTTGGCCCGGCTCGCTCCCGTCAACTCCTCTTGCTCAGTCCTTGCTTGCTCTGGCCCAAAGATTTATTTATTATTATAAATAAGTACACTGTAACTGACTTCATACACACCAGAAGAGGGTGTCAGATCTCATTACAGGTGGTTGTGAGCCACCATGTGTTTGCTAAAAGGCAGGGAAGGGGCACCTTCACATAATCTCCCTGCAGCCGAGAGCATGACTGCTCCCTGAAGGAGGGGGCACCTTCTGATAATCTCCCTGCAGCTGAAGACATAACTGCTCCATGAACCCAAGATGTTTTGGAAGTAATTCAAGGCTACTGAGAGCTGTGTGTGCAAGGATTAAAGAAACAAACCTTATGTACCTGGGCATGGGGAAAAATATTTACTGTAAGATATGAAGAAGTGGGCAGGCTTTTGCCGTGAGAAAGTGCTCAGAAACTGTGCTACATGATTGTTGTTAAATTCTATATTTTAGCCTTACTATGCTTTTCTATAAAAGATTTCTTGCATTAAAGTTTATTGCCATTGCTAGCAGAGCGGTGGCCCTCTCGTTCTCATTTAGTCACCCTCTCTACTTCAGCCTCACCCTTGTCGGCTGGCTCTGACACTATTCAATATTCGAAATTATTGTGTCACTTAGTTTTAGAGTGCTGAACACAGAAGCCAGGCCTTGCCCATGTGGAGCAGAGACTCAGCCTCCTCCACTTGCATCCTCCAGGCCAGCAAACACCACAAACATATTTGTCCACATTTCCAGTCCTTCCACCTAAACGTGTCAATATTTGTCAAGCCGGATGAATCTTGTGAGGGAGTCGTACAGGTCTCAGCCCAGTGTGTGTGACCCAAGAGACCACTGGAGATCACAGAACTGGGCTGCTTGTCCCGTGTTTCCTGTCTACCTGGATGCCTGAAGCTCTGCGTAGCCCCTTGGCCTTGTCTGTGTGGTTTCTAATCTCATTTAAAAATCTTTATCGTAACTCTGTGTGTGTGTGTGTGTGTGTGTGTGTGTGTGTGTACTGGGAGCAATGTGGTGGTCAGAGGACAACCTTGAAGTTGAATCAGCCCCCGTTTTCTCTTCCCACCTTTATGAATTCCAGGTTTTGAGCTTGGGTTACCAGGTTTGCTCAGTACTTGCTGAACCACAGCACTATCAATGGCCTCCAGTCTCCTCATCTTCTTGTGAATGACAGGGTATCACTACGTGGCTCAAGCTGGCCTGGAACCCAGAGATCCACCTATCTCTGCCTTCTAAGTGCTGGGACAAAGAGCTGCACCACCACACCCAACATATCCTCACTTTAGAACAGAGACTGACAGTAACTCTTTGGATTATTGTACAATTAAATGACTTAATATATATGTCATATCTATTGTTGCCTAGCAAATTTCCCTGAAGTTGAGTTGATAAAATAATAGTGTATTATTCCTCAGTTGTGGTGGGTGAGTAAGCTCTTCTGGTTTGGGTGTCCAGGACAATGTCACCTGAGGGGTAGTTGGGAAGGGTTGGGCAGCTGAGGTGGGACAGCTTAAAGTTGGTCCTTCCTGTTGTTTCTACCCTTTCCACATGGCAGCTCAAGTTGGGTGACTTCCTGTACCGTAGCTGGAAAACTCCTAAAGTAAGTGGCTCAAGATACATCTGCATGGTCCCAGCGCCACTTGTAAATAGGTACAAAAGTCACTCTGCACAGCCGTCATAACAGTTTCCTCTGCCTTATGTGGATGAGTTCTATCTGGAGTGAGGTCTGGCATAGACTATGGCCTTTTACATTTTCCACATGGGATCATGGGCAGTTACTGCTCACAGGGGCCTCTGTCGTGCCCCAACCAATTAAACAGCCTCGTGATGTGGAGAGCTATGCTGTACTTTTGGCAGAGAATGAATGGACTTACACCAAGACATATACTACCTTATCGGCTCTTTTACTTAATTTTCTTTCTTTAAAACTGATTTTTAAGTTACCATCTGAAGTGATGGATTGATTCATCCTGAGCACTTCTGTACACTGCTCTCATTTACACCCCCTGCTACTTCCCTGCTGGTCCCCTTTCTCTCTGCCAAATGTCCCTCTTTTGTCCCCTTGTCACATGTATCTCATTTCTCTCTCTCTTTCACCTCTCTCTCTCGATTTCTCTCTCTCTCTTTCTCTCTCCTTTTCCTTCCAGCTTCCAGCACCCTTATGGTTCTTCTTCCCCTGTTTCAGTTCCTTTGGTTTCCTGAACCACATATATTTTAATGCACACACACACACACACACACACACACACACACACACACACACGACCTTATTTGTAATATGCCCTAAGCAGCTCAATGGTTGGGTTACTCCCACACCTCCACGTTGCTAATGCCTCCCCTCTGATATTCCTGAATTATCACTTACTAAAATCTCTATTCCATCTTTGCTACCCCAGATCCAACTGAGGGAGGGGCCCCTGGGGCCTCTCTTCCCTGGCTTTTACATAGCTGTATGCTTTCTCTCCCAAAGCTGCCAAGCCTAATCCTCTTGTTTCCTTGGCATAGCCATTCTAAAAACTTTTTCTTCCCATGGTTCCTTTGTCCGGGAAATCTAAAGTCCCTCCTCTGTCTCCCTGCCCAGCCATTGGCTGCTGGCAACTTTATTTACCAGTTAGAGCCTACTGGGGGTAGGGACCCACAGCATCTTACCCACAGATGTGGGAATTCCCATGTAGTTTGGGAACCCAATTAACATAAGCAATAAACCACAACATATTTGTCTTTCTGAGTCTGACTTATTCCATTCAACATACTATCCCTAGTTCCACACACTGTCCTGTAAATGCCATTTCATTAAAAAAAAATCTCTGTCAGCTATCTGTCAGTCAATTATCTGTCATCTATCTATCATTAATCTATCATCAATTAGCTATCTATCAGCTCTCTGTCAATTATCTGTCACTATCTATCTCAATCAACCATCTGTCTCTCTCTCTGTCTCTCTGTCTCTCTCTCTGTCTCTATCTCTGTCTCTGTCTCTGTCTCTCTCTCTCTCTCTCTCTCTCTCTCTCTATCTATCTATCTATCTATCTGTCTCTCTCTGTCTGTCTCTCTCTCTTTCTCTCCCGTTCTCTCTGCATGGGTCTTTTGCCTTACCTGTATGTCTGTGCATCATGTATGCCCAGGTACCCAGGAATTCCAGAAAAATGCATTGGCACACCTGAAACTGTAGTTACAGATAGTTGTTAACTGCCGTGTGGGTGCTAGGACTTGAACCCTGGGTCCTTTGGAAGAGCAACCAGTGATCTTAACCATCTCTATAGTTACTCATTTTTCTTTTAAATATTTATTATATCCTTTCTACCACTTTCCCATTCAATATTTTTATGAGCCAGCATGTCCATGTTGGGAGCTGAACCCATGTCCTCTGAAAGAGCAGAAAGTGCTCCTAACTGTTGACCGTCTCTCCAGTAAGTCCACGATTGCTGCCAATATGTCCATGGGCTACCCAGGGGCCACATGCAGAGAAAACTGATTCCCCCAGCAGTCATCAGTTGTCCATAGCTCAGCCATGGGTAGGAATATGCTGGAACTTTCACTGGCTTGACCTTGTGCCGGTCTTATGTACGCAGTCAGGGCTGGTGTGAAGTCATGAGTGTCACAACACCCTGCCATGTCTGGAAACCACTGTCTTTTTTTTTTTTTTTTTTTTTTTTGGTTTTTGGTTTTTGGTTTTTCCAGACAGGGTTTCTCTGTGTATAGTCTTGGCTGTCCTGGAACTCACTCTGTAGACCAGGCTGGTCTCGAACTCAGAAATCCGCCCGCCTCTGCCTCCCAAGTGCTGGATGGATTAAAGGCTTGTGCCACCACTGCCGAGCATGGAAACCACTGTCTTGAAGTAGCCCTCCTGTAGCTCTGGCTCTTACACTCTTTCAGCCTCCTTTTCTGAGGCAATCCCTGAGTATTAACTGGAGGTCCCACTAAGAGCTGAGCACTTTGAGGCTTAATAAAATTCCACATCTATATATCACATTTTCTTTATCCATTCGTCTTTTTGATGGACACTAGGTAGGTTCCACTTCTTAGCCATTAATAGTTATTTTTAGAAAACCAAGCACTTAGCCAGGTAGTAGTGGTACAAACCTGCATGCCTTTAATCCCAGCATTTGAGAAGTAGAAGCAAGCAGATCTCAAGTTCGAGGCCAGCCTGGTCTATAGAGTGAGTTCCAGGACAGCCAAGACTATACACAGAGAAACCCTGTCTCTAAAAACAAAATGAAAGAAAGAAAGGAAGGAAGGAAGGAGGAAGAAAGAAAGGAAGGGAGAGAGAGAGAGAGAGGAGACAGACACCAAACCTGTCACTTCCTTAGGGAGGTTTGGTATAATATGCTTTTGTTTCCAAAGTCTATAAGATGTTGAAAAATGCACCCCCACTCCGAATTTTAAAAGTTAGATTTTTTTATCTTGTTGAAAATCCTTCCAAGTTTAGAGTTGCATTAGACTCTGGACTCATTTGTTAAAAAGACAAATGTGACATCTAATTAATGTGCAAGAGAAAGCTACGGGGGAGATGCCAGTCTTGTAAATGAATTCCAGTAAAAACTCTTTTGCACAGCTTACGGTGGAACAGAGAACCCAGGGACAAGACTAAGCCTGGGTGAAAGCCAGTAAGCTATGAGGGGTAGACTAGTAGGGTAGCATTCCTCAGCATCCTCTGCTTCAGTTCCTGCCTCCACCTCCCTCGATCAAGTATGATGGGGATGTGTAAGCCAAATAGACTCTTTCCTCCCCAGGTCATTTTGGTTATAGTGTTTATCACAGAAAGCAAACTTGGACAGTGTGCTCTGAGTATGAGCACATACAGAGGTCAGAGGATCATTCTGGGGAGTCAACTCTCTCTTTATGTGCGTCCCTGGAATTGAACTCAGTGCTCCAGATTGGGCAGCAAGCACCTTTGGTGATAGCCATTTTACCTAGGATATGTCTGCTGAAGAATTTAAAGACCCTGGCCATACTGCTTTTGTTAGTGTTTTGTAAACCAGGTGCTGTCACTTTAGTTTACAGCTTTACAGCCTGTGGCTCTGTGGCTTTGTGGCTCTGTGGCCTTGTGTCACCATGTCTCCTCACTGTGTGAAGCACGGCTTCTGCTTACAGATTCATATCAAGCATCCTCCCGTGGCTCCTCTTGGTCAGGAGGAGAAGCGGTCTCATTAATTCTGTTTATAATGGCTTTGATTGTGCTGGTCTCCACATCCGGAGGCCAGCATCTTGTATTCGATTGCCACACAATCATCCCTTCTTCCCAAAAGCATTTGACATTAGAAAATCACTCTGTAAACGATTCCTCTTGATTCTCTAATAATTTGGCTCCAAGGGCTTTACAAGAGGAAACATTTCTTGATATGATGGGTTGAATCATGCTTTGTGAAAATGAGCAATTTCTGCCCAGCATGATGATGCTCTGGCAATATCCCACTGGGATTTTGTGCCTTCTGGGAGTTTCATTACTGGAAAGTGTACCTGAAGTCACGCACTCTGACTTTGCCTTCTCTGCTCAGTGTAGTGAGCTTGTGCCCTCCCTTTTTAGGAGGTGATGGGGGGAGGCATGGCACACGCATTTGATGCTACAGCACTCAGAAGGCTGAGGGAGAACCTTGGTCCACATAATACCATCCTCTCTCAGAAGGAAAGAGAATGAGAGTAACCGATCTCTTTAATCTTCTTATGATGTATTTTGACAGCAAAGGCCACTTCTGCTTGTTAAATCTTTGTCATTGTTTTATTTTGAATTATTTAATTTTTTTTAATTTTTATTAGATATTTTCTTTATTTACATGTCATATGATTTCTCCTTTCCCAGTTTCCCCT
>NW_022196898.1:1953293-1967137 GCF_008632895.1 Mastomys coucha
GAAAGAAAGAAAGAAAGAAAAGAAAAGAAAAAAAAACCCAAAAAACAAAGAACAACAAGAACAAACCCCTGTTGCCTCCCCCTCCCCCTGTTTGCCACTCCACCTTCTCCCACTTATTGGCCCTGGCATTCCCCTACACTGGGGCACAGAATTATTTAATCTTTATTGTTGTTGTTTTTCTTTTTTAAAAAAAAGATTTATTTATTTATTATATATAAGTACACTGTAACTATCTTCAGACCAGAAGAGGGCATCAGATCTCATTTTAGATGGTTGTGAGCCACCATGTGGTTGCTGGGAATTGAACTCAGGACCTTCAGAAGAGCAGTTAGATTATTTATTTATTTTATGTATTTGAGTACACTGTAGCTGTACAGATAGTTGTGAGCCTTCATCTGGTTGTTGGGGATTGACTTTAGGAACTCTGCTCGCTCCAGTCGGCCCAAAGATTTATTTATTATTTTAAATAAGCACACTGTAGCTGTCTTCAGACACACCAGAAAAGGGCGTCAGATCTCATTACGGGTGGTTGTGAGCCACCATGTGGTTGCTGTGATTTGAACTCAGGACTTTCAGAAGAGCAGTAGGGGCTCTTACCCGCTGAGCCACCTCACCAGCCCAAACTTTAATTTTTTAAAAGAGATTTATTTATTTATTTATTTATTTAATGTATACGAGTACACTGCAGCTATCTTCAGACACACCAGAAGAGGGTACTGGATCCCATTACAGATGGTTGTGAGCCACCAAGTGGTTGCTGAGAATTGAACTCAGGACCTCTGGAAGAGCCGTCAGTGCTCTTAACCACCGAGCCATCTCTCCAGCCCACTTGAACTTTAATTTTTAGTTTTAACTTTTTATTTTGAAGCAGGATCTTCCCAAGTTGCCGAAGCTGACCTTGAACACGCTCTGTAATGGAGGCAGGCCCGTGAACCTCTGGTCTCTCAGCCTCTGTGACAGAGTCAGAAGATCCAGAGAGGCATTGAGCTCTGTGGTGCGTGCCTGCTTGGCTGTTTCTGCCCCGAGAGGCAGGCGGGCTCGGCAGAGGTCCAGCTAGCTTCTCACAGATGTTTCCTCCACAACCGACCCCCGTAGACACTGAGCGGCTGGGAGGTCGTGTTCTGTAGGAGCGGCTTTTGCCATCTGACCCTGCTTCCCTCTCTCTTGTCCTCAGGGCCACCGGCCATCTTTCTCACTTCCACCTCTGTTCAGTTTAGGAGCTTGTGGGTAGCAGCTGCCTGGTGGAGGAGGGTGGCTCCCTCCGGCCTCCAGCTGGTGTCTATTTTTGCACCAAACTGCCTTCTAGCTCCTGACCCCTGCAAGCCTTCTTTAATCATTATTTGACACTAGACCAAGGAGTTTTCAGATGATCTATGAAAATGTAGAAGACTCAGAAGAAAGCAAAAAAGATTGGCTCCAAAATATGAATATGAAAACAAAATGACTATAACAAGCTATGCATTTAACTATCTAAACTGTGACTAAAATTTATACTGACATTATTAACTGATAAATGTTAGCATGCACTGTGCTGGGAATACGTAAAGTGGTAGAGCACTTACCTAGCATGTGTGGGGCTGTGCTAGAACCACAAGAAAGCTAGTATTTATGAAAATAGTGATTATATTTGGAGACAGATAAATAGAGGGACATTATATTATCCCTTTTCAAAAGATTGACATGTGTTTACCATGCTTGCTGCGAAATGTTGACTACAATTTAAAAGGTTTACTTGTAACTAAATCATTTTAGAGGCAAAAGTACTTTAAAAGTCAGGCTTGTATGACAAGTGCTTTTATCCACTGAGCCATCTTTACAGCTCACAGAGGCAAAAAAGAAAAAAAGAAAAAAAGAAAAAAAAAAGAAAAAGAAAAAAAATTAAAAGAAAAAGAAAGAAAAAAAGAAAAAAAATCACAATAACACAGGTACATTGTAATAAAGTTCGATCCTTGTGTTTATTTAGTTTAGTTTTTTTGTTTGTTTGTTTGTTTTTGAGACAGGGTTTCTCTGTGTAGCCCTGGCTGTCCTGGAACTCACTCTGTAGACCAGGCTGGCTTCGAACTCAGAAATCTGCCTGTCTCTGCCTCACAAGTGCTGGGATTAAAGGCATGCATCACCACTGCCCAGCTATTTCTTTAGTATCTTCCAGTGGGAATTTATACTTTTCTTCTTAAAGGACTGGATTTGTTTATAAGAATTGTATTTTTGTTGCTTTTTAAAGGGAATCAATCTTTAAGGTTCACTGAGCATGTATACAGTGCGTGTGATTGGTTGTGTTTGTTGGTCTAAGTGCCTTAGGAGGTCAGGGATTGGCTGGTGTTCTCCATGCCTCACCGTGGCCTTAGGATTCTTTCTTTTAAGATTTACCTATTTTATTTATGGGTATGCTGTTTTGCCTGTGTGCACGTCTATGTACCCAGTGTGCCTGATGCCCTCAGGGATCAGAAAGGCACTGGATCCTCTGGAACCGGCATTACAGATGGTTGTGAGCTACTGTGTGGGTTCTGGGAATTGAACCCAGGTCTTCTACAAGAGCAACAAGTGTTCTTAATTGCTGAGCCACCTCTTTAGCCCCATGATGTTTAATTTTCTAATCGCTTGTTGCTAATGTATGGAAGTAAAGTTGACTTTAGCACATGGATACAATACCAAGCAAGGAGCTAAACAGAATATTTACTAATTCTAAAATTTTACTCGTTCATTCTTTTTGATGTTGTATACAGGCAATCATATTGTCTACGAGTATTAAATTCTTTAAACACCCTCTCCAGTTCCCATACGTTTTAATTTTTTTAATACTTGTACTTTTGAGAAAGCGTCTTCCTGTCTAGTCCAGGCTGACCTCAATCTCTCAATCTCTGCCTCTGCTTCTGGAATGCTGGGATTACAGGCATGGACTGTGTGTGCACGTAGTTTCCTATTCTGTTGTTGTTTTTTGGTTTGTTCAAGACAGGGTTTCACTATGTAGCTCTGGATATCCTGGAACTCACTAAGTAGACCAGGCTGGCCTTAACCTCATATAGATCGCCTGTCTCTGCTTCCTGAATGTTGGGGTTAAAGGCGTGTGCCAACACACCCAGTTTGCTAGTATTTTTTTTTTTTACTCTTACCTTGTTTCTTTGTAACAATTTTATTCCTCCTTATTATCATTATTAGTGTGTGTGCAGTGTTCATGCATGGTATGTTTGTGTGTGGACATAGAGTGTGTGGCGGTCAGAGGACAGCTTTCCACCGAAGGTCAAAAGAGAGAGCTGACCCAACACGGTTGTCCTCCCAACCTTGCTTTATCAGACCGGACCAGATGTTTAGCACAGTAGTTCACAGAGTGATGGCTCCAAGTTTCCTACTATTTTCCAGTTTCAGCCCATCTCAATTGCTCTCCTGCTATAGTGATTGATTGATCGGTTGATTTTGCCACTTATCTGGCTCCCAGTTACCTCTTGCTGGACATCATCAACCTATTCTGGATGTCTACGTTTGTACTCCTTACTCCCGCCCTGCACTACCATGTAGCCCCATATTTCCTTCACTGAAGAACAACAGTTACAAGTGGAGATTCTCAGGAATGACTCATCCATGTGTTCAGTCGATATTGAACAAGACGCCAGTGTTTCAGGCACTGTACCAAGGTAAATTCATTGCAGTAAAGCAAATACAGCATCTCAGTAGTGCTCAGCAGAAGACGCATCATGAACAATAACTGAAAACAAACATGGAATGTTAGAGCAAGCCAGTGCGGGATACGTCTGCCCCAGACGGCATCTCTCTCAAGGACATGGTTCTGAGTGCCAAAGGTGGGGAGAGAGAAGCTGTGTGGAGGACTGGAGGACAGTGTTGGGGGAGATGAGCAGGTGTCATGGTCTGGAGTTAGGAACACACTTGTCAAGTCTGAAAGACAGAAGGCCAGAGAACAAAGAAGAAAAGGGGCTGCTGGTAGGGATATGAGTAGAGATGTTTATCTTGGAAAAACCTTCCTTGGCTCTGTCTTTTCCCAGATCTTCAAAGGCACAGAATCTGGATGCTTTGCCGGCATGCTATGAATAGTCCCACTTTTGAGGACAGATCTATGAACCAAACTCATAAGACCAATGTTCAGAGCAAGAGTCCCAGAGTAGTCACAATCAGTGAGAAATGTGACTGCCACAGGGACAGCAGGACTGTGCTAATATGTCCAATGCTTTCCCCCCAAAGGCAGAATGATAGCCAGAGGGCAGATCAATGAACAGGGGATCAGACAGGGGGAGGGTTCTCTGATAGCAGTGTAACATTCAATGAAACCTGAGCCATCCATTTCACAATAGGAATTAGACGCCAGTGGGCCCCAGAAACTAAAGAAAGACAATCGCTCAGCTAGAATTATGACAGGTAACATTTGCCTCAATGGTTCTTGAGCTTGATATGTTTATAGTTAATAACCTTTGGGAATCTTAAAATTGTTTTATGTGCTTTTTATTCCAGACATGAAAACATAAAAGCAGGCATTATAATCTAATGAATTCCCCTGTGCTGGTCTCTCAGCTTCCATATACGGCCAGTCTGGTTTTATCTACACCTCAACTACTTCTCCCACCCCCTGTATCTTGAAGAAGGTTCTAAACATTGTGATGGCTTTGAAAGATATTTTATTCAATCCACTCCAGCTGGCTTGATGCTCATTCTTCTTGTTCTCTGGTGATGTTAGGTATCACCACTTAGATCCTGATATGGACCCCAGAGAGCACTTTCAAGACAGTCACTGTTGTCCTTTCTGCTTACTTTTAACCTTTTCATAATTACCCACATACATTACCATGTGCATCCATTATTAGACTCCAATGCAAGACAAAGCTCCAGGGTTTTGTGTCCTGCTCAGGCAACTCTATGTAGTTAATGGGCTAAGCGTAGAGTACAAGAGACCCGGCATCTGAAAATCTCTTGTGTAAAGTTATTGACCCCACTGAAGTTGGAGGGCAAGCTCAGGAATGTTGTCAGTGGTTCATAAGGCTCATAGGTGGTGCGTGGTCCTCAAAGCCAGCACGGGAGACCGTAGAAAACCAACTTCTGATACTCCCCACTCTTCTCCCTTTGGCTGGATTTCCTTTCTCCCTGAATCTGAGACGCCGAGCCTCAAATCTGGTGTTCCACAGTGACTGTGCCAAGGAAAAGTACATGATATTAGTACAACTAGAGGCTGGCTTCTGTTAGGTTTCCAGCTGTATGCCACACGCTGGGGCTGTCAAAGGCATTACCTACCTAAGAGGTGTTCTTGTGCACACATATGTGCGCACGCCCAAGCATGTGTTCACACATGCACTCGGGTAGAGTATTATAACTGTAGTATATAATTTTACATTTATAAATAGGTACATAAACAAGAGATGGTAAGTATCTTACTGCTCTTTTAGGAAGCAATTCGGTTGCTATGGGGTATGCTACCTCCTTTAGTACACTTAACCCACTCAAATGACAAGCTAGAATGTGAATTTTTAAAATTAGTTTTTCATGGATTGACAAGATGGTCCACCCAGTTAAAGCAGGGATGTAAGGCTGTGACAATCTTGGTTTCATCCCTGGGATCCACATGTTGGAAGGAACTGCCTTCTACAAGCTGCCTTCTGACCTCCACATTCATGTTCACACACACACACACACACACACACACACACACACACACACACAGATTAAAATTTTAAATCTCATTTTAATTTATTTATTTTTTTTGTGCATGTGTGTGCATGTGTGGAGGTAAGAAGACAGCTCCCAAGAGTTTCTTCTCTCCTTCCACCATGTGGGACTGAACACAGGCCCCCAGGCTCCACAGTAGCAGCAGGTGCCTTGACCCACTGAGCCATCCATCTGGCGATCCCTGACTTAATTTTCATTTCAAACTTTTTTTCTTTTCTTTCTTTCTTTCTTTCTTTCTTTCTTTCTTCTTCTTCTTCTTCTTCTTCTTCTTCTTCTTCTTCTTCTTCTTCTTCTTCTTCTTCTTCTTCTTCTTCTTTTTGAGATGGGGGTCTCCACTAGGTAGCTCTGGTTGCCCTTGAACTTGCTATGTAGACGATGCTAGCCTTGAACTCATATACAGATCCCCCTGCCTCCTGAGTGCTAGGATTTAAGGGGGGTGGTGACAAAGCTGGCTTATTTCCAGCTCTGTGTAAAGGGGCCAAAGACATAGTGCCTGTTTTAGAGAGTTGTGCTCTCTGCCAGAGGTAGCAGCTGCATCCTGGAATCAAGAAGAAATTCATGAAGCTGCCTACCACCTGTAACTTGATTTAATTCCTTGTGTTTGGTGCATATGATGAAGGAGAAGACAATATCGTCCATGAGCCAGGGCTTTTTCTCTGCAGCAGGGACTGAGCACCGAAGACAACATAGGCAAGTTCAGGGTGAGAGCCTTTAGTACTAATGGGTGAATACCCACATCTGGCAGATAACTGCATTCTAGCTAAGCACCTTAAAGTGCTTAAAAACCACCTCTGTGCAGGATGGTGGCGGTGCACTCCATTAATCCCAGCACTTGGGAGGCAGAGGCAGGTGGATCTCTGGGTTCTGAGGCCAGCCTGGTCTACAGAGTGAGTTCCAGGACACAGAGAAACTCTTGTCTTGAAAATCAAAACCCAAGCCCCAAACCAAACCAAAACAAAAGAGCTTTTGTCTTTAAATATAAACCAGCTTTGTTTGATACAGTTTACTGTAGGCACCAAATGTACTATTAGCCCTCTTAAATGTGGGCTTTTAAAACAATTAAAAAGCTATTCAAAGTTCAATCTGGTGATTAAGAAAAAGATTAGGTGAAACTGTTTTTGTCCTTTGTGATGTGTACTTTCGTGTACAAAAGTGTGTGTGTGTGTGTGTGTGTGTGTGTGTGTGTGTGTGTGTTGCCAGGGCCTCCCACATATTAAGCATTTGTCTTGCCACTCAGCCACACCCCAACCCAGGCAGACATCTTTCTCCTTCTTTTTACTCTTCTTCTTCATTTTGTTTTGTTGTTGTGTTTTTTGTTTGTTTTGAGAAGTTCTTATATATCCCATAATGCTAGCCTTGATGTAGCTCAGGATGACTTGAGTTCCTGACTTTCCAACCTCTGCTTCCCTTCTCCAATGGTATGTGCCTGGCTTTTGTGTTTCTTTTGAAGATACATAGGAACTAGGCCTTAGGAAGTGATGGGAGAATAAATCCTCACCACTAGAGGGAGCTGAGCCACAGCGAAAGTTAAGGATTGTCTGGGAAGCAAAAGCTGGGGGTGAAGGCCATGTCCAGCGAGCCCCTAAGCAATCAGCAGGTGGGAGGTAACGTTCATTCCTCCTCACTTCAGTCACTCAGACTCCAAGCACAGGGCTGACTCTTCACTCTTCCCCAGCATCTTTACCATTCTGGAGACCCAAACCCAGAGCTTCAAGGCTGATGGATGTGAGAGGTGAGCGCTCTGTCACAGAGCTTTGCTTGGATGACAGTCCTTGGCTGGCTCTGGAGCCTTCGCCTGCCCAGGGCAACTCACTTCCTACAACTACAAATCTTAGACTGGTGCCTTTCACATGCAAACCAGCACAGCCCAGGACTACAACTCCAGGGATCTTGTACAGTCCTAAGATACCTTCTGTCACTTTCACCCCAAGGTCTGAACTCTGGAAGGTCCTGTGCCCCAGAGTCAATCCAGTCCTGGTGTGCTTCTCCCGACTCAACGTCCTTCCTGCAGAAGACACAGGCAAAGCTCTTGCCCTAATCTTCTCCAGATTCCTGTCTCCTCGCCAATCTTCTACTTCCTTCTGTGGCCACACAGGATGGGAAAACTGTCGTTGACAAAGTATCTCTTCCCTGACACTTGTGTCCTGGTCTTCTATCATTATATCTAAATAACAACAAACCTTATATTTGTGTGTCTGTATGTGTGCGTGGTGTATATTCTAAGCTTCCTGAGGTCAGAAAAGCCAAGGCTACACAGAGAAACCCTGTCTCAAAAAAACCAGGAAAAAAAAAAAAAGCCTAACCCCATAGTCCAGCAATTGCTATTGTAAGATACATTCCAAGGAGACCAGGCTCTGCAATTGGCCTGGGCGGCACAGTAGAGCTTGCCCTGATGATATGGGTGTGAATGAGCCAGCCCAGAGGGCATGAGAGAGCCTGAGAGTGGGAGAGCTGGCTCTGCTTTTGCTGCCGGTGGCATTGGATGAGCCAGCCTGGATGGGGCAGGAGAGCTCGCCCCTATGCTGTGGTTGTGGGAGAGCTGGAGGGCTGACTAGCATAGATATTTCTCAGGCCCAGATCCAGGGCTTTCTTTGAACTGGCGCACCCCATCGATGTACTGCTGGATTTCGTGAAGAGGCCAGTTCTGCAGATTCAAAACTATAGGATCTCCATGATACAGGGCAACAACAGGATTTCCAGAAGGAGTCCCATTGAGGATCCAGTATTGATAGAGTAGCAGAAGCCAGAGGCTTTGACCAGACCAAGGACTCATTGCAATGAACATTTGCAAGCAAAGAAGTGTGAGCAAAAGGGTATACTGTGGGGCACACTGTGACACACTACAGCTTCCACAATGAGATGTTTCTCTGTTTGAGGGCATGGTGGTGGTTGCCAGGGTATGAGGGGAAGGGGAGATAACTGAGGTTAGGGTACATAATGTGAAATTCACAAAGAACCAATAAAAGGTTAAAAAGAGACACCCCCCCCCAGCTCTGCCTCTCCTAAGCACCACTCCCTACTTCCACCCAGGCCTCTGTTTTCACTGGAGTCTTCATATCACAGCTGGAGCAATAGTGTTAGCACACGGGAGGAAGGTCTTGGGAATAGCATGGTTTTCAAGAGTGTTTCTGAGCCAGATGTAGTAGATGATGTAGTAGCTTGTAATCCCAGAGCCTGGCAGGCAGGAGGATTATCCATAGTTGGAGGTCACTCTGCGCAACATAGCCAGACCCTAACTCAAAACAACCGAGAGGATGGCAAGATAGCTCAGTGGGTAACCGTGCTTGTGGACGACCTGTGTTAGATCCCTGGAGAAACTGATTGAAGGAGAGATCTAACCACCCTAAAGTCATCTTCTGACCCACAGAGACAGGCACCCAACCACCCACCCACCATGGGGCAAATGCAGTCACCTCATCCCTACTTCCGGTAAGCAAATAAATATAATTTAAAATACTTTCCCAACCAACAAAAGAAGACCGTTTCTAAAAACATGTATAGCAAAGAAACATTGCAACTATCCATCTTGCAACATAGTTTTGCTTGTTTGTCTAAAATAAAAGATGTCTGGATTCTAAATTGTATAATAAGCTCAGTTGGACAAAATTGCTTTTTGAAGGCAAGCATAGCATCATTCCATTGGGTGGCTTTCTGGGAAATGGCTTCTAGGTCTTTAGAAACACAGTTCCCAGCTGAGCACGTCTTCACTGGGCACCCTAACCCCACTCCTCCCTCTCTGCTGCCGGCCCTGACGAAATCCACACACAGTTAGTTCAGACTCCGGGGCAGGGGCAGTGTCTCTCCCCAGCCTGGAATGGTGATTTGGTTTAGCTTTTCTCCACCCTCAGGAAATTTCCCTGACTCTGAGCAACAAGGTTCAGCCCTTCCCCATATCCTTCCCTCCTCTTCTTCGCGCAAGCCTACCCACCCGTGCACATTTGGTCACTGTGAGGCTTGTAAATGCTTTGTTTCCCACTTGCTGACAGCCTCTGGGCCTGCTGTGTGTAAAGCTGGAGAGATATGTCAGATGGATGAACAGAGAACGCGGTTTTACATTCTGCCATCAATTAAGAGTGTACTCCGGTGCTGGGCAGTGGTGGCTCATGCCTTTAATCTCTGCACTTGGGAAGCAGAGGCAGGCAGATTTCTGAGTTCGAGGCCAGCCTGGTCTACAGAGTGAGTTCCAGGACAGCCAGGGCTTCACAGAGAAACTCTGTCTGGGGGTGGGGGGAGGAGTATACTCTACACATCTAGGAAGACACGGACCCCTGAGACTTGTCATCAGCGGGGAGCATCCTAGTTTGCTCTGACTAACTTGATGGAGGCCAGAGTCCCTGGCTCTGCTAGAAAAGAAGAAAGGGGTTGTGAAAAATGTCTTCTTTTTAAAAGCTAAACTTTTGTTATTCCTGGCAAGGGGCATCTGTGCCACAGTATATATGTGGCAGTCAGAGATAACTTGCAGAAGTTGGTTCTTTTCTTGTCACCTTTTGGGTGGGTCCCAGGGGTTGAACTCAGCCCCTTGAACTGGGCTTGGTGGCAAGCGTCTTCACCTGCTGATCTATCTAAGCCAGTCTTCATAAGATTTGATTTTAAAGATCCACTTTACTTTTAAGTACATGGATAAGTGTGTGTCTGTGGGAAGTAATGTGCACATGAGCACATGAACCTGCAGAGACCAGAAGAGGCCATCACGAGGACCCCTGGAGCTGGAGTTGCAGTTGTGAGCCACCGGACATGGGTCCTAGCAGCCCCGGTCCCCTGGAAGAGCAGTGAGCACTGTGTAATCTTTTTTTGTTTTTGTATTGAGACAGGGTTTCTCTGTGTAGCCCTCGCTGTCCTGGAACTGACTCTACTGTAGACCAGGCTGGCCTCAAACTCAGAAATCCACCTGCCTCTGCCTCCCAAGTGCTGGGATTAAAGACATGTGCCACCATTGCCCAGCATCTTTTTCTTTCTTCCTTCCTTCCTTCCTTCCTTCCTTCCTTCCTTCCTTCCTTCCTTCCTTTCTTTCTTTCTTTCATTCAAGATTTATTTATTTATTGTATAAAAGTACACTGTAGCTGTCTCAGACATCCCAGGAGATCTCAGATCTCATTACAGATGGTTGTGAACCACCATGTAGTTACTGGGAACTGAACTCAGGACCTTTGAAAGAGCAGTCAGTGCTCTTAACCACTGAGTCATCTCTCCAGCCCCTCTTTTTGTTTCTTATTGTTGTGATTGTTTCTGTTTCTTATGAACAGGGTCTCACTGTGTAGTGCTGGCAGTCCTGGATCCTGCTCTGTAGACCAGGCTGGCCTTGAACTCAGATCTGTCTTTCCTTCCCAAGGGCGGGGATCAAAGGCCCAGGCAGTGTGTCATCTCAACCACTGAGTCACCTTGACTCCACCCCTGTATTAGAATTTCTAAACAACTTACTGTGTTCATTTAGTAATTTAAATACACAGGAAGGCGCACCCTATGGACACCGTTGCTGCTTTTATTCCCTAGACAACTAAAACAATAAAATGACAACAGGTGATTGTATATTTTGTTTAATACTTGCATTGTTTCTATAGCGCAATTATAGCAATCTTTAAGTTTACTTTTCATTACAAATATTTGTCAAGTTTTGTTTCAGAAACATTTTTCCTACTTTCTTGCACATGCGCCCAGACACACTACAAAAAATTCATTCATAACACAGTAAGGGTGAACATTACTCATGTAAACATCTTCCATTGATTTCCCGTAATTAAAAAAAAATCATAGAATTATAGATATTGAATAAGGCTCATAGATTTAGTTCAAATTCCACAAAAGACCAAAGCTATTTTGTTTTGTTTTTTTAACTGTGATGTGTTTACTTTTGGCTACAATCAAGGCCGAAAGCATAACCCCTGGCTTCCACTCCATACACGGACCTCACAACCAAATAAAATGCCTTTTAGGATAGAAAGAGAACATAGAAAAACCAGGAGGAAAGAAAAAAAAGTTTGAAGAAAGGAGCCAAGAATCATGGACATAACTCGATAATTCTCTTATGCGACCACCAGGTATGACATACGTAGTCCCTGTAGCATCATGAGTAATTATAGTAACCAAGTAGATAGGTGAGGGCGCACTGGCTCAGTGTTCATATTGCTAGTGTACACAGTGAAATTTGTCAGATTACTGTTTCATTGTACCAGGGCCAAAGGTGGGCTGGGGACGCACTCAAGTGGAATATCATTTTGTGAAGGATTTTGTTTGTTTGTTTGTTTGTTTGTTTTGTTTTTCTTTCCAGTAACTCAAGAGTCGGAAGAGTTGGGAGGTATGTCTTAGGTACATAAACGGTCTTCATATTAAAATGACATTTAACAACTGGCGTGTAAAGTCACAGACAGGAATCAAGGGTTTCCATTATCCGTGGAAGTCTCCCTCTCTGGCTGAAGTCGGGTGCTTGGATGCATAGTCTTCCAGAGCTGAGACCGGATAAGGACTGTGCTGAGAATGGCCCCTGCCAGCGGCTGCCCTCCTCCTCCCTCGAGGAGAGGGAGGTCGGAAGGCAAAAAGCATTGGTAAATCTGTGAAGTCCCACCCCGGGGTCCAGACCCCAACTCCACTGAGGGTAGCTTCCCTGACATTGTGACTAGGCAGTTGGGGTGGCGAGTGAAGGTAGCCGGGAAACCCAGCTCCGAGGTTTACACGGCCAAGTCTGGCTTCTGATTCTGCTGCCCTGCAAAGAAATTGTGCTCGGATAACTGCACCGGTGTCTCTTTACGCCTCGATTCGCTCTCAGGCCCCTCGGGAGGCCTGCAGGAATCACTAAAAGGTAAACACGTCTCCTTTAGCACCGAACTTACCACCAGAAAGCGGCTGAGGCACTGGGGAAGCCTACCTCCCATCGGATGCCACCCCACCAGGAGGTGGTCACCAGTCAGAGCGGTTTGTAGGCTTTTGATTTCTAAAAATGAAAATTGATCTGCATTATATCTCAATAGACTCAGATAATTCTCACCAAAAATTTTTGTCATGTGTTTAAATAGCACTGGAATAATTCAACTTCATTTAAATATATTCATTCTACCATGAAAATATTTCATACAAACATCTATTTACATACAAACACATTAAAATTTGTGAAGAGGGCTCCACCCCTGCGGCTTTATGGCTTGAAATAGTTTCATTGCTTTGAATATGTATGCATATGTTTGGCAAAATAAAACTTATAAAATTTAGTATTTTTGAAAACAAAAATCACCATCCCTGCCCCCCCCCAACCCTGGCGAAACCAAACCAAAACCAAAAAAAAAAAAAAAAAACAAAAACAAAAACAAAAAAACCTCCAGAAACCAAAAACAACCCTCTCAAACCAAAACCCCAACCAAAAAACCCTGACACCAAAGCTTAAAATTTCCGAAGGGAAAACAACCCTAGGTGTGCTGGGGAGATCTACCAAGGTACCTCATGTACCTGGAAATTGAATATATTTGTGAACCTTTGATCTGCAGCAAAGAAACATTGCAACTATCCATCTTGCAACATAGTTTTGCTTGTTTGTCTAAAATAAAAGATGTCTGGATTCTAAATCACTACTTTGAAGACAGAATTTGAGGTGGTTGTTTGAGAATAACCAAAGTCTAGAATTCTTGACCTTCTTGGAAGATTTGAAAGTGCATTTTGCAGTGAGAAATTTAGATTTTCTTAAACAAATTAAGTGAAATTAATAAAAGTGTCACATACTGTCTCACTAAGACCACCTTTTAATTCAGTGTTCATAATTGACCCTTCCACCCCTAGTACGAGGGATGTAAGCCAGGGCCTCTAGCTGCTAAACCAATGTTGGATGCTGAGCTATATCTGCAGCCAAACACAATTTTGTTTGTTTGTTTGTTTTGTTTTTTTCCAGAGTTTCTCTGTATAGCCCTGGCTGTCCTGGAACTCACTCTGTAGACCAGGCTGGCCTCGAACACAGAAAATCTGCCTGCCTCTGCCTCTCAAGTGCTGGGATTAGAGGCGTATGCTACCACTGTCTGGCTGCCAAATACAATTTTAATTGTCACAATTAAATGTTATAAATGATCACGTGGCCTTGTTGACAAGTGTGTGTGTGAGGGATTTGGTGATAAAGAAATAGTTTTTCAAGTCTGATGAACCCCAAAGGGGAATGAGGCTGAACTCTAGTCCCAGTCAGGTTCAAAGAGGCCTTGACAAAAAAA
>NW_022196898.1:1967147-1993222 GCF_008632895.1 Mastomys coucha
AAAAAAAAAGGTCCTTTTTTAGTTGCTGGACAGATCAGGAATTGAAAGGGCTAAATAAAATAAGAATCCATACTAAGAAACTCAAGTTTTCCGCCTGATACTTTGTAACCTTATCATTCTTTTGTGTCCTAAATTCAGTTCTTATGTTTGCTTTTGTTAGTTCCAGCTTATGCCCCAGTAGGGGGACATGCTCTGTGGATTAGTTCCTAGTCCTAACTCCTAACTCTAACACAAGGTAATAATAGTTCATCATAGAAAAGATGCTAAAGATGAATCAAGTCCTGCATGCAGGGTTGGGCTGAGACAGCTCTGAATGAGTCCCCTCGAGACGAAGGTGTCAGGCAAGTGACAAGCCCCAGCTGCTTGGAAGACAGCAGACACTTCTTTTTCTCCACCACACAGAATCTCAATCATGTCTGTTTGTGATTATAATCCTGAGAGAAGACCAGACTCGTCCGGTTCCCATTTCCTTCTACAGCAGACGTGAATGAAGTAGAAGGCACGTTCTGAGGCTTTTTCCATTTTGGTTCAAAGCAAGAGCAAACTCCCTCAGCAGCTAATTCTCTATGCAGCCCCTGTGCTGTCCGCTTCTCTACCCCATAGAGACCTTCTGGGCTCTAACAATTGCAACCTGGGATGATGCTTGGTATTTTGGAGAGAGATGGGGGAGAGGGGAGGGGAGACGGGAAGGAGACGAAGAGGGAGGAAGATGGGTGAGGAAGGAGGGAGAGGAGGGAGGTGTGTGCGGGGCAGTAACTGGAATGGGTCACAGTGAGGGAAAGGCACGGAGTCTAGCAAGAGAGAAGAGGAACTTAAGACGAAGAAAGAGGTGGAGCGATTAGCTGGGCTGCCATTCTGCACATACATGGGGCTTCTCACGCGGCAGGAAAGGAGCTGAAAGGCACCGGAAACATACAGGGAGAGGGAGGGAAGGCAGGGACGCTCAGCTGTGAGATCTGCTTCCTGTGATTTGTCTAAGGGTCACAGGCACATTGCTGGGTTTGCAGTCCAGTGTGCCTTCCTCCATTATGGAATGGGAAAAGTAGATCAGCCAGTGTCCCAGTCAGTCACATTTGTGTGTGTGTGTGTGTGTGTGTGTGTGTGTGTGTGCATGCCATGCTAGGTGTGGTCAGAGGCTAGCTTTCAGGAGTTGGTTCCCTCCTACTGTATAGGTCCTAAAGCTTAACTCAGGCCATAGGTTTGGCAGCAAGCACCTTTACCTGCTAAACGATTTTTGCTGGCCCTCAAGCCCCCAGAATTGTTTTTGAGTTCCATTTGGATGAGATTGCTAGAGTAGCCCTTTAGGATAGAGGTTGAGCCCCTACAGCAACTGAAGCTAAGGTTCCGCCCAGGAGTGAAATCCTGTGAGCCTGGGCGATTGGAGGTGGGACCTGCTCTCTCTCTGTCTCATCTGGTGACTTTAGTCAGCCATCTCTCCTCCCTTCCATCCCCCCCAAAGCAGCCAACTCTCTTTGGACACATTTACATCAAAGCTCCTCTCAGAATTTGAATCCACAGACTCAGCCTTCTGTCACAATTTACTGAACGGTCTCTTTCTACAGAATAGAAGCCATCCTATCCTGCTGACTTGTGGTCTAAAAACTATACAGTCCTCTTTGCCCGAGGCTCCTCACATATCCTGAGGATCTGCCTGAGAGAACTATCTCCTCCAGCTTTCAAACAGGGATGTGACTAGCTCTCCTGGAAAGTGTAGTCCCACCTGGGTGCAGAGCCTGATGGGAGGTATGTCAGGAAGCTTGTGAAAGAGCCCAGGTGTGGCTATCATAACTGAGGGCTGAATTCTCCATCTGGAGCTGTTTGATGGACAAGCTGTGTCGCAGCCCCAGATGGAGCACTTGTGAAAGCCGTGAAGAACAAGATGCAACTGACCACAGAATATCAAACTGCTCTCTACCTGTCTTCTCCCTCCATCTCCACCCATGCCCAAGCATCTCTCCCCTTTCCCAGCTCACTCAATGATCTATTGCATCTTGGAAAGCTTTAATAAGCCGAAACCAACACAGGCCACAGGGTAGCACTATTGACAGCTGCAGGCTTCAGCAACTGTGGTTCCCAGGCCTTCTTGGTGATGGAGCGACACCATGGGGAGGTGTTCCCCAAACTCGCCATTCATTCAGAGCAATCCCATTGTGTTACAGATCTAATGTGCTAAACTAAAATAATGGGGTTTTCTCTGTATTTCTGCAGTTGTGGTTACATATGGCTTGAGGAGGCTGAGATGCTAGCGGGATCAACCGCACGCACAGGTGTGAGCTCTTGGCTTCTAGTTCTTGGACGCAGCTAAGTGCTTTGAAATCGCTGTGACAAGAAGCTTGAGCTAAAGGTCTGATTTGTACCTAGTGATCAGCATGTCTGCCTTTGTGACACTAATTTCAAAGAGAATTTTGCATTCTGCCTTGGAATGCACATTGGCTCTTGTGTCTGAATTCAATGAGCTGTGTCACAAGCCAGAATGCACTAGGTTATGTACAATTAATGTGTACCCAAGAAGAAAAAAAAATTACCAACACTACTGAAGATACTGCAAAATTGCCATAGCAACTGCTTAGAAATACTAATTTTCCTCATCTCTTCCTGAAAGTATACCTTACAACTCTCTCATAACTTAATGCAAACAAGGTAAATTCACTTCTTCTCACATCTGAAAGCAAAGATATCTTTGTTTACATGCGAGAATAGTAAGTCTATAATAAGAGTCTGGCCCTAGGAGCCAGGACTTTATATCAGGACGTTAAGAATGAAATGGTAGAAAGAACCAGAGAGACCTGTATGCTGCTACGAATGCAAAATCTGTTTGGAAGCTTTCTCTTGTAAATTATAGCTAATATAGTGAAAGCTAAAGAAATTACTCAAAAGACCGGGCTTCAGTTCACTAGGAGAGTAACAACAGAAACAAAGCCATTCTATTGCAAGAGATACAGATCAAAGGTTGAAAGGTAAATGACCCTACATGTATATAAAGATGTAATTGCTTCCTGCCCTGTGGTTGGCAACATGCAAGGGTGACAACACCATTTGCACTGGCCACAGAGAAAAAACATCATGGAAAAAAACCATCGCCTAAAAATAAAATAAAGTAAAATAAAAAGTGACCGAAGAACCCCATTTCCCTTTTTCAGCCTAATCATTTGGTATCTCTGAACATGGTCCAGATTTAGATCACCATCAAAGAACATCATGCTGTCTATAGTTCGACAGTACCTCTCAGTAGGGCGTTGTTGCAAGGCTAGCTAATTTTAAATCTGGTATGAGTAATACAGTCAAACCTAGTTAGTATGCGAGAGAGTCGTTGCTAACGCAGGGTGAGAGGATGTGATGTCGCGGCACGAACAGTCCCTGGATGTCCCCTTGTCAGATAAATGTAGTGCATAGATCCAAGTTTCTATTCCAGGTCTCTGGAACCCAGGGCCAAGCCTTTCACTTTTGCTGGGTGGCCTGGAAGGCCTTCAGCTCCACCTGATACCACTCAGGGGCTTCGGGCCCACTCTTCCCAGGGGGGCTGTGGTCATAGCCGTAGGCAACGGTCAGTTCTTCCTCGGCCTCCACAGCTCGCAGGGTGCGGATGCACTTGATAGGCCCAAAACGGGGGTGGACAAACCTAAATATCAAGAGGGGAAGAGTCATTCTTGGGTCAACCCAGGACCTCAGTGCAAAGGGAGCAGCTCACCCACATGTACTGGCTTGGTATCACTCCTGCGTTCTCAGAGAATGGGCACTCCCCCGCCAGCTTCAGCTTCAGCACCCACCTCTGCTGGGTTAGAACACTCTAGGCAGGCTCGGGTGGAGGGTTCAGCTGGTAAACTGTTCATCTAGCATGAATGGGGCCCAAGGTTTTTCTCAGCATAACCATAAACCAGGCATGGCGGTCCTAAAACTCAGGAGATGGGGGAGGGGAATCAGAAATGCAAGGCTGTTCTTGGCTTCATAGTGAGTTTGAGGCCAGACTGGGATTATACAACCTCCTATCTAACTAAAACTCCAAATCTCACAAAACACCCCAGCACGTGTTAGGGGGTCAGAGGACAACTTGAAGAAGTTGCTCCTTTTCTTCTACCATGTGGGTTCCAGGGATCAAACACAGGTCTTCAGGCTTGGTGACAAGTGCCTTTACCTGCTAAACTACTTGCTAGCCCTCATCCTTCATGCAGACCCCCATGGTGAACAATGGACAGAGGACACACATCAAACGGGGAAAAAGCCAGCCATAAATCAGAAGGCCTGACGGAGCTCAGTATTTGGCTGGCTCCTCTGTTTGTGGAGCAAGGTGTGTGTCTGGTGTTTTCTTAGATCACTGGAACAGAACCAGTGAGCTAGTGCTTTCTTTGGGCCATGCTCCCAGACACGTGTATGTGGTTTGGGATAACTTTTATGTGGTATAAAAATGAACAACGTCTTCTTGACACCAAAGAGGCCTCTATCCATTGTATTTGGCTATCATGCTTCATGAAAGGGGCATCTAACTTGGTGGGCTGTTAAGTTCTGGTTTCATATGTATCACTGTGTTCTTGTATGTTTCTGTGCTCCTGAATTTCACTTTCCTGATCTATAAAGTCATGACGACACTAGTAAGAATTTCCCTGGATGGCCTGTGTGGTGAGAGAATGGGGTCTCAGGTAGCATGTCGCACAAACTGAGACTCTGCCATCAGCTACTGTGAACATAAACATGCACGTGTGTGAATATGTATGTAGGAATGTGTGCACGCATTATGTGGATATGTGAACAGTACTTATAAGCCCTGGGTGGCCATTCATGAGTACATGTGCATGTGAACATGTAAGTGATCTAAGATTATGCTCCTTCATGAAGAAGATATCCAGACCATGGGTTCAGAACTCTGTTAAAACTGTGGCTTTGGGTAGAGGACACACATAGTGGTAGAGTACTTGTTGGCACACAGAACTCTAGTACCATAAGATCACAATTTTGTGTGTGTGTTTGCATGTATGTATGTATGTATGTATGTATGTATGTATGTGTGTGTGTATGTGTTGGAGGTTGGTCTGGTGCTGCGTATACAAATGCTAAATGCTGGCCCCCAAAGTTTGGTTGCCCCCTGATGAACAGATCCTCACATACACCAAGTGCTGCTGTGTAAACCTTGCTCCCCAATTTAAAACTATTGGTTCAATAAAGGTGGCTACAGCCAGTTACTGGGGAGAGTAGAGGTAGGCGCAGTTTCAGTTACTGGGCTGGAGGCTCAGGTAGGGACGATGGAAGGAGGAGCGAAGGAGAGCAGGATAGAGAGCAAGAGCTCTCCATTAGATGTGATGGACCAGCAGCACATGCCCAAGTGAGATGTACTCCAGGACAGACTGCTGGAACAGAATTAACTTGGGCAAGACTTGAACAGTAAGTACCATGGGGAGAGCACCTGGGGAAGTAGCCGGTAGAGTGTTAGAAAAATAGATTAGGGGAAATCAATCTCTCAGTAATTGTGCAAGAGCTAGTTAAACAAATCCATAGGACTCTGCCTCAGGTATTGGAAAGCTGGCCAGGTCATATTAATAGAGTAGATTAAAATCCATTTGCATGTATGTATGTACAGACAGTTACCATAGTTTGAGTGAAAACAGACCCCATAAGCCCACAGGGAGTGGCACTACTAGGAGGTGTGGCCTTGTTGGGGGAAGTGTGTCGCTGGGGGTGGGCTTTGGTGTTTCAGAAGCCCAAGACAGGCCCAGTGTCACTCTCTCTTCCTGGTGCCTATGGATCTGGGTATAGAGCTCGCAGCTACCTCTCCATCATCGTGTCTGACGCCTACCACCATGCTCCCTCCATGACGACAACGGACTAACCCTCTGAACTGTAAGCCGGCCACATTAAAAGATTTTCTTTTATATGAGTTGCTGTGGTCCTGGTGTCTCTTCAGAGTAATAGAAAGCAGACAGAAGTATATTACTGTATAGCTCTGGTTTACTCAGAACTCATTGTAGGCCGGGCTATCTCTGAACTTAGAGAGAACTTCCTGCCTCTGCCTACTGAGTGCTAGGATTGAAGACTTGAGCTACCATACTAGACATGTGTTCTTTAAGTTGACGTGCTTCATATGATTTCAGTATGAAAATTAAATAATGCTCCTGAAATGGAGCTTTGATTAACTTTCTAGAAGATCTATAGGGGAGGGGAGCCTGATGTTGAAAATTTGGACCTAAGACTTCTTTTCCAATGTTCTTGTAGCTTTATTCTCATGCTCACTGTTCTTTGTTGTCTTTTTATTTTGATGGGTACTTTTGTAGATGTTTGTTTGTGTTGAGACATGGTCTCACTATGTAACTCATGCTGGCATTAGACTCATGGAGATCCTCCTGCCTCTGCCTCCTGAGTGTTGGGATTAAAGAACTCAGCCTCCTCCTGCCTCAGACTTCCAGTCACTAGCGTTATGGGTGGGCACCACCATACCCAGCTCGTTCTTAGTTTGAGTAAACAGACTAGAAAGAACGAACTTGCTTTCAGGTGTTAAGGCACTGGTGGCCCACTGCTCGGGCCGCTATGCCTCCAGATCTGAGACCTAGCTGACTGGAAGGTCCTGGGAGGACTGAATGAGATAAAACAGGAAAAATGTCCAGAGTAGGGCTGGGGTAAATGGGCAGAATGAGTTTTGCTGGGTGAGAGCCTGGGTTCCATCTCTAACACATGAAGGAAGGAAGGAGGGATGGGAAGGTGGAGAGGGACCTGGAATGAATGCTCAGAGGTCATGGCTGCAGAAGTAGCAAGGAACCCAAACATCTGGGTCACATAGCTCTGGACCTTAGCGGACAGACAAGTAATTGTTCCCTGGGCGTTTTTTTTTGTTTTTGTTTTTGTTTTTTTTTTTTTTGTGCCAGACTTCAGTAAAGCAGCATAGGGAAGTGCTCTCTCCCTTCTATGAATGAGTACATTAACGCCAGTGGCCTGAGGATCACACAGACGTCAGGAGTTGTGATCTGAAGTTTACACTTGGTTATTATTCAAGGAGTCTCCTCATCCCCCATATAACCGACTTTTGGCCACACTGGGCTTGAAAGACGAACACCAACCAGCAACAAACACAAAGAAAACAAACAGAAAGCCCCAAACAAAACTTACTGAGCCGAGAGTGATTTTGTACAAACAGAAGTTTCTTCCGTTTCCAGTTCTCTCTTGCCTTGGGGAGAAAAGCCATCCTTGCAGTGAAGCCACACAAGGGCTTGATTCTGGGGTCTGAGTGGTATTCGGGGCGTTAGTTACCATGGCTTTAGGGGCTGCTGTTGTGTCAGCACACCTGGGAATGAGCTCCAGCCAAATGTCTACTAGCTAATGATACTAATAATAGTGTCAGCTTCGTTTCATATGACGCATGTCCTCTGCCACTTGAGCCTGCCCTTTGGAAGCAGCTGGAGCTCCAGGTACTTGTGACTGGCTGCCAAGTAAAGCTGGTCCCTGCCAGGATGATTTCTGAGGCATCTTAAGGACAAGTCTTGGGACATTTCCTAGCAAGCACCAAATCTCGGCAAGGTCTCACAGATGAGATGTCTGTGATCATGCGCAGCAGAGGGGCTGCAGCCTACAGCACCAAACAAGGAAGGCCACGCTCTACAACTGAGCTACCCTGCCACCCCATGATCAGTGTGCATGTCTGTATGCAGGGGCACGTGTGTTGAGATTGGTCATGTGCACTGTATCTTCAGATGCTGAGTTCTGTGCCCCAAGGTCAGGTTGCAGGTCTGGACATAGGCAATGCGTTGACCAATGTGCTGTAAAGAATGCTCCCAATAATCTCTGATTGGATAATAAAAGGCGAGAGCCTGTGACTGTGAAGGGGAGAGAGGAAGGAGGGACTCGAGATCGAGTAGGGGGTCTCAGGCAGGGACCACGAGGAGAAGGAATGAGGTAGGAGAAGGAGGTCTCCATGAGGCTGGATGGACCATGAGCACGTGGCCAAGAGAAAGTCGCCGTGAAGACACACAGGAGCCGAGCAAACAGAGCAAGACTTAGTTGGCCAAGTGACACAGGGCCTACGACCGAGGTGTAGGTTAAGTTAGATCAACTCAGAACCTGCCCGGTTTCAGGCTTACAGCTTGTTAATAAAAATATCAGGGTTGGAGAGGTGGCTCAGTGGTTAAGAGCACTGACTGCTCTCCCAGAGGGTCTGAGTTCAATTCCCAGTAACCACACGATGGCTCACAACCATCTGTAATAGAACCCAATGCCCTCTTCTGGTGTGTCTGAAGACAGCTACAATGTACTCATGTAAATAAAATAAACAGATATTAAACATTTTTTTTACCAGGTTTCTGTGATTTTTATTTGGGAGCTTATACAGGCTAGAGCGGCAGAAACGCTCTAGAAGATTACTCTGTGGGGAGCCGCAGCTGCCACCCTATATTGAACACCTGGTCTCTGGCCAAAGCAGAGAGCATTGATAATCAAGCCATTAGTTGGAGAAGCTGAGTGCCTCCAGTTTGTGAAGCAAGCTGGTATGAATTTCCTGCAGCCTATTATGCTTTGCCACATAGCTGATGCTGATTGGGACCAGGAAAAGTATTTAACCTGTAAAGGCTGGAGGCCTCTAGATTCTACTTGAGAGAGGATTATTATGAGCCAGGCGGTGGTGGTGCACACGCCAGTAGTCCCAGCTACTCGGGAGGCTGAGAGAGAGATAATAGAGATTATAGAGATTAGAGATATTATTAAGAAGAAGTAAAATAAGGGTTCCTGAATAAAATCTGCTTGGAGAAGGGCTCATGTTTGCCTCCTTATTTCCGCTGGACGGGTAAGGCGGCCAACATTACTCCTTTTTTTTTTTTTTTCCAGGCTGGCCTTGAACTCAGAAATCCACCTGCCTCTGCCTCCCACGTGCTGGGATTAAAGGCATGCACCACCACTACTCGGCTTTATTTCTATACATGTGTATGCGGGCATGCCTGCTCCTGTGTGGACGTGTAAGTGGAAGCCAAAGGATGACTTCAGGTGTGGTCCTCAAATACTTGTTTTTGAGACTGGGTTACTCATTGGCCTGGAATTCCCTGAGTAGGGTAAGCTGGGTGGCCAGTGAGCCCAGGGGATTCCCCTGCCTCCACCTCCTCAGTGATGGGATTACAGGTTCTCTCCGAACACTTAGTTGTCTATGTGGGTGCTGGGTGAGGATCGAACTCAAGCCTTCAGGCCTATGCTACAAGCACCTGAATGCCTTAACGGCTCCTCCCTCCCCAGTCCTTTAATGAGAAAAACCTAAGGGCAAATAAGGATGGCAAATAAAACAGCCACCATCTTTCTATAATACTTCTACCTTTCAAAGCACATTTTCATCTCATGGCTGGAAGGCAAGCTGCTCAGATTCACAACAAAGCGCCAGCCCCCCCCCACCCCCCCCATTATTCTGTGAGAGCAGAGCAGCCATCATCTGAAGCCTAGGGACCTTTCCCATGCCCTCCTCGGCCCTGGTGCCCCTCTTTGTAGATCTAAGCAGCCACGGCGCCCTACTTACAGGTCATAGATGCAGTTTGGAGTGAAGGAGTGATTTGCCTTGTGTCCCAAGGAGGCACAGTACTTGGACACGTGGTTATAGGGCTCAGGCACATCAATGACTGTTTCCTCATCCAGGGAGAGAGTGTTACCATTTAGGGCCCAATCCCTGCTGTCAACCTGCAAAACACAGGGAAGTCACGCTAGAGAGGGTCTTCCTCCAAAAGCTTACAGTGAGTCGGAGGTGCTAACTCACTTAGCGCCTCAACACTTCATAGTGAGAGTGCCGCAGACACGCAAGACAGAGTCTTCCCACGCCAAGACAGTGCAACCAGACAGCTCAACCTACTGTTATAGGATTCTCTTCATTTCAGATAGAAGAAAAGGATTTCCATCCTTTTCAAAGACACAGGAAAGTATCAGATAGACCCGAACTAAAAATAAAGGGAGGAGAGGCTGTCGAGATGGCTCGGTGGGTACAGCTGCTTGAGACCACGAGACCACACCTGACCTCCTGAGTCTAGTTCACAGAGCCACTCGGTCGAAGGTGAGAACCTATTCCAGGGACTGTGCTCTGACGCCCACTCTTGAACAGTGGCACACGATGCCTCCAAATATATATATTTTTTAAAGACAAGAGTTTCTCTATATAGTCCTGGCTGTCCTAGAACTTACTCTGTGGACCAGGCTGGTCTCAAACAGTACAGAGATCTTCCTGCCCCTGCTTCCCCAGTGCCGGGGATTAAAAGGGTGCACCGATACCATCCGGTCATAAATGTATTTTTAAAACATTTATTAAAAGGTCCACACTTCTGCTCCAGCGGAGGAATCGGGGACCAGGAAGCAGTCTCTAATGCTGTGTGCTTCCTGACCTATGTGTGACTTATCACCTACAGCACAACCCCTAGCCCTTTGGGGCTTTCAAAAAAAAAAAAAGGTCATGATACTCTCGTTTATCTTCAGATTGTACAAATCATTTTTACTAAAAAAGGATCGTGTTTTCATAGGAACTTGCAGATTCTAGAAGGCATGTCCAGGTTTCTGACATTGTGACACAATTGTGGTCTACAATTCATGTTTGTGAGCCACCCATTGAGTTTAAAAACAAAACAAGGGGCTGGCGAGATGGCTCAGTGGTTAAGAATACTGACTGCTCTTCCAGAGGTCCTGAGTTCAATTCCCAGTAAACACACGGTGGCTCATAACCATCTGTAATAGAACCCAAATGTCCACTTCTGGAGTGTCTGAAGACACCCGACAGTGTACTCACATACATTAAATAAATCTTTAAAAGGAAACTATAAAAAATTAAAAAAAACAATATTTCTTAAGCTTTAAGTAAACTTACAACTTTCTATTAGGCTATGTCTCAAGTTATCCTTGGCCTCATACAGCGTGTGAATCACAGGTTGGCCACCACCCTTCCTAGGTGAACGGACTCTTCCTCTGATACAGTGCATTTAGATGTGACATTCAATCAATGGACAGTCTCACCTCTCATTACTCCTAACCTGCCATGGAAGTGTATGTGGTGTGGTTTGTGCTATTGGGTGTTGGAGTCTCAAGTGCATAGGGTGTGAGCAACATCTCCCGCATTGCTGCAACCATCCCAGTATCCGATGCTACCCCTGCTTTTGCTTTCAAAACCTTCCTTGAACTCTGCAGTTCACTGCATTTGTCACCTGGGGCAAACTGTTTAATCTCTCTTAGGTTTCCGTTTCCTCATCTGGAAAGGGTTCAAATAAAGACGCACAGGTTTAAATATTTAAAAATCCAGAATGCTTCCAAATTCAAACCCTTTTGAAGCCGCTATGATGTAATTGGAAGAAGCCATACCGACCTCATTTTGGTCACAGGCAAAAGGTAGATGCAATAAAAATACAGAATAGCTGCCAAAGACTGTGTCTTACAGGCAGGGGGTGCTGTGTGTTTCACAAATGTGTGTGGAGGCCAGAGAACAACTTCGTTGTCCTTCCCCAAGGATTCTTGATATCTGTCTGTCTGTCTGCCTGCCTTCGGTCTTTTCTTCCTTTCTTCCTTTGGGTTTTTGGAGACAAGGTTTCTCTGTGTACTCCTGGCTGTCCTGGAACCTCTTCTTTTTCCTTTCTCCCTCCCTCCCTCCCTTCCCAGAGTCTCACTGCCTAGAACTCGCCCAGCAGTCTAGGCTGGCCAGCGAATCCCCGTGACCCACCTGTCTGCACTCCTCAGCACTGCGGTTGCAAGCATATGCTACCGTGCTCAGCTTTTAAAACTGAGGTTCTGGGGCTTGGATGAGCTTCCTCCTACATGCAAGGCAGATACTTTAGTGCCCGCAGCATCTCCCCATCACCCTCAACCCCCAAGACAAGACCTTGCCTTATATAGCCCAGGCTTGCCCAGGACTCACAATTCTCCGGTCTCATCCTCACAAATGCAGGGGTTACGCGTGCATGCCTTGCCTGACCCCCTCGTAATTCTGAGAGTAGATGATGGACAGATTGAAAGGAACTCATTTTCAGGGGCTGAGACTCAGATGGGGACACTGCTGTGTAACGGTCAGCTACACTGGGTCCACACGATCCTCACGCTTTCGGCCTTTCGGGTGCTAAGATTACAGTCATGCACCACCATACCTTGCTTGACTCAACCTTTAGCTTTTGAGCTTGGGTTTTTTTTTTTTTTTGGCAGTAAAACTCTTCCTGGCAGGATGGAGACCATTGTATAACTTTGCATTAGCAGGAGTGGGGGCTTTCCTAAAACATACCACACTGGAGGCCATGCATTCATTTAATTATTTGGAATCTGACTGGATCTTGGGTTTCAGAGGTTGGGTGTGGTCTAGAGAAAGCGCATGACTGCATCATTATCCCACTTTCACTGACCATGAAAGTGGCCTGTTTAGCCTAAAGCCCTTTAGCCGATTACCTCTTTCCCGCTTACCTCTTGGTGTGTAATTCGGACTCCATTATAAAACGACATAACAGTATTGGGTCCCACTGCTACCTTGGAAAACAGTCCTTCTCCAGCGCTGGAGATGAGAGAGTCGGCAACATAAACCCTAAATATACATATAATAATAAAAATCAAGTTGTGAGCTTCTCAGTGTGACCCGTCATTTCATGTCAGTCACCAAAATTCCATCACAAATTATTCCAATTATTCAACAAAGGGAAGGGGGTGTCAAAAAAGTAAACCACAATACGTTAGCAATAGGAATGGAAGAAACAACTTTTTTTTGTTTTGTTTTGTTTTGTTTTGTTTTTTTTCAAGACAGAGTGTTTCTCTGTGTAGCCCTGGCTGTCCTAGAACTCACTCTGTAGACCAGGCTGGCTTCAAACTCAGAAATCTACCTGCCTCTGCCTCCCAAGTGCTGGGATTAAAGGCGTGCGCCACCACTGCCCGGCAAGAAACAGCTTTTATCTCTGTAAGAGTTGTATTCAAACTGAACTCCAGCCCACTCCTTTAGATGAAGTATCTGGCTTGGGCTGGCCTCAGACTTGCTTGGAAGCCAATGACAATAGCTACTTCTTTATTATTTTATTTTGAGACAGGTTCTTTTTCTGTAGCCCTGGCTGTTCTGGAGCTCTCTATATGGATCAGGCTGGTCTCAAACTCACAGAGATCCTCCTTCCTCTGCTTCCAGGGCACCCAGTGACAACCACCTGATGATAATGAGGAACTTCTAATCTTTCTGCTTCCACTTCAAGTGCTCCCAATTTTACATGGTGCCAGAGATCAAACACCTAGGGCTTTATGCATTCTATTAACTGAGCCATCTCCCCAGGCCTCAAACAATGTCTTTCCTAGGACTGGGTTTGGTTCCCAGCACCCACATGGCATCTCACAACTATTTGTACCCACAGTTCCAGGGATCTGACGCCCTCTTCTGGCCCCTGTGGACAGTACACACATGATGCACAGATACACATGCAGGAAAATGCTCATACACATTTTTTTTTTTAAGTCTTCTTTAGGAGCTGGTGAGATGGCTCAGCAGGTAAGAGCACTGACTGCTCTTCCGAAGGTCCTGAGTTCGGATCCCAGCAACCACATAGTGGCTCACAACCACCCGTAATGAGATCAGACGCCCTCTTTTGGTGCTTCTGAAGACAGCTACAGTGTATTACACAGGAGTGAGTGGGGCAGGAGCGAGTGGGCCGTCCTGAGTTTAATTCCCAGCAGCCACACACATGATGGCTCAAGGCCATCTGTACAGCTACAGTGTACTCATACACACACACACACACACACACACACACACACACACACACACACACACACAAAATAAATCTTCTAAAAAAAAGTCTTCTTTAACAAGGAGTAATTATTATAGATTCCTAAAGCCACCCATACCTGACATACCTTTTTGAAAAAGAAGATAATGTTTATAGCTTAGCTAATGATGATTTTTAGTTTTACCGGACAAGAAAACATTCCCCAACTTTTCAAAGCCAGATAACAGAGAAAGACTATTTCTTAGTTAAATTCCAAGATGGACGGTTTACACAAAAAGTGACAACTAATGGGATATATCCAACGAGAGTTATCCAACACAGGGGTTAAAGCAGAGGTCAGCTAGCTACATGTCAAATTTGACTGCTGGTCATTTCTGTTGATGAAGTTTTATTGAGACATAGTTGCCTTCCCCAGTTTGCTGAAGACTGTGTCTTCACTGCTCCTGAGCTCAAAGGCAGAGCTGAGTCTGTGCAGGAGACAGCACAAGGCCTCCTAGGTTCCACATTGTTACTCAGTGTGAAAAAGGTTCCTAAGCGCAGCTTTACAAGAAAAGCACTCTTGGTTGTGGAGTGGATGCAATAGAAGCTTATGTTCCACCAACTAAGCTTTCATTTCTTCACGCACTGTGATGGATGACCCTGCTAGAGGCCGGGCATCTGTAATTTTGGCTTATTTTATGGACTGGAAATCTGAATTATTGCTTCCGATTTTGCTCCTTTCCTATGACAGAATGATACATCTCACCCTTTTGCCAGGTGGCCTTATAACACTTCACAGGCACAGGAGGATTGTACACCCCCTACCCTGCTGACTCTGCTGGAAGAACACTGGGGAGGGCCCTGCTGCTGGGTCTCAGGTGTTAAGAGACACGGTGAGTTTCTGCTAGCCTCTTCCAGTTCCATTGTCTCCAGGAAAAAAAAAAATGTCCTGGGGGTTGTTTTTCCTTCAGCCAGAGTCTTGGAATGAAGAGGCGTGAAACAGACCTGAACCCTACTTGAATCCTGGATCCCAGCCTAGTCTGGCTGAGCCTGGTGAAGCCCAAATAAAAAATGGCTGAACCTAAGCCAACCCTCGGAACCATGTGTTAACACAGAATCCTCGCCCCTGTAAACAGCTAAGCAGTTTGGGAGTATAGCTATGCAGAATTTCACAACAGCAGCCTTGACTGATAGATAGATATAGTTGGCCCTGGAGTCTTTTGGGGCTAACACAGAAAGCAGTCTGCACCCTGGCCTTGGGCCAGAACCTCTTGTCAAAAAAAAAGAAAAAAAAAAAGGAGGACATTTTCTCCCTGCCTGTGGCTCTGTGGGATCAGCTCTGTTAGGCAAACCGGGAGGAGGCTGGTTTCTCAGATGGGAGCAGAAAGTAAACAAGAGATAAACCATGCCCTGGGGGTGGGGGGCTGTCCTTACTCAGAAGTAGAGCAGCTGCTGGAGAGGAAGGAGAATTCTGAGCACAGTTATCACCAAGCTAAAGGGTAGCCAGCTGTATAGGTTAGGTGTGAAATGGCCAGACTTAGTTGTATAGGTTAGGTGTGAAATGGCCAGACTTGACTCAGTTGTGTAGGTTAGGTGTGAAATGGCCAGACTTGACTGGAGGGGAGCTATTATGCTCACCATTATTTGCTCTCTTTCTACCCCATCTTCCCTAATGAATAAATAAGTTGCTCTGTGGTCCAAATGTCAGGCTGCAGAGAATAGGCGTTGTGCTGAAAGTATAGGTCAGGCTTGAAAGAGCTTCCTTAGAGGGAGCCCTTACAGGGCCTGCAACATTGGTTCTGTAGGTAAGAGTGCCTGTTTTCAAGCCTGACTCCCTTCCACATGGTGGAAGGAAAGAACTGATTTCAAAGTTGTTCTCTGATTTCTACATGCTTGCTTCCCCATCCACCCAGAGTCCTGAGAAAGAGCACATGTGAAAGGGAAAAACTGACTGACTGCCTGACTCAACACCTTTCCTAGAGAATTCGTTCTGGGACGAGACGAAACTGGCTTGATATCGTAGGCATGTTCTATGGACAGGCTCGCTACAAGAATACAATTGGTCTTCCTCAGGATACCCAAATCCTTACATGGAAGATGTGCCAAGGGAAAGGGCTCATTACGGAGTAGCTTGGGTTGAGCAGGAGCCCAGCCTGAGCAGAGAGCCACAGAAGAACAAGGGTGCCACTGCCACCACACACAGTGCAATGAAAGCCACAAGGAACCAGTTACCTCTCGGACTCATAAGGATCTGGAAGGAGGGCATCGCTAGAGATGCAGGAGGAAGTCGATTTATCAAAGTGGTACACGGAACCTAAAAGGCAAATCCATACGTGAGTTTAGGTGCAAGAACATACAGATGTGCTCCTTAGTCACGGGAGGGGCCAAACAATCACGCATGCCCATCTGGTTATGTCAGCTAGAATAGCTAAATTGACCTCTGTCAGTTTACTCTTTGATTATTTTTTTCAAATCTCATCTCCCCACCCCCTTAAGGAGATAGGGTCCTACTAAGCTGTCCAGCTTGGCTTTGACCTTATAATCCTCAAGTTTTTGAATGGATAGGATTACAGATCTGCATTTACCAGGCCTGATTTAATTTAAGCCTTAATGGTCAGCCATCAGACTTAACTTTTAAGATTCCTATTTGTTGATTTTCCTTTATTCAAATGTCTTAAAAATGTGCTTGGGTATTTAAAATTTTAAGCAAAAACACTTTTTCATAGAATTTTCAGATTGCTCTGGTTAGACCAAACTGAATAATGGTTTTTAAACTTCTCTGAGGTTTTCTTCACACCAGACAGTCTGTAAAATCTACAGCAGAGCCCAGCGGCTGCCTCCTCTACCAAAAGTGAAGATAGCCTCAGAGAATTAAGAACATTGCTCTCCACATTACATTAACTGTCATTTGGCTTCTCTCTCGGTGGCTCAGAACCTGGTGAGCAATTATTCCTGAAAATAGGTATGCAACTGTCCTAGAATCACTGTTGGCTTTCTGTCAACCTTGGCAATTTCCGAGGGTTCATAAACAAAGAAACAAGATTTGGAACCGGAGGGTAAACTTCAATAAAGCAAATTACAGCACCAAGACCACAGAAGCAATCCCATCAGCCAGGTAGTTGTCATGGTTACCAGACCCCTTTCCTGGTGTTTAAAATACAACTGTTAATCTAAATGAATACCTCTAACTTAAATTAGGAAATCCAAATCAGTTGGCGACAACCTAGAATCAGACCACTTAAAGGATTTCAAAAGTGGAACTTTTAGGTGGGCAACTTGGTTACACAGGAGGCAGGAGAGCCGTGAAGCCTTAAAAGCAGGGAGCCCAGAGGAATTTAGGTCTGGGCAGGAGCAGGAGCTTTGCCTTACTCAGGTGGGCATGGAAGAAGATGAGATGGCATGTTCTCCCAAGACCCCACAATGCATCTGTGGTAAGCAGCCTTCTTGGGCTTAAACAAACTCAGACATCAGATAACACAGGAGCCTGGGAAACATCCTGTAAAAGATGCAGGCAGAGGAGGAATACAAGGGATAGTGTGATGGCTCTTCTTGGTTGTAAACTTTACTACATCTGTATTAACCAAAATCCAAGTGGCTACCTACACCTGGGAGGGACTTCTTTTCTTTTTCTTTTTCTTTTCTTTTCTTTTCTTTTTTTTTTTGAGACAGGGTTTCTCTGTATTGCCCTGGCTGTCCTGGAACTCACAACTCACTCTGTAGATCAGGCTGGCCTCGAACTCTGAAATCCGCCTGCCTCTGCCTCCCAAGTGCTGAGATTAATGGCATATGCCACCACTGCCCAGCAGGGTCTTGTTTTCTTAATTCAATCATTTGCACCACCTTCAATCCAGATCTTTTGAGGTGGGAAGATCCATCTTTAATCTGGACTACACGTTCTGAAAGAGAGCATGATCCTGACCGTGACTTGGTAACTGCTGGAATTTGAAGTTCTGCCTCTTGGGTAGTTTTAAATTTGTATCGCAGCTAGGGCTGGAGCCCCCCTTGAGAACACTCAGCTGCCATGTGCAAGGCCCAAAGTCTGAACTCTACAGCTGCACAATGAGTAAATACAAAGCACACCACTAGATCTCACTTAAAATACTGCAATGGACCTGGGCAGTGGTGGTGCATGCCTTTCGCCTTAGCACTGGGGAGACTGAGGCAGTGGAACTCTGAGTGTGAGGCCAGCTGGTCTATAGAGGAAGTTCCAGGTCAACCGGGGACATAGAGATACTGTCTCAAAAACAAAACAAAACCCCAAACTCCTGTAATGGGCTAGAGAGATGGCTCAGATGGCTCTTACAGAGGTCCTGGGTTCTATTTCCAGGACCCACTTGCAGCTCCCAACTGGAACACCAGTTCCAGGGGATCCAACCCCTCCTCTGGCTTCTGTAGATACCCCGAATCTTGGATAGCCATGGATCTCTACATTTGCCACCATTCACCTGCCAAAGAGGTGGGGTGGAACAGCAGGCATTCAATTTTAAATTAAAAAAAACCCAAGCAACCAACCAAACAAAACCACCCTTCCTTTTGAGATTAGATGAGTTTATACTTGTGTATATGTGTCTGTGTGTTGGTGTGAATGCCAGTGGCACTATGTGTGAGGGTGACCTTGAGGGCTGGCCCTCAGGTCCCATCTACCTTGTGAGTCTGAGCTTTTGCAGGCCTGGAGCTGGCCAGCAAGCTCTGGGGATCTGCCTGTCTGCCCTCTCCAGTGCCACATGACTTTTATGCACAGGATTTAGATCTCCAACTCTGGTCTTTAAGCTTAGATGGGGAGTACTTTCCTACCGAGCCATTTCCACAGCTCCTAGAATAACGGTGAATATACAGAAAGGCACAAAGAAAGCACAGGATGCTCCCGCAGTTTCTCTCTCCTTTTCCCTCCCTCTCCACCCCCTCTTTCTCTCTCTCTCTCTCTGTCTCTGGTCTCTGTCTCTCCCTCTCTTTGTCTTTTCTTAAAATATTTATTTTATTTATTATATGTAAGTACACTGTAGCTGTCTTCAGACAAGGGAATCAGGTCTTGTTATGGATGGTTGTAAGCCACCATGTGGTTGCTGGGATTTGAACTCAGGACCTCTGGAAGAGCAGTCAGTGCTCTTAACCACTGAGCCATCTCTCCAGCCCCATTTCTCTTAATGGTGACTTTTAAAAAGGGTCTTACGTGTATTTAGCATACTATGTGTGAGGTCCCAGGACAGCTTTCAGGAGTTGACTCTTCATTCACTACACGGATCCCAGAGATTGAACTCAGGTCATTGGCCTTTGAGGCAAGCTCCTTTAGCTACAAGAGCTGCCCCACAGGCTTAATCAGCTCTTCAGCTTACACAGATTTTGAAGTCTTTCTGATTTGACTCTTTAACAGCACAAGAATCATGGCTCAGTGTTTTAGAGCTACAATCATCTGAACTGGTTGAATCGCCACTCCTGTCCCTTCTAGAGTCACCCATGGGCACCTCACGTGACTTCTTGGCATATCCCACTGACACACACACTACACTTCCTCAGTCTCTCCCCCTGTGCCTTGTCTTGTGACTTGCAACATAAGTGAGCGAAAGTTCCAGGGGCAGGCTTCAGGAGGCCCCACTGGTATTATCTGATTGTTCCCTGACACATCTATGACCACCGTGAGAAGCCATTGCTCAACGTGGCCACTGTACCTTCAGATTGGGCCCAACCATAAACCACAGATCAAATCTGACCAGAAGCTCCGGGTCTAGCCTGGCTCAGCCCCACCAGCCCAGACAGCCAAGGCTAGACCAGCTGAACCTGGGGAGCGCAGACCTGTGTCTGCCGTCATAAAACAGGGAGGGGCCCAAACCTGACTGACGCTCCATTAAAGTGGGCTGCTCAGAGAAGGAAAGAAACCTCTGCCACCTGTCACCCCGTCACTGGAAGCAGCTCTAACTTACTTCCCGACGTCACTTCAAAGTGTGGCCTCCCTTCTTCAGTGGCCATGAGGGTGGCCAGTTTCCCTTCGAGCATCTCTCCATCAATGAACTTCCCGTAGAGCGCAGTCCTCTGATCCGGGTACACATAGGCTATCTTTTCTCCCGTCATCTCCCCATCTTCATTGACTTCCCCGACCAGGCTGCCTCCATCCTGGTAGGAGAAACCAAGACACGGAGATATTATACGAAGGACTCATCTGTAGGGTACGAGTTCAAGACTGCTCTCTTCTGCACCCCACCTTGAAGACACTGATTTTTAAACTTAAAAATCTAGAGTTTTTGACAAGAGAGAAAGCTCTTGATGCCTCTGCAGGTAGCTCCTCGGCCACATGCAAATGCTCTTCTGAAATGTTCTATGCACAGAGGCATGCATGCCTCATTTAGAGGAAGAGACTGAAGGGTACGTTGTAATCCTGGACTAGTTCCTGGCACGCTGGCTTGGTGTTTTATCTAAGAAACAAGCATGTTACCCTCAGAACATCATGCGAACGTTTAAAGGGAATAGAAGCTGTATGTTATTACAGTGCACATCTGGAACCTCAGCATTCTGAAGACTGAGGCAGGAAGATTGTTTTAGGTCAGTGTAGGCTACAAACTGTTTCTGTCTTGAATTCCCTCAAAAAAAAAAAAAAGGTACAAGTATCTATAACAGGGTATTATTATCTGCTAGCCTCACATCTTCTGTGTACGGCTATTTTACCTGCACGTATGTCTGTGCACTATGGGCATATAGTGGAAGAAGAGGGCAACAGAACTGGAGCTGGCTTACAACCAGTTGTGAGCCACTATGTGGGTACTGGGACTTGAACCTGGGTCCTCTGGTTGAGCACCCAGTGCTCGAATGACCGAGCCATCTCTACAGTCCATCTGTCTTCCGTCTTTTTTCTCTTTCTGTGTGTGTTTTTTTTTTTTTTTTTAATTTCAAGAAAAGTTCTTGCTGTGTTTTTGAGCCTGGCCTTGAGTTCATTATCTAGGACAGGCTGGCCGCCGTAAATTCACTGTGGCCCCTGTGTCTGCTTCCCAAGTGCTGGAGTTGCAGGAGGCCCCACTCACTTTTCAATAGTCTGCTAAGGAAATCTCAAGTCTGGATGTGGTCTCACACACCTTTAATCTCAGCACTAGGGAGACAGAGGCAGGCAGATCTCTGATCTCAGTGAGTGTGAGGCCAACCCGGTCTACTCAGGACAGCCAGGATTAGGCAGGGAGACCCTGTCTCAAAAATATAATACAACAAAATTGTCAGTTAAAATGTATTTTAAAAATTACTACTACTACTACTACTACTACTACTACTACTACTACTACTACTACTACTATTATTATTATTATTTGCTGTGAGGACCTTGAATGCTTGTACCTGCCAAAAACTACCTCAGAGCTAAATCTCTATGTTCTTAAGAATTAATCTGGGCCAGCCAGGCGTGGTGGCACATGCCTTTATTCCCAGCACTCCGGAGGCAGAGGTAGGAGGATCTCTGTGAGGCCAGCCTGGTCTACATAGTTCTAGGACAGCCAGGGCTATTACACAGAGAAACTTCATCTCAAAAAACAAAGTTATGGCGGGGAGAAAGACAGAAAAAAAAAAAGAACTAATTTGGGCTACATGAGGAACAATAGCGTTGTCTATATTTTCTAAGTGATAAAAAAAAGGTCTTGTCTCCTCTATATGATTTCTTCCTCCCTTCCTTCCTTCCTTCCTTCCTTCCTTTCTTTCTTTCTTTTTTTTTTTTTTTTTGAGACAGGGCTTCTCTGTGTAGCCCTGGCTGCCCTGGAACTCACTCTGTAGACCAGGCTGGCCTCGAACTCAGAAATCCGCCTGCCTCTGCCTCCCAAGTGCTGGGATTAAAGGCAGGCACCACCACCGCCCAGTAATTTCAGAACTTTTGAGGAAAACTGTACAACATCATTTTCATATGCAGAAAACGCAGAAGAGTGACATTAGTTCCTCTTTGTCCTTTTGACCTTAATTCTTACTAATGCAGTGTAAATGCGGTGGTCCTTTCTGTGGGCTCTGCCTTCAGGCTGCTGCTGCTGAGCCACAGTGCGTTGCTCGAGGTGTGTGGTATTCTTACATGTGGTAACTAACAGGAGCCACTACATTACGCTTACTTGAAGCAGAAGTCTGTATTTAGGGCCTCACACCCCTTCTCTCAAAAGCTGATTTATTACTTAGCACTTACAAAACAGAAATCCTTTGGTTTTCTAAATAATAAAATAAAATACCTGGGCAGTGGTGGTGCACACCTTTAATCCCAGCACTTGGGAGGCAGAGACAGGAGGATTTCTGAGTTCGAGGCTAGCCTGGTCTACAGTAGAGTCAGTTCTAGGACAGCCAGGGCTACACAGAGAAACCCTGTCTCGAAAAACCAAAAAACCCCTAAAACAAATAAAATAAAATAAAATAAAATGCACTGGAAGCTAAACAAAACAAAACAAAACAAACCAATTTATTGTGGCTGTACACAGTGCCTCTTGCCAGTGTTCAGCTAGCATGAACTAGTCCCTGGGTTTGAGTTTCAGCTCTGCACAACCTGAGTTGGTGGCACACACCTGTAATTCCAGCCCTTAGGAGGCAGAGGCAGGAGAATCAGAGGTTCAAGGTCCTCTATAGCTACACAGAGAATCTGAGGCCAGCTTAGGCTACACAAAACTGTCTCAAAAGCAAAATATCACCAGCAAAATGTTTGTATCATAATTAGAGGGAGATTTTCAAAAGAAGCTGTTCTTAGAGCAATCTTACACGAACAGTAGGCAGAATAGTTCGTCTCCTACTCTTGTTCTTACTCCTATTCTCGCTATGGCACAAATATTGCCCACCTGTTCCATTAAGGACTATGAGGAAGAGGCCACTGTCTGGTTTCTTCTGCTCCTGGCTCCCCTTAGCAGGATTGATGAGAAGGCAGGCCAAATTCTTGTTGACAACACATTTATTTCTCTTTTGGGTGGGGATTAACAAGATAAAGTCTGCATGGGATATCTCTACAATGGGTCCTAGGAACTGTCCTGTCAATCCCAGGATGGCCCAGGTCCCTCAAGACACCTCAAGTACACCTCCAGCGTACTTGAACGGACCTAGACACCTGTAGTGGCTCTGTGTTCCCACCCCACCTCCAGTTAATGGTGACGACCAGCAAGCCAGTCCCTGACACTAATGCCTGCTTCTTTACTGACTCAGCCTCCAGACAGCCACGGGCTGTAATCAGCTCCTTCCACCCTCCACAGATACCACATGTGCCGCCCACCATTCTGAGAATCAGTCATTATTTCCCAATGCCTCTTTCCCAGCAGTCTTCTCTTGGTGTTTGTTAAGATCACAGAGTGAAATGTTGCCCCAGTGCCTGGCCCTACCCATATACCTACAAGCAGTACTAAATGGGCTCAGGATTATTGGGGGAGGAGGGGGGCGAAGGACACAAAGGTGGGAGCTGACATTTTGGGGATGTCTGGGGGATAGGGAAGGGGAGCTAGGCATGCATATGATGAAGACATACTGTACACAACATGTGTCTGAAATCGTCAAAGAACACTAAAATATTCTCTAAAAAATGTCATTTTTAAAGACCACAGTCAGTGAGATAAATGCAGGAAACGGTCTCAGCTGTGCCTCCAATCTCACCACAGGACTTCCGTTGATCCTAGTCACAAGTGAAATGACAGGGAGTGGGAGTCTCTGGGAATCCCTGTTCTGGCTCCTCTCATCCTCTGCCTACATGGGCTCCACTCATTTTTCTGACACGTCTCTCAGGTGTCAGCAGCTCCCCGGCTCCAGGCAGCACAGAGCTCAGCCAGGCACTCACAAGTCCTCACCCTTCAGGAACTGCAGGTACCTTGGCCCCAGTATCGGCTTGTCTGCCTCTACCTAGACAGACACCCAAAAAAATGTCGGATGGATCAGAGCTTACCAAGACGCCTAAAAATGCTTGCAGAAGTCTTAGACAAAGAGTGACCACATTCTTTCCTTAGGGAACAGTTCTTTTAGAGAAATTTAGTGTTGGGGGGTGGTGGTGAGGGTTGCGGTAGTGGGGAGGGAAGGGTGTTGGATCCCTTGGAGCTTCCAATACTAGGATTCAAACTCATGCTAGAACAGCAGGCACTCTTAACTGCTGGGCCATCTCCCCAGCCCCAAACTGTCAGGCATAAGCCCTTCTGTCTCAGGCTCCTCTAGTAGCTAGACCCACACATGCATAACCTGTGCTAAGCTTAACTGACAGAAAACAAAACAAAACAAAACAATTGTGTGGCTGGTCATGGTGGCCCATGCCTTTAATTCTAGCACTAGGGAGGCAGAGGCAGGTGGATCTCTGTGAGTTCCAGGCCAGGCTGGTGTACACAGTGAGCCCCAGGACAGCCAGAACTACATAGGAAAACCTTGTCTCAAAAATAAATACAAACCAATTGTGTGTAGGATGACACTGGATGTCCTGATCTATCACACTCTGCTTTATTCCCCAAGACAAGAACTTGAGGTATGCCAGCAAGGCCTGAGATCCTCCCATGAGACCCTAGTGAAAGGATTGTGAGTGCAAAGGGACCAAGCCAGGCTTTTTACTTGGTTTCTGGGGATTTGAACTCAGATCCTCTTACCTTCAGTAATCGCTATTATCTGCTGAACCATCTCTTCTGCCGATTAAACAATTTATAAAGAACAATGTGAGCTGGGGAGGGGTTGGGGTTGGAGTAAAGGTGTTTGCTGTTCATCAGCAAACAGCAGGGGTGTAGTAACTCAAAAACTGCTGAATTCAATCTCACAAGTAAGAGATTAGATAAAATTAAGTGACAGCTGGGTGTGGTGGCACTTGCCTTAATACTAGCATTTGGGAGGCAGAGGCAGGCAGATCTCTGAGTTTGAGGACAGCCTGGTCTACAGAGTGAATTTGAGGCTTCTATCTTCTGTCCTTCTCCCCTTCCTCCCTCCCTCCCTCCCTCCCTCCCTCCCTCCTTCCCTCCCTCCCTCCCCCTTCTCTCTTCTCTCTCTCTCTCCTTCTTTCCTTCTTTCTTTCTGAGACAGGGTCTCTACATAGTCCTGGCTGTCCCAGATCTCACTGTGTGCCAGGATTAAAGGTATGTGTCATCATACCCAGCCATCCCCCATATTCATTTCAACAATGAAATATCTTTCTGCTTCTTTCTATAGGACAAAGGAATTAAAAGTAACTTTCCCCCCTACTTTACTAATGGTACAATAAAACTAGTTTGTTCCAGTGATGAGTAAATACTCAGGAATACTCAGTATGACTCAGAAGAATAATTAATGGTAAATCTAAAGCTTTATCATCTAAGTCCGAGTGAACAACAGCAGGTAGGTAGGCCTCAGAAACTCTCATCTTTAGTGGCTGATCATGGCTTCACAGAGGATACATATTTACTATTTACTGTGAGGAGTCAAAACATTGTCTTAAAACCGGTTCCTTTCTTTCCCTCAGAGTGAACAGGTAGCAGCTTACTGGGTAATGGATCCAACACACTCCATGTCGATTGTTGTCTTTGTATTGTCCCTTGAAGATCAGCCTCCCATCGGTGTCATACTCCTGAGCTGGTCCATTCAGCTCCCCATCCACATAGGTGCCTTGGAGAACACCTCCATCCTCATAGGTGTAAATGCCCTGGCCCTGCAGGGCATCATCCACATAATATCCCTCCAGGGTGCTACAAGGCAAGGGGGGACAGAAAGGACAGTTTGATGAAATGGGTGTTATACTTCTCCTCCCCTCTCTCTCCCTCCTCCTCCCCCCGCCCCAGCTCCCAGTACCCTTCCCCTGAGCATTCATTATGTCCTGCCATTGTTGGCTCTCTCATTCCACTGTGTGGGTCCCAGAGATCAAACTAAGGTTGTCAGGCTTGATGGCAAGCACCTTAACCTACTGAGCCATTTATAAGCAAAGGACTGGGTCCAAGGACTCACAGGCTCAGCTCTGTTTCAACCCTTACATGTATTCAAAACAAGACCTGGAGTTCCCATAGATTGATGGCTAGGAAAAATGCCGAAAGATGGATAAATGGTTAGTGATGCCAGCTTGTTGGTAGGGCATTTATCTAATATGCCCAAGGTCCTGGGTTCCAGGAGCCTTAATCCATAATCTCCTGGTACTTATGAATCTCATTTTTTCCCTCCCTCCTTTATCTCTGCCAAAGGAAAGAGGGAAGAAAAAAGCCGGTTCAGGTGAGAACAAGTCTCACCTTCCCCATGTCTCCATGGCCAGGCAGATTCGCAGTTTACACCAGGTACTGGCATTTCTGCTGTTACACTCATCTCATGCTGGTTACTCACGTCCCCCTGAGGGCCAGCACTCACTGACCCTCTTGGATGGCTCAAACACAGGGGTCTTCAGTCACTCAGGTATGGCCTAACTTATGTAACTGGTCATCTTATTTTCAAGTTACTAATGTATTCTACAGTAGCAATGACAACTTGTCACGCACACTTTGCGTGAAGGCGGTATCTGAGGTGTAAACTTCAAGGAAAGTCAGTCTCCTGCCT
>NW_022196898.1:1993430-1997434 GCF_008632895.1 Mastomys coucha
GCTCTACCCCTCTTTTTCTTGTTCTACACCTGGCTTTTAGAAGTCAGGTGACCTTGGATGTGGGGGTCCCTTGTCTACTGACTTCAGTCTAGCACTAGGTAGGACTGGAAGAAGAAGGACTTGGACTTGCATGTAGGACTAGCACTAGAACTTAGATGGGCTAGGACTCAGATTCATGTACTCGCATTCCCCTGGGCCCAGAGTGCTTGGGCCCAGGGGATGCAGCACCAGTTCAGAGGAGATAGCTGCTGCTTTAGACCCAGTATGTTTCAGATAGCCTCAGAGGTACCTCAACTGTTGAGCTGCCAGATTTTTCATTTCTCTTTTGCAATGATTGTAAAAGCCTCATGTAATATTTAAAGAAATACACTCAGATTTTACACCACCCATGTGTAGTCTGTTTGTCAAAGCCGAATCCCGTGCCCACCTGGCCAGAATCCCTTGTTCCGCGGAACAGGGACCCGGTGAGAAACCCCAGTCCGCGGTAACAACTGGCACCCAGTCAAAAGGCTCTCCTTGCCTTCTCTTTGGAGACGGGGGTGGGCTTTATTTTCCTTTTCCAGTCATGCATTCTCTAATGACAGGGACAGGCTCTGAAAAGTGTGTCACTAGATGATTTTGTCATTGTATGCACAACATAAATCTAGATGCTACAGCTGCTTCAATACCTAGGTTAAATGAAAATCTTTCAGGACTTTTGTGGCATATGATCTGAGTGTGTGTGTGTGTGTGTGTGTGTGAACTGCACACATGTGTTCATGCACACAATCAGTGTGTAAAGGAGGAAGGTTGCAGGCTCAGCCTAGCTGGTTTCATTAGCAGCCTGACAGACTGAGTCCCATGGTGTTGGACTAGAAGAGAGAACATAGGATGCTCACAGTAATTTCACTATTCCTTTCTTCCTTCCTTTCTTTCTTTCTTTCTTTCTTTCTTTCTTTCTTTCTTTCTCTTGTTTGTTTGGTTTTTTTTTTGTTTGGTTTTTTGTTTTTTTTTTCGAGACAGGGTTTCTCTGTGTAGCTCTGGCTGTCCTGGAACTCACTCTGTAGACCAGTCTGGCCTCGAACTCAGAAATCTGCCTGCTTCTGCCTCCCAAGTGCTGGAATTAAAGGCATGCTCCACCACTGCCCGGCTCACCATTCCTTTTTTACCTCTGTCCTCAGAAAATAAATTTTGACGTTCAGAAATATGTTTTGTGTTCAGTAGCCTTATGTAATGGACATGAAGTTTACCAAAAAATTCCATTTCGAATTAAAGGAAAGAGCGGCTCAAATCATTTTAAAAATTTCAAATGTGGGGCTGGTGAGATGGCTCAGCAGTCAAGAGCACTGACTGCTCTTCCAGAGGTCCTGAGTTCAAATCTCAGCAACCACATGGTGGCTTACCACCATCTGTAATGAGAAACAAACAAACAAACAAAAGCCTATGGGCCAGAGTGAGGTAGGGAGCAGGGCGGAGCAAGAGTGAGAAAGGGAACAGGGAGAAAAAAGAGAGAGAAAAAAATGTAAATGTAAGAGTCAGCAATATGGCTCAGTGAGTAAAGGTGCTTACTGCCAAACCTGAGGATATGAGTTTGATCCCCTGGGCATACTTCATGGGAGGAGAGAACCCATGAAGGTGAGTTGTGCTCTGACTTTCACATGCAGCTCAGGGCACCTACGCCTCCCTACACATAACATCCACACACAAAATAGACAAATGTAATTAAAGATTAAAAAATTAAGTATAAGATACTCAGAAACCAAAGTGGTTTGATTAATACCAGCTTCTATTCACAGATGCAGCAAGCAAGCATTTAAAGGTATCTTAATATGTAGTGGGCATTGTATGGGGCTCTTGCCAGCATAGTGCACAGAATGAATATCTACAGCCCAACAGTACTTCGTGGTTAGCACATACTGCTCAAGAAGCCACGAAGTATGAGCACACACCACGTACTGGGGAGGCAGGATAAACACATACTTATACTAGGACAAGCGTACTCTGTGTACTAGGTGAAGTGGGACAAGCAGACATGATGGACATCGTGTTCTGGGGCAGGTAGAACAAAGCGAGGCATAGGGACTGAGCGGGCCGTCCCCGCCTCTGCTGAGTAAAGCCTTGTCTTGTGATTGAGAATGATCTGTAATTATTAAATGAAATTCACAGCCCGAGCACTGACAGCTCCTGATTTCATTGTAATTACACTACTTGTGGTCTCCCAAGGGGATAAATAGTTCTCTTTCCCGTTTGTTTGTATTATCAATGACAAATAGGCTTATTAAATTCACGAAAGGAATAAAGTATACTTTAACATCGCTTTTGCATAAATAATCAAAACTCTAAACTCAGTGAAGCTGAATTAATGAGATGCAGCTGTCATTAGAATCACACAATTAAAAAAAGAGATCCGCTTGCTCAGAGAAGGATCACTAATCAACTGACGGGAGATGGGGCATAGACTGCAGGGAAGTGAGTCAACCATCTCTCTTCATTTCTGGGAGGGATTGTCAGGTAAGAGACAAGATGTCCAGTGAAGTCTGAATTTTAGACAGGTTATAAACTTCAGCAGTGTATAGCCCCAATATTGAGGGTAAGATATAAATATAAAAATGTTTTGTTGTTGTTGTTTATTTATTTTATTTTTATTTTTATTTTTGATTTTTTTGAGACAGGGTTTCTCTGTGTAACCCTGGCTGTCCTCAAACTCAGAAATCCAGGACTATACAGAGAAACCCTATCTCGAAAAACCAAAAAGAAATCCACCTGCCTCTGCCTCCCAAGTGCTGGGATTAAAGGTGTACGCCATCACTGCCCGGCATTGGGACTATTAATTAAACCATGTATTCTAAGTTTTTATTTGCTAGTCCCGTTTGGAACCTGTTTGACTTTAGATCCTCAGCAGCATTTAAAATGTCCCTGTGTATACTTGGGCATTACCCCAACAGACAAGCATCCCAGTCCCTCTCAGATTCATGATCAAATCTTAAAGGCACAGGTCTTTTGGACAAGTTAACAAGTTAATATATCTTGCACATATTTTGAGTTTATGAATGCCATGGCTTGCATTTGAAGGTACGAGAACAATGTCTGGGAATCAGCTTTTCTTTCTGCTGCGGGTCCTGGAAGCTGAGATCATCTGGAGAGAGCTTGTACCCACTGAATCATGGTTGGTTGTTTTTGTTTTTTTACCATACAGGGTTGGTCCTGCTTGTCCTGAAACTCACTATCTAGACCAGGCTGGCCTCGAACTCACAGAGATCTGCTTGCCTGGCTCTGCCTCTGCCTCTCAAGTGCTGGTGCTAAAGAAGGCGCCTCTACACCCATCTCCACTGCCTCTTCTTGTTTTGATCTTGATTCCCACTGTTTTCAGCTTGTCAAGGCTTGTCACTGCCTCTTGGCCTGTGAGCCCAACCTCCGTCCACTCTCATGGGAAACGGCTTTGCCCAGCTGGCTTCCCAGGCACTTCCTAGTACTGCAGTCCAGTGCTCAGTCCTTCCTACTGCCTGACAGACAGCAAACGGTCTACAGCTCAGTCAGACTCAAGAGCCCTTAAGACTGCATTCTTAGGGATGTAAGAAAGATGCTTCTCTTTCTGCAATAATTTGTGTATGGCTCAATTGAATGGGAAGAGGAAGGAGTAGATATCTTTTATGTTAAAAATTGTAACATAATGTTTTCATTGGAACAAACAAACTAAACCAAGTATCCCCAAGCTACAGAAAGTACAGGTTTTCACTACCCTTGTCCAAAGTATCTGATTGCTCTTTACATGAGCATCATTCCATTCTCCCTCCCTGTCCTTTTCCCTCCCCTCTCTCCCTCTACCCCTAACCCCCAGTCACAGGGTCTCACTGTGTAGCCCAGGTTGGCCCTCAGATATAGGATCCTTCTGTCTCCTTAGTGTTGGGGTTACATGTTCGCACCACATGCTCACCTCTGTATTTGACTATTGTTTGTTTTGAGACAAGAGGCCACCACTAATGGCTGCAGCTCTCTCCTCCCTCCCTCCCCTCCTCTCTCTCTCT
>NW_022196898.1:1997444-1999246 GCF_008632895.1 Mastomys coucha
CTCTCTCTCTCTCTGTGTGTGTGTGTGTGTGTGTATGTGTGAAGAGGGTGTTTGATCTCTTGGATCTGGAGTTACAGTTGGGAACTATCTAATGTGGTATTGTTTTTACCAAAGCTCATTTTATGAGGTGATATGTTTGCACAAATAATGAAATTAGGAAATATAACTTAAAATAATGGAGAAATTGAGCAGTTTCTCACCCTAACAGGTGTGCCTGCATTTTATTCAAATAGCACTGTATTTTCATTTGAAAGTCACCTCTATAGTATCTAAATACACAAAGATATTTAGAAAACTTGACTTTTCTTCATGATTTAGTGACTGAGGAATTTCTGTCCTTTCTACATCATGGGCGTAACCATTACCCCTTTTCTTTAGCAGGTGCCTGTGACCTGTAGCTTTCGGGCTGCTTGGCCTGGGATAGGTATGAATATGGCCAACACTAAATCGCAAACTTAAGATTGACTTTTTGGTGGTAACTATTACTTCATGGTTCTCAAGTCTGAACTGCATAGATAATAACACCAACTTCCAATATCAAAAGGCTGGACACACCTGCTAGTGTGTCCTCCTCAATGTCGAGAAAGAAACTCAAAAAAACGAGTTCTGCTTTCAATGAATGAATTCAAAAATGAGTTCCTGTCTCTAACAAATTAAACTTGCGGCTCTCAGTTTGAGAGCATCGTTCTGGGGCTGATTTCGTGTGGCTGCGCTATTGTTACCTAATACTGCAAATCAAGGAATGTGAGGAGCCCTAGGCATCTATCTGCTAAAGCTACTTCCGGCTAGTGTCTGGAGGTAGGAGGGGCAAGTGGAATGAAGCGCTTTCTGTAATGTGGCTGGCCATATCTGGACACCTTCAAAATTGCTTTTTTTTGGGGGGGGGTATTGTTTTTAACAGAGGATGCGAGTCTAGAGAATCTGATGATCACAAAGGCTCAAAAACCAAAACAAAACAGAACAAAAACAAAAACAAAAAAACCCAAAAACCCAGCAATTAGCAAAATCTAGTTCTTTCTTTAAATAAAACCCTTGAAAATGACCTGCCATGAACTGAATGTTTAGGCCCCCCGTAAAACCTGTGCATTGAAGCCTTATTCCCCAATGAGGTGGTCCTAGATGAGATGGGGGCGTGTATCAGGCTCCAAAGTTGGAGTCCTCCCTAGTGGGTCGACTGCCCTTATACAAAGAAATCAGTGAGCTTGCTTTCCCTGGCTTCCTTCTCCATCATGGGAGGATGAAGGGACAGGATAAGCAAGCATCCATCTGCAAGCATGGAAGAGGATCCTTGCCAGATGCCAATCTTACAGCATTTTGATCTCAAAGCTTCCAGCCCTCCAGAACTATAAGAAGTGAACTCCACCCAAGGTAGACATCGTCAGAACTGACTGGAACGCGTGACACCCGTTCGTCAGAACTGAACTGGAACGCGTGACACCCCTTCGTGTCTGGAGAGGAATTGCTTGCTTGCTGATTGGGGGAGGGGGCACTACACTTTTTGGAGTAGTTGATTGTTGTGTGAGTGTATCAGGATTATGACATGTTTTCCCTAACATAGTCGACCTCTAAGCCATTGTAATGGACTCAGACTATAGTAACAACATCAGGTCGACAGGATGGTCACTATCATCCACTCCTGCCCCCAGGCACTGGGCAGATGTGCTCTGCCTCTGCCAGGCTCCTAGCAAATGCTACTGCACCTACAGAGACTTCAATCCTAATGCTAGGGTGGCAGAGGCAGGCGAATCTCCAAAGCCAACCTGGTTTACACAGTGAGTTCCAGGACAACCAGGACTACAAAA
>NW_022196898.1:1999281-2003003 GCF_008632895.1 Mastomys coucha
AAGAAAGAAAGAAAAAAAGAAAAGAAAAAGAAAGAAAAAAAGAAAAAATCAACTAACCAACCAACCAACCAAGAACAGTTAAGATGTGGTCTCAAAGAAAATGAAGTAAGCTCAGGAAAAAGGAAGCAGACTGGTCCCATTTCCTCACTACTGGTCAGAATGGAGCAGCAGACGTAGTTAAATAAATAAATAACCTCTGAAAGTGAATTTAGCCAGTGTTTCACACCGTAATCTCAGTACCTGGGAGAATCAGTAAAGGCAGGAAGATCAAGGATTTAAGGTTATCCTCAGCTATATAGTAAGATCAAGGCCAGCCTAGGCTACATGAGAACTTGTCTCTTTTTGAGAGAGAGAGAGAGAGAGAGAGAGAGAGAGAGAGAGAGAGAGAGAGACAAAAGAAAAGAAGGAGGGGTTGTAGAGATGGCTCAGGGGTTAAGAGCATTGTCTGCTCTTCCAGAGGTCTTGAGTTCAATGCCCAGCACCCACATGGTGGCTCACAACCATCTATAGTGAGATCTGGTACCCTGTTCTGTCATGCAGGTGTACAGGCAGGCAGAATGTTGTATACATAATAAATAAGTCTTAAAAAAAAGAAAAGAAGAAAAAGAAAAGGAGGACAGAAAATGTAGGAGTGAATTCACCTTAATTGTAACTCTTACTAACTAGGGAACTCTGGGAAAGGTATCTAGCCTTTCTGAGCTTTACTTTCTTCATAAATGAAATGGGATAGTAAATCCAAATGTACTTATTTGCTAAGCTTGGTTCCAAAAAAAAGCAGGAAGATGGTCAGGAACAAAGAAAGGATTTTGCCTCACATGAGAGGCTGGGACTTCAAAAGTTTATTTCTACCCCAGCTTCTCTGAAATGTGGCCAAGTAACAACCTGGGAAATGTTAGGTGTCCTCATTTCCCCTCAGTCCATAGGGATACCTCTCAGCAGAACACACCAGGACAGGAAGTCAACATCAGAAAACGCCCTTGGGAGGCTCCAGGTGATAGCTCAGTTGGTTAGCCACTTGCCTTGCAAACATGAGGATGTAGTTTAGTCCCTCACAATCCACTTAAAAGAGAGAGAGAGAGAGACAGGTGTGGTGGTGTGGACCTGTAATCTCAGCTAGCCTGCTTGATGAGTTTCAAGCCAGTGAGAGGCCCTGTCTAAGAGTGAACAAACACTGAACACACTCAGCGGCCATAGGGACTTGCCACCAAGCTTGGTGACCCAAGCTCCATCTGTGGGACCCACATGGTAGGAGGAGAGAACCAGCTCCTGCAAGTTGTGCTGTGACCTCCACAAACACTGTGGCATGTCTAGCCCCTCCCAATAAACCTATCTAATTAAAAAAAAACCCATAAAATAAGGTTCGTGTCACTAAAGAACAATGGAGCTTTTTCTTTATATTCTCCACACATGTGGGCACACATGTACTCCGTCATTCTAGACACCTCAGAGTGGGAGGCAGCAGGGTCAGGAGATCAGGGAAATCCTTGGCTAAGCAGTGAGTGAGGCCAGCCTCGGTTCCATGAAACCCCATCTCAAGAGAAAAAAATAGTGAATAGGCACCTCAAACGGTGAAGAAAAGCCAACGGATTTACTGCTTGAACCTTTCCTCCAGATTTGCCGTTTCATGAAAGACATGCAAATTTCTGCACCTGTATGGCACATGGTGACCAGATAGGGCACTTGAGGTCAGAAGTGGCCAGCAAGGCACCCGGGGAAGGCCCTTGGGGAGTATTGCTCCCTCTCTGCCTGCTCAGGGACCAGTCTCCTGTGGCTAACAGGGAACACATTTTGGCAAACTGGTTCAAATACTCCATCTAGCCCACTAATGCTCTGGTTCCCCAGGTCTGTAAAGCGGGAAGGTGTGCCTTCAAATACAATCAATTTTGCTGGACCGTTTCCCCTAAGAATCAGTTCATTGTTGGCTAGCCTCATCTAGCCACCAAATTCAAAGTATGAACATGCTCATGCGTGTGAGTGCGTGTGCGTGGCCATCTGGATAAACTCTAACTTGTTTTCAGCTCCCACATCCACTTGGCAAGGATTTTACTATCATTATTTTAAACTATCACGTTAGGAGAACGTCTCATGTGAAGCATAGAAGATGTCACAGACAGAGACAGGGCGCTCAAGGAAACTCTCCTTAGGGAGGGAGGGGAAATCAGCCGTTTACAAAAAACATACATTGCTGAATGAATATAAAAATAACTGCGGCACAAAGTAAAAGTGGACATTTTCCAGAAGAGCTATGATTGAACTGTCATGGAACTGAGGCAGGGGAGTTACCTTCTGAAAAGTGGGATTCTGAGAGAGGCAGTGTTGATGCCAACATCTTGAAAAAGAACCCTGGGGACTGGGGAGCTGGTGGGTTATTGAATTTGTGCCAGTATATGTGTGTATATATGATGTACGTGCCTGTGCAAGTGGGTATATGTGAGCGTGGGCATATACATGCCATGGTCCACGTGGAGGTCAGACTGTGGGTATCTGTTTCTGCTTTCTAACTTGTGTGATGTCATTAAGCTATGTTACAGTTACTGGGTGGTCATAAAATGAATTTGTGCAAGACAGGAGTGGCCCCTAAATCTGCCATGGCAGAAATCACTGGACAGCCACATCCCAGGTTCGGCACACCTCAGGTTGGCTTCCTCACAGTCACCACTGTCATTTCTGGCCACCAAAGCCTTGCATACATGTTGGGGTTACTCTCACCTTTTGCAGGCGCCACACAAAAACTTTTAATTTAATTCTTCCATTTGTACTTCCTTTGAAACAGCTGGGGATCCCCATGCCCCCCAAATAAAACAGAACAGCGAGGGCTACCTGCCATCAAAGAAGAAGAATTTCCCACGTCCATTCTTCTCTCCATGCACAAAGTTGCCCTCGAATCTGTCCGTGGAGGAGTAGGTGACAGTGCAGAACCCGTGTGGTAATCCGTCATCATCCAGGTGTCCTGAGGAAAGAGTAACTGTCAGCTCAGAATGTAAAGACAAGTCTCAGAGACTGCCTAAGGAGGCCAGGAGAGGGCATCAGGCCCCTGCATCTGCAGTTACACATGGGGTTGAGGGAGGCCAGGAGAGGGCATCAGGCTCCTGCATCTGCAGTTACACATGGGGTTGAGGGAGGCCAGGAGAGGGCATCAGGCCCCTGCATCTGGAGTCACACATGGGGTTGAGCTGCCCAACAAGGGTTCTGGGAACTGAATACAAGTGAGATAGCAGGTGGCTCCTAATGCTGAGCCACCGAGCCAGCCCCTACATCTGGGTCTTGAGAGGACCAAGCACGTAGAACTTTCTCACCTCTGCTGAAGATATCTCAGCGGATGTTTTATATACTTTGTGAACACAGAAACGCCCAGGACGTTTGAAGACAGAATTTGCACTGGCTTGCCTTTTTTCTGCGACTGGGATGTGTTGTCAGTAGGGTCATCTGCAGCCTGGTTACCACTGCCCAAGCCCCTAAGGCACACTAGGGTCATGGTTACCACCAACCTGTTTCACAAACTCCAAACTCCCCACCCCCATTAGTATTTGCCCCATCATCTGGGTGGAACCACTTTACAGAGACGCGTGAAAATAAAGCCAGGGTTAACAACCTGGATCATGGGTGTAAACATTAAATACTCAATATGGCTTCCAGATGGCCCACTGGCATAAAACACAAACCATGATACCACATGAATGCCTGAATCTTCTAACATTTCTATTTAAGATGTTAAAGTCCTG
>NW_022196898.1:2003073-2012234 GCF_008632895.1 Mastomys coucha
AAAAAAAAAAAAAAAAAAAAAAGATGTTAAAGTCCCAGGCTAAGGATAGAACTCCAGGGTAGAAGGCTTAGATGGCATGCCTGAGAACCTAAGCAATACCCAGCCCTGGAAAATAAAAATTAAAACAGGATAGAAGGCTACGGTGTCTTACAAGGGATGACAAGTAGTCATAAAAGAAACAAAGATTCTTTATATGACTGATGACTGATGCATAAAACCATAGCCAAAAATTACCATAATTTTATCACTCTGACTCTGTATGGAATGAGTTACCTGGAACATGGTACAGTGATTCATGCTATTATTTATCTGTGGATTGAGTTACCTAGAACATAGCACAATAATACATGCTATTATTTATTTGTTTATTATGTGTATGTGTGTGCCTGGTTGAGTTCATGTGCATCACACACACATAGCCTTCAGAGGACAGACAAGGCCCTTGGATCCCCTGGAACTGGATGTGAGCCACCATGTGGGTTCTGGGAACCCAATTGGAATCCTCTTAGCACTGAGCCATCTCTCCTGGCCCATATAAGGCTATGAAAACATACCATAGACAGGTTAGTTTCTTTCTTTTTGAACACAAACTTTTCCTACAAGGGTCAGGAAATCAATGGTCAGCAGGGAACCAAACTAGTCCAAGCTTGCTTTCTTTTGGTAGAAAAACTAAATTACACGATATAATTCTAATAGAGTCATATGAAATAATTTGGACAACTACTTTCTAACTATTGAAGACATTCTTTCACTGACATAGGAAAAAAAATTCTCGTTTAATAAAAGAATATTCAATATCGTGCTAAAAGCTTTCTCTTATGAAACATTGAAATCAATTAAATGTAGCCATTAACATTCCTATGAATTTAGTGTCCTACTTTTGAGTTGGTGGATATATCAGAATAATTAGGTTAGTCTCTCACGAGAGTAATTTCTGATGTGTGGGGATACTCCCACACTGGAGAAAGGTACATACCCTTTAGACTTTAAAAAGTGATTGTTAAAAAAATTGTTTTTCTACTGTAAATTAAGAGAAACATCATGATAAACATGAACAGTGTAATCCATCCATTTTCCTTCCTCCCTGTCCTATTTCTGAATCAAACACTGGAGGTGTGGGCACCCTCTGTATTGAACTCAGATATTAAATATGGAAGGTGCCGTGTAACTGAAAGCAGGCAGAGGTCAGTTCTGACCCCAGGTGAGGACAACAAAATCTCATCCCTGCTCCATGACTGGCCTGTTTGGACCCTTCTGCAACCGGCCAATGGAGAGGGAACTCTTCCACTCTTTGCTGGAGGATTCTGGGTGACATCCACCTTGTGCATCTAGAAGGAGATACTCGTGGACAGGTGGATCTTCTCTGCTAGTCTGTCTGCATGTGAAAGTTCTGAAATCTGTCAGACCTCAGGAGGATTTCCACCTTGACTTGGTTTGTTTTGCATCCTCAGGCATAAGCAACGCAAAGATTAGAAACTAGAGTGTCTGAAACTTCCACATTTACTGTAGTTAGTTTGCCAGGCAGCATAGACTAAGTGGTTAATCCAAACAGCAAAACCAACCTGGGTGTGGTAGTCCAATCTTGCAATCTTATAACTAGGGATTAGGAAATCGAGGCCAGCCTCAGTAGGCAGCAAGTTTGAGGCCAGCCTGGGCTGCATAACATTCAGTCTTTGATAGTAACATTCAGTCTTTGATAGTAACATTCAGTCTTTGACACAAACCACACCAGAACCGAACAAATGAACAAACAACTCCAATCAGAACGATAGCAACAAAAAGACTTGCAAAGCAGACAGATCTAGAGAAGAGTTTAGGATGTTAAAATTCTGCCGCCTCTGAGCACAAGTACTGGGAGAGAGAGGTCTTAGCACTCTTACTCAAATGCTGCTAGCACAGCAAGGTTGAGTGGCATCACAGCCTTAGCAGCCAATCTAACATCACTATCCAGAGAAGGAAAGAACTATGAAGCTACTGTTTGGGGCGGTGGGAGGCTTGGTACTTCTCTGAAACTTCAGATGACTAAACTCTACCACACGACCTGTGAAACAGCTGATCACTCTAAATGCGAGCAAGGTTGTGGAAAGCGCAGGCCTCCAACACACCAATTCACTTTCTAGAGAAAGGCAAACAAGTCCGGAGCAGCAGTTGAAGGGCTTTCTGCTCTGTCCTGAGGACCCAGTGCCAGCGCCACACAGGGCTGCTCCAAACGCCTGCAACTGCAGCTCCAGGGACCCCACACCCTCTCCTGCCCTCCACCACACATGTAAATAATATGAGTAATTAATTCAACTGGAAAGTGAAAGAGAAACTGTTTAGGGGAACAAAGGAGAGGGCAGGGAAGTAAGGGGCAATACATTCAAAGTACATTACATACTTGTATGAAAATCACCTTACATAACCCAGTACCAAGTATGAGGAAAAGAAAATACATATTAAAAAAAAAATCAATGTTTCAAATTGTATGACCAAGTAATGACTGTGCACTACTGAGCCAAATGGTTTACTGTGATGACATTATCTTCTTGACAAAAACAAAACCCAAACCAAATACAAACAAAAAAACTATCAGCGATGCCCAGGCTTCTTATAGAGAGATGCAAGGAGACTTTGTGGGTAGGCTGCAAAGAATTGCCAAGATTCTCAACATCATATCCCGGTTGCAGATTCTGATCCCCTGTCTGTGTTGCTAACTCAGTGTGGAAACTGGTCCTCGCTGAAGACTACAGAATGCGCCGAGTCAGCCAACCACCTTCCAGGCCAGTTCCCACTCCACAGAAGGTGGGCACCAGGCCCAAACGACAGGCCAAATTCACTGGAATGATCGCTTTGTGCTAATAACATAGCCCCAGCAAGCAAGGCACCCAGGATCTGTCTACAGAAAGACTGAACGGTAGCCAGAGAAAAGAAAAAAGTAATGTGTCTGATTTTCTATTTTGTTCTAAATATTTTTATCCACCAGGCAAATAGAAAGTTAAATGTTTTCCCTAGGCTCATCTCTGAGCAGAGTTGTTCTCCCTCTAGCTTGATAAGATTGGTCTGTTATGTTGGCCTGGGACCAGAGATAGGTCACTGACTGCTTCCAACTTACAAGAGACCTGAGTGAATATTTCCCTCAGAGAGACCTTGGCCCATACGTTAGTTTTGCACACAAAAACATCACAAAAATCATTTAAGAAAAGCAAGCTTACTAATGCTGGGAGCAGGCCTTCTTCATGATGGATTCACAGTGGCTGTGAGAGGCACAGGAGCACAATGTGAGCTGGCGAGAGCTGTGGTCTTCCTGTGTGGCTCACAGAGAATGGGGAACACTCAACACTCTGTCCCAGGCACAAGGCACAGACACAGATAAGAGACAGGCAGGGCCGGACAGTACGGGGGTTGTTAATAAAACAACCCCGACTGTTTGCAGGGGATGGCAATGCTAGAATATGGAGCTACATGTTTTCACTATGGTGACTTGTTCTGAGGACTCTGACATTTGCCCATTTTGAGCTCTTTCCCTCAGTGTCTCTTATTACACATTTCCAGGCTTTTCTTCGTCTTTTTTTTTTTTTAACCCTCATAACTGCATGTCTGATGCCACAAGAGCCTGAGCTATTGCTGCATGCCTTCCAACTGCCTAGCACATCAGTTTAACTTCCCAAGCGAGAGAGCTCTGACCCTGTCCTTCATGCCATAGCCTCTGTTCCAACACACAACCTACGCTCTCAGTCTGTGGCCTCGCTTCCTTTTCCCACCTCCCCTTGTGTGCCATTTTTTTTTTTTTCTTTTCAGCCTCATGTTTCAGTTGAAGTCAGAAAGTATTTTCTGGAGAGGCCACACAATTCTGTGCCTCTCACCTATACGCACCAAGCTCTCTCTCAGGTTAATTCTGCCCTGTCTTTAGGGAAGGCTCATCCCAGGTACTTCTCTAGGCTGCAGGGAATTGCTGGCCTCAAGGTGCATGTATCTGTGTCCCTGTCCTTCCCCCTAACTATGGGATTTACCAAGAGCCCTGACTGGCCTCCAACTTGCATCAATCTCTCACCTCAGGCTCCCAAGTGCTGGCACTACAGGTGTGGGTCACCATGTCTGGCTAAGATTTTCTGTTTATTTATTTTTGTGTACGTATGTATATTATATATGCAGGTAAGCACAGCGTGGTGCAAATGTGGAAACTGAAGGACAATAAAGGAGTCAGCTTTCTCCTTCTTCTGTGTGGGTACTAGGGATGGAGGCAAGAGCCTTTACCTATAAGCCCATGCTTTGTTTTCGTTTGTAAAGTCACAGTGATGGTCAGGGGGAGTAGCCTATACTCCTAAACTCAGCCTCTTAGAGTGAAGCAGGAGGATCATGCTTTGGAGCCAGCCTGTGCTACAGAGTTCCAAGACAGCCTGGGGTTACAGAATAAGACTGTCAGGGGGTAGGGGCGTCAGAGTGAGAATAAAAGTGGAAATGCCCGGAAGTTAATTGGCTTCCCACAGGAGCAGGGCAGATAAGGATCCCAAACTGCTTCTTCCAGACACGGAGTCCTTCCCCCTACCTCTGTGTGCGTGTGTGTTTGTGTGTGTGCGCGCACGCACATTGAGTCACCTTGTATTCAGAACTGTACTAGGGCAACAAAGCATGATAATCCCAGCACAGGGAGCCTGAGGAGGATCATGGCTGGTTTGAGGTTAGCTCGGGTTACATAATGAGTTCTAGGATAGCCAAGGATGACAGAGTGAGATGTGCATCCAAGAACAAAATGCATTAATTAAAGAAGAACATCACCAGGGCTGCAATGCCACCGAGAGAGCCAAAGTGTGCACCACCCTATAAGACATTCGACCCCAAGTCCTGAAGAGGCCAATGTGGAGAGCTTTTAGGACCGCTTCTGACCTGGACAAAGTAAGCTCAAGTCAGGGAATCTGACTTTGGGCTAGGACTCAGGGAAATAGGCTCAGATTAAGAACATTTACATTTGAGTTCATGCAAAGCTCAGAGCAGGCTCAGCAGAGGCATGTGTGGTGTTCCTTACATCTTGGTCATCCTGACTAGCCCCTAGAAAGGTGTTTATAGGGATTTTATTTATTGCCTGCTTGTCCTCTGACCCAGAACTGATCTTATTATTTTGAATGTACTTAAAGTGGTATAAAAGCAGACTGGACAAAATAAACCTGCTTCAGCCTCAGAACTGTCTGGGGTCGTGCCATGATGTTGTGTATCTTTTTTTCTTTTTAGTCCTCAGTCCTGCCCTGGAGAACCTGTTGACTGACTGAGCTGGCTTGGTCAGGCCAATGTCTTCCTCAGAGGAGGAGGGAAAAGGATGGATAGAAAGCACAAATGCTGTGGAGGCTGAAAGTCACATTCCTTTTCTCCAAATAGATATGTTTTTTGAAACTTACTCGCCTTATATGAATGGCTGAAGCCACCTCAGAAGTGACAGAATCACTGAGAATGGTATAGCCGTCACACAGAACCGTTGCTTCTCAGCTCAGTCACTAAATATTTCACATGCTTGATTGACTCATTAAAACAAGAAAGGGAAAAAAAAAAGAGTTTCTAGAAGGAAATGCTGGGCTGGAGAGATGGCTCAGTGGTTAGGGCACTTGTTGCTCTTATAGAGACCTGGGGTTCAATTTCCAGCCCTTACATGGCAGCTCACAGAGGTCCACAATGCCAGTCCCAGGATGCACATAATGCACAGATGTACATGCAAGAAAAATGTTCATATACATAAAACAAATGTAAGCAAAAAAAAAAACTTTAAAAGGGAAATGCTTTAAAAACAACAGATATTTATGAGTATGGTGGTTCATATCATTATTCTGCACTCAGGAAACTGAGGCAGGAGGGCTGGACTACATAGTGAGTTCCAGGCCAACCTGGGCTACATAATAAACCCTAGGTTAGCCAGGCAGTGGTGGCATGTGCCTTTAATCCCAGCACTTGGGAGGCAGAGGCAGGCAGATTTCTGAGTTTTAGGCCAGCCTGGGCTACAGAGTGAGTTCCAGGATAGTCAGGGCTATACAGAGAAACCCTGTCTTGAAAAAAACAAAAACCGAAACAAATAAAAAGAAACCTCTAGGTTAGCCTAGGCTATAAAATACAGAGTGAGACATTGCTGAGAAAGAAAGGAAAGGAAGGAAAGAAAGGAAAAGAAAGGAAAGGAAAGGAATGTAGATTCTTAGGAGTTAGAAAGAATGGTAGGACAATTGACAAAAAAGAATTTCACAAGTCTAGACTGTCTCCCTTCTTTGACAGGTGTCCCATCCTTAACTTGTCTAAGTCTCTCTGTAAAGCGAGGCTAATATAGTACCCACCTCCTACGGCTGGATGTCTGATGTCTGAGCAGCACCCAGCATGGAATCTACACATAATGAGAGCCACAGCGATGCTGATATAGTAACAGCTGTGACGAGGAAACCATCAGAAGGCGATGTGTGCACAGGGACGAGAAGCACCAGTGCACACTGACGACTTTCTATTGAGGAAAAGATCACCTGTTCATACCTGTTCAGAGATGTGTGCTAGATTTTAAGCAATGAGCGGTGCAAAGTGCCAAGGCCAACATACACCTGGAGAGAGGGCCAGGGGCAGTTACACACTGCAGAGCTGAGGGCCAGGGGCAGTTACACACTGCAGAGCTGAGGGCCAGGGGCAGTTACACACTGCAGAGCTGAGCCCGAGATGTTTCTCAAGGCCTGTTCCTTTTCTTTCTTGATTTACTTGTTTTATTTTATATGTAGGAGTGTTGGTGCCAACAGAACTGGCGTTGCTGAGAGTGCTGGGAACAGAATCCAGGTCCTCTTCCAGAGCAGGCACCACGCCATCTCTCTACTGCTTTTTATTTTATTGAGACAGAGTCTACCTATTTTATTGGTCCAAACTCTGTTAGAATTCACAGTCTCCCAGTCTTAAAAAACGATCCTCTCCCCTGCCTTCCATGTAACTAGGATCACAGATATGCCCCACTACACCTGGCTTTTCTAAGGACTTTAAAATATTAAGTTACTCTTGGGCTGGAGTGTGTAGCTCAGTAGTATATTGTTTGCCCAACACACACAGTAAGAGAAAGAAAGGAAGAAAGAAAGAAAGGAGGAGCAAGAAAAGAGAGAGAAGGAAAGACAGAAAAAGAAAGAAAGAAAGACAGAAGGAAAGAAAGAAAGAAATAATGTTTTGTTGTTGTTCTTTTAAAAATCTAGGTATAGTTGCTCACATCTGTAATCCTAGCACATCATATCAAAGCCAGCCTGGGCCACAGAGATCTTGTTTCAAAAATCTACAAAAAGCAAAACAAGGAAATTACTCTACTTGTTTACTCTTAGGTAAAATTGAGTGACTGTCCAAGACAAGCCAGGGTTTAAGCCAGCTGTCATAGCATAATTATTAATGGTGCCTTTCTTGCTCTAATGAGCTCGTTTATAGTAATGCTATATCTGTCCATCCTATATAAAAAGACTCCCCCCCCCTTTATTTACACACACACACACACACACACACACACACACACACACACACACACACAGAGTGTATGTAAAGAAACATCAGTGTTTTGAATTCACTGGACTAACATGAAACCTGAAAACATACTTTAAACATTTTTATTTTGAGACAGGGTCTCATATAGTTCAGGCAGGGTTTGAATTTGCTATGCAGCTGAGGATGACCTTGAACTCCCGATCCTCCTGCCTCGACCTCCACCTGCAGGTGTGTATGCCACTGGGCCTGGTTTTTGTTCACATGTCAGTGCTAGGATCATAAACAACAGGGCACATTTTCTAAACATGGTCAGAGGAAGGTGGCTTGGGCTGGGGGTACTATCTATGATCAAAGGTTTGTTTTTTTTAAAAATTGCAAGTAAAAGAACAGGAGGAGGGATTGGAGAGATGGCTCAGTGGTTAAGAGCCTTGGCTGCTCTTCCAGAAAACCTGGGAAAAATTCCCAGTACCCACATGGCAGCTCACAACTGTCTGTAACACCAGTTCCAGGGAACCTGATACCCTCACTCAGACATGTATGCAAGCAGAAACACCATTGCACATGAAATTAAATAAGTAAAAATCATCATCATCATCAACAACCCAAAAACACCTAAAAAACTATTTAAAACAAGAAACAGGAGGAATGAGAGTGACAATGGCAATTTGTTAAGAACACATTTTTTGCCATAACAGAAATTTACAAGCAGTCAATAACTCTGAAAGTTAAGGAATAATTCCTATAATTGGCTCAATCAATGCTAGCTGGGCCTCACTAACCCCAGCACTAGGTTTATTTAGAGAAATATAAGCTCTGTGAATCCTCAACATTTTAGTCTCTTCAAAAGTTACAAGGTAAAACTATGTACTTTTAAAGTTGTTTTTTTTTAAACTAAAATGAAGAAATTCATTTTACAACTTAAATTAGAATGCCTTTTTCCGGGAATTCAAAAATTATTCTATTTCCTCTCACTCTAAGCCTTCAGCAGTCTGCAAAAGTTATATCTATGAACACACCAAAAAGGTTTCTCCGAACGTAGCACTAACAAATACATTCCATATACATTTGTTAAGCACCGCCAGTTTATTTTTCTCTATCGTTTGTCAGACCTGTTTATACAAATTAGATCAAACCCAGATTCAACCATCGACTTAAAATTACTTAGTCAGTTGCTGCGTTTAACAAATTCTGGAACAACACTACGCAATCTTGCAAAACATCACGGGAACACTATCTGGGATAGAATAAGATAAATAATAAATACGCTTAAGAGTGTTTTCCAGTGTTCATTGTTACAAAATCATAACCTCTCGAGACACAAACAACGAGATTGTATAACGTCCCCACGGACGTTTTATAAGTAGGGGGCAAAAAAAAAAAAAAAAATGAGGCGGAGAAACTCAGCAAAACACCGACACCGAGGCGACGAGAGTGGGGGGGGAGGGGTGCACAAGAAGGGGTGGAGAAACCTGACACCCCAGCGGTGATATCACCCGCAGCCAACAGCTCGGAATTCAGAAAGTTAAGTGTCACCCAGCAATTTGGGTCCCGCCTGGAGCGTCCGCACGGCCCGGCAGCACCTCGCTCGGAAGCTGGGGAGGGGGAGGGGAGGGTGGCTGAGTTCGCCCAGGGGCAACGCAGACCCGGGCCAGCCGCCTCCGCGTTCGAGCCTGGTGGGGTGCGGCGAGCCCTACCTAGCCATGATTTCATCCCCC
>NW_022196898.1:2012244-2014740 GCF_008632895.1 Mastomys coucha
CCCTCAGAGGAGCGGCCGGGGCTGCCGAGTGCCTGCCGTGCGGCCGGGTGCGTTGCGATGGGAGACCCACCTAGACCCGGCCCCGGTGGCCGCGGGACGCTGCGACTCAGCTAGGCAAAGGGCAGGCGGTCGGAGAGGGGAAGTCGAGGTGGCTGAAACGCGGCTGCTCCGCGGAGATAGCCGGCCTCAAGGGACTGCCCTCCCATCCTCCATCCCCGCAAGGACTAAGGCCAAGGTGCTAGGCAGCGTCGCAACTCCCAGGGAGGATGCTGCCGTGGCCCGGCGGGATGCAGGGGCCCAGGCTACCCAGGGCCGCGGACCCCCATTCCCCGCCCCGGCCCCGCCGCGCCCCGCGTGCTCCCGGCGGCGTGGCGTAGGCAGTGCAGCCCCCGCCTGAGCCGAGCGACCCGCCAGCCGCTTAGGGACTGGGTGGCCTCCGGCTCGGCCCCGCGCGTCGCAGACCTTCCACTCTTTGGGAGCTTTCCGCCCCAGGAGCCTATCCCCACCCCAGGGTCCTGGAGGAAATCCTGTTGTACCTTCCACGGCTTCCTCCACCACCTCGTCGTCGCTATCCATGGCGGCTGCGACCCAACCCAGCACGGGGCCGTACGGCCCTCTCCCGTCCCTCCGGGTGCTCGCGGCGGCTGAGCGAGCGCTGGAGCTAAGCTCTGCGAGTTTGGAGGAGGGGGAGGAGGGGGAGGAAGAGGAGGAGCAGTCCGGGGCGGCTCGCGCTGCCTCCCCCTACAGTCCTTTCAATTCCTGCGGCTGCCGCAGCCGCCGTCTCCCCCCCCTCCCCTCGTCCCCCGAGGCTCTGGGGTGCTGCCGCCGCTGCAACTTTCTCCTGTGGTGATACCCCCTCTTTGTTATGGAGCAGCTGATCCGCTGACATCACCCGGCGCCGGTGCGCTCCCTCCCTCGTTGATTGACAGTTCCCTGTCCTCTCCCAGAAGTGAGGATCCTTCGAACCGAAGGCGCTTCGGGGCGGCGTGCCGCCTCTTCCAGGCTGTGGGCAGGTCCTGGTTGCCGCCGGCTGCTCGCTAGCACCCGGGGCCTCGAGGGTACCCGGCTTGGGTGGGTGAGGGGCTCGGAGCGCCTGATACCCCGCGATGTGCCACCAGGGGACTTGCAAGTGCGTTGTGCTGGGTGTTCCTACCACTATCCCACTCCAGGACAGCTTAGAGCGCAATCGGAACTAAGGAAGCCTTTCTACTGCTCTCAAGCTTCTACTTCCTCTCTCCCTCCAGCCCCACTTCACTCGGCTTGCTGCCGCCCGGAGTTGCAAAGTGCGGCGCGCGCAGGAGCACAGGTGCCCCCTCCCTCTCCACTGCCTGGCGTCGCCTCCACAAGCCAGTTTCCTAGACTCCAGCGTGCGTCCTGCGCCCCGGATTCCTCCAGACTGCATGTTCCTAGCCAGGAGTCCTCAATCTCCACCTTCTTTCGCATCTCCAGACCCTTAGGGAGATCCAGGAATTCACCAAACCCAAATGGCAGCAGGCTGGTAATCAGGCCGCACCCGAGCTTTTGCGGGTTCCTTCTCCTTGCCTTGGAGTTGGAGCCACCAAGCGGAGAGCCGGAGCCAGGACCCTGTGTCTAGCGCGCCTCCTTCTCTCGCCTCCGGTCCTGTACTTGAGATGTCCCTAGACGTTTCTTTAGTTTCTCCAAGTGCCAACCACTTCACAGACTCAGGCATCTTTGAAGGAAGAAAACCCCCTTCCCAGCCCAGCCACTTAAAGAGTGTCATTATGGCTCTGCCTCTTACAGGTGGTAGCAAAGGATCTCTTTAAATAGCGGGTTAAATGGATGCACATATACACAATGTACCGTGGAATTACCGGGTGCTGCTCTGGCCTTCTGCCAAGAACAGTCACTGTGGCGGGTGGGAGGGGTGGGGCAGGAAGCAAAGAAAGTTGTTCCTTTTGGTTTTCTGAACAACAAATGAGGCAGGATTTCAAATCACTTTCAACGCCTGAGTGAGAGTCAATACCCACCCCACCCCACCCCCGTGCCCCGAGAGTCAGTACCCCCCCCTGCGCCCTCACACTTATTTTTTCTTGTTTTTCAAAACCTTTTTTAAAAATATATATTTTTATGTATATGAATACACTGTAGCTGAATAGATGGTTGTGAGCCATCATGTAGTTGCTGGGAATTGAACTTAGGACCTCTGCTCGCTCCCGCTCCTCTCGCTCAGGCCAAGATAAATTTATTATTATAATATGAAAGTACACTATAGCTGTCTTCAGACACACAAGAAGAGGGCGTTAGATCTCATTATGGATAGTTGTGAGCCACCATGTGGTTGCTGGGATTTGAACTCAGGACCTTCAGGAGTGCTCTTAACCACTGAGCCATCTCTCCAGTCCCACATTTATTTTCTTTCTTTATTTCTTTTTTGTTTTTTGTTTTTGTTTGTTTTTCGTAACAGGGTTTCTCCGTGAAGCCCTGACTGTTCTGGAACTCACTCTGTAGACCAGGCTGGCCTGGAACTCAGAAATC
>NW_022196898.1:2014750-2045856 GCF_008632895.1 Mastomys coucha
TGTAGCCTGCGTCTCTAACCTCAAACTCACTGTGTACAGGAGGATGATTTTGAACTAATAATCCCACCTCCATCTCCACAGCACTGCAATTACAAACATTGGTGAACATGCTGTGTTTATAATCCTGGATATCCAATCCAGGTTCTTCCATGCTAGGGAGGCAAGCTCTCTACCAACTGAGCTGCACCCCTGCTGGCTGTTATATGTCAGTCAGAAAAAGAAAAAAAAAAAAGTAAAGGAAACAGGGCCTGGTGGCATTAATCCCAGCGCGTGGGAGGCAGAGGCAGGTAGATTTCTGGGTTCGAGGCCAGCCTGGTCTACAGAGTGAGTTCCAGGACTGCCAGGGCTACACAGAGAAACCCTGTCTCAAAAAAACAAAAGAGAGAGAGGGAGAGGGAGAGGAAGAAGAAGAAGAAGAGAGAGAAGAATCTTGCATCAAAGGAAGAAAGCATTTAAAGAGAAAAATTTTAGAGACACTGGCCCCAAATACTATCAGAAATTTGAGCTCCACTCTGACTGCTTTAGAAAGAGGAAGGTTGTGGACGTTCAGTTAGAAGGCTTAGGATCCAGTCTCCCCCACCTGCAAAGTGTACCAGGGAGGCCACTCTGGCAGTATGGGTTCCTCTTCCTGGGCGTCAGACATTCAGGCCATATAGGGAGAGACTTCTCTGGTTTAGGCTGGATTATCCTTTGGTCCTTTAGCTTAGGCTACACCACTGTCCACTCTGGCTCAGGCTACACTGTTCTAAAATCTTCCAGACCCCTGTGAGGTCTGTCTTGGGATTGATCTCCTTAAGGTCTTCCAGGGCAGGTACCTGGGACCTTAGTTAGGCTCCACAGAAATCTACTCCTGCAGGGAAATATGAAAGTATACCTTCATATTATAATTTAAATTTTAATTTTTTTAAAAAAAGATTTCATTTATAGATGTGTGTGTGTGCTCACGTGCCCATGTATACGTCCGCATGCTGGGGGTGTGTGAGGGTACCTAAGGAGGCCAGAGAGCACTGGAACCCCTGAGCTGGAGCTACAGGCAATGGTAATTCCTTGGATGCGGGTGCTGGGAACCAAATGTGGGTCTTCTGAGACATCTGCAGCCCCATATAATATCGCTTTAAAACATGAATACAGAAACAAGACTTTACTGAGTGTGTGTGTGTGCACATGTCTGTGAGTGTGTGCTAGACAGAGTCTCTCACTTGCCTGGAACTCATGGAGTAGGCCAGGACTCAGACACCTACCTGTTTCTGCCTTCCCAGTGCTTGGGTTCCAAGCATACACCTTCACACTTGTCTTTTGTTGTTGTTATTGTTTTTAAACCATGGATTCTGGAGTTGAAGAATCTCCCCAGGCCTTATTCAGAGTTTTTGAAAAGGCACTTACTGTACTCCATTCTTTTCTGGTTTTGAGCTATATACGATCTCCTCTTATTGTTAATTCTGATGTATCACTACTTTCGGTACACAGGGTGCTGATGCTCAGGTGATGAAGAATAACAGAGGCTCATCTCCTTCAGTGACTAGACAATAAAAATGCTGAAAACCGAAGGGAGAAGCAAAACTACTTTATTTCTTTATTGAAAGAAGGTAATGTCAGGGCAGGAAACAGGAAATGCCCCCTCAGGATACAGACACAGGCTCAGGTGGGAGGGCGCATGCCTGTGCTGGGGTAGGGGGAGGGTCTGCCACAGGTGTCTTACCGCTGGCCTTGGGCTCAGAGGAGAATATCCTCTTGGAGGAGTGAGGTTAGCCCAGGCTGTTAGGAACAGTCTACCTGTGTCAAGAGCTTTTCCATGCGCTGCTTTGATAGTGTCTGGAACCAGTGCCCACTCCCTGCTTCTTTCTACAGAAATATCTACAAGGGTCTGGGTGGGGAGCCAGGTTTCTTTATGGTATTGTTGCAGGGCCAGGAAGGAACTCACCAGCTCTTTCCTTCAGGAAAGCAGCTGTTAGGATGGTCCATCTCAGTCTCTTATCATTCACTCCTCTTGGCTCTAGACCACAAGTTTAGGGACAATGTTGGCTGGGTCCCCTAAAGCAGTGGTTCTCAACCCTCCTAGTACTGTGAGCCTTTAGTACAGTTCCTCATGTTGTGGTGACTCCCCCCCCCCACACACACACTATAAAATTATTTTTTGTTGCAGAAAGGACTTTTCCGTTTCCTGTAAGCAGTGCTGAGGATCGTTGGGTGTGCACACAATAGCCACAGCGGAACCCTGGTGTGAGACTCGCTTGCACACCATATGGAGTGCTGGCTTCTGGGGTTTTACTTATTAATTTATTTTAATTAGTTAACTATTGCAGTGCCAAAGCTTTGTACATACTAGGTAAGCATGCTACCACTACCCCTAGTCCCTTGCTGGTGGATTCAGGAAGGCTTCTACTGAGCACTGGCTGAGCATGCCCTCTGCCTCTCACTGGTCCAGTCAGACAGGACTCTATCACTGAGCCATACCCCAACCCCCAGCTCCTAGTGAGTATTCTCCTGCTGAGCCATGACCGCAGTCCGTGGAGTGACTGGGCTAAGCATCTGTGGTTTAGCTTCTATTGTCCTCACCTGTGGCCAATCTCTCCGCACTCAGTGTGGGGAGCACAGGTCCCTCCTCCATTGTCATCGCTAAATTGAAATACTCAGCTACTTAAAGTCATTTTCCCACCCATGGCTCACAGGTTCATCTCCTTGCAAACATGGCATCACTTTCACAGGAAATACATTTCTACAGTCTTCCTGAATCTGAGGCACTTCCTGTGTCCTGGGTAAATAAGCTTGTCAGAGAGCAGATGTGCATGCAGGACACACTGGGAAAACTAAGCCAATGGGGGTTCACAAAAAGCTATTCCTACCCAGCAGGTCAGGGTTGGACAATCCACAATTCTCAGCACCCATAACTGGTCCACATGCTCCTTGGAGTTTAGGAGCTTCAAGGGTTGACACCAGGAGGTCTTTTGGAAAAAGAATTAAATTATTTTATGCATGTAAGTGTTTGACTGCATGTGTATATGTGCATCATATACATGCCTGGTTCCCTGGTTCGTATGGAAACCAGAAAAGGGCATTGGATCTTCGGGAACTGGAGTTACAGACTATTGTGAGCCACTGTCTAGGTTCTTGGAATTGAGCAGTGGTCCTCTGGGAGAGCAGCCAGTGCTCTTAACCATCATCCCTCCAGCCCTCAGGAGCTGGGGTCATGGCTCAGCAGGAGAATACTCACTAGGAGCTGGGGGTTGAGAGAGTAGTGGCTCAGTGATGGGGTCCTGTCAGGAGCTCTTTTTGCAGCTAATTTTGGGAAAGGGCCTCTTACAGCTGGTTTAGAACTCATTGTGTAGTCCAGGCTGGCCTTTAATTCTCAGTGGTCCTCCTTTGGCTAACGCCAGTGTGTTGATATTATAGGTACAATGCTACCATATTTGACCCTGTGAAGGGATTTTTTTTTTTAAATTTTAATTTTCTTTTTCTTTTTCTTCTTTGAGACAGGGTTTCTCTATCCTGAAACTCACTCTGTAGACAAGGCTGGCCTCGAATTCAGAAATCCCAAGTGCTGGGATTAAAGGCGTGCGCCACCACTGCCTGGCTTATTTTCCATTCTTTTAAATTTACTTTTGAGACAGTGTTATGTAGCCCATGTTGGCCTCAAACTATTGGTCCTCCTGTCTCTACCTCCTGATTGCTAGATCACAGGTGTGTACATTCCCAACCCAGAAAATCCTATGTAATAAAGTTGCATTCAACTCTGGTTATTCTTTTAAAAGGCTGTTTTCTGGGCTGGAGAGAGAACTCGGTAGTTAAAAGCATGTACTGCTCCTCTAGAGGACCAAGGTTAGGTTCTCAACACCCAGAGCAGGCTGCTGACAACTGCCTGTACCAGGATCAGATGCCCTCTTCTTGACCTCTGTGGGCACCTCCCCATCTTCCCAGAACAGATTTACACATAACATTTATACATAAACGAAAATCAAATAGTTTGATTGAATTATCTCCTCGTGTGTTTTGGTCCAGCTAAGAAGTAGCGACTAGGTGATGAAATGCTTTGTACAGAGAGAGAGGGGAGGGCGGAGGGAGGATGGGCTATACCACTCTCCACCTCTCCACTCAAACCTACTCTGTACAGCTTGCAGGTGGGGAGGGTCTGGTGCGGGCAGTGAGTCAGGGACTCACCATTTAAGCTATATAAACCATCAAACCCCAGCACCATAAGAGAAAAAGGAGAAGGATGCATGGAGGCTGGTTGATAGACTGAGCGGTCACTTTCTAATGCTATCTTTTCCCTGGTATGAAGGAAAGGTGAAGACAGGACTGGAGAGGCCATTTTCTTGACCTTAGGCAGGGAGACAAGGGCTTTCATGAGGACCATGGTTCTTGGGTTCTGAATCACTGAATCACAGTAATCCAGTGTCTCATGGTGTTAATAACAGCTACAGAAGCTGGAAGGGGCAGGGTTCAGAGTGCTGGGGAGAAAGAAGGGCATTGCGCATGCGCGGGGGTGGGGCGGGGGAGGGATGGTGGTGGAGGCTGCATGAAAGGGGCCATGGTAGTAAGCTCTTGGTCTGAGGTCAGGGAAAACGTGAAGGCACCACATGAAAAGGCCCAAGGAGCAAAGGAGGAGAGGAGAAACCTCATGCTGCTGGAAATAGACACGATGCAGTTACACGAAGACTCATAAATTCAGGGTGACCTGATTTGATGATGGAAACAGGAAGTGCAGGGGGTGCAGAATAGCCTGACCCGAGGAAGTGAATTAAATAAGAGCGAAGACCTGACAGTTGCCATGGCATTAAGATACCTCCGGCCATATTAAACGTCGTTCTCCTCTATTTTTTGCTTGATTCTTATCGTTTCAAGAGGCTCATGTCCCTGCAGTGTATCCAGTAAACTAAATTTAGACCCTCTGGGACAACAGAGAAGGAGCCATGTGGCCCAGATCTCTGTCATCGTGTGCTGTGGGGCGTATGACATGCTTGCCTTCTCAGATCTGTGGCAATAGCTTCAGAAAAAGTAAGGTGCAGAGGTTTGAAAAATAAATACAATCACCATCAAACCCAAACATGCTTCCTTAAATGTTACTTGGCTTTCCTAGCTTCTAAATGTTATTGCCTTGGGCTACAATGACAATGATTCGGGACTCGGGGGATACAGCTCAGCTGATAAAGTGCTTGGCTTTTAATTTTAAGTACCACAACCTGAGTTTGACTCCCAGAATCCATATTCCAAAAAACAAAACAAGAAAAACAAACAAAAGTATCCAAAACAGGTTTAGTCTCACGTGCTTGTAATCCCAGCACTGGGGGTGGGGAAAGAGATGGGTGAATACCCTGACTTACTGGCCAGCCAGCTAGTCCAGTTAGTGAGTCCCAGGTCCCAGTGAAAGATGCCATCTAAAAAACAAGGTGGACAGCATCTGAGGAATGACACCAGGAGTAGATCTCTGACCTCCGTACACATGTGCACATGTACACCCACACCAGTGAACACATAGGTAGCCGGATCTCACAATTGCCCTACAGAATCTCAGACATTGCAGGAGGCGATCAATCTGTTACATACTCTTGGGTGGCACTGGGATTGGAACCCAAGGAGTATACTCCTTTCACATCAGAAGACTCAGTATGAATAAAAGATCAGTTCAACCTGACTACAGATGTCACAGCAGCCTCCAAGTGGACTCACATGAACTCACGTGAACTACATCCTTGAATAATGTACGTAGTTGAATTGTGACTGATGGATAAGGATATTCTTGTCATGGCAAGTGCAATCTCCTTTGAAGATGAATGTGTTTGAGAAGACAAGTTTCGTTTCTTTCTCTCTTTCCCCCTCCCTTCTTTGTTTGTTCTTTCTTTCTTCTTTCCTTCTTTTTCTTTCTTTTTTTCTTTGTTCCTTCCTTCCTTCCTCTCTTCCTTCCTTTCTTTCTTTCTTTCTTTTGTTTACTTTGTTTTTGGAAACAGGGTTTCTCTGTGTAGTGCTGGCTGTCCTGGAACTCACTCTGTAGACCAGGTTGCTCTCAAACTCAGGCCTGCCTCTGCCTCCCCAGTGCTGGGATTAAAGGCCAAGAAGACAAGTTTTGAACACCTTTGCTTAGGTAGCCAGAAGTTAGGGTAAATGAAAATCATGTAAGCCAGAAGAGAGACAGTGAGACTTCGAAAAGCACAAGCTGCCCTCCACCTCACACATTCCTGTGCACATTGTTCCAGCAACTTCTGAGAGTCCCATGCTTCAGGTCTCTGTAGCCAATACAACAGACTGCCACATTTCTTCCTTCCTTCCTTCCTTCCTTCCTTCCTTCCTTCCTTCCTTCCTTCCTCCCTCCCTCCCTTCCTTCCTCCCTTCCTTTCGGTGAGTGGACTCAGGGCCTGGAGCACACTAAGCATTCCTTCTCACATCCTGGAGCTGTACATACAACCTTGGTTTTCACGTTTATTACATTTTATATGCACAAGTGTTTGGCTTGTATGTATGTTTATGGACCATGAGTATACCTGCTGCCCTGAGAAGGTCAGAAGAGGGTGACACATCCTCCGGAACTGGAGTTACAAGTGAATGAGTTGTAAATGCTATGAATGGAACCCGAGCTCTCTCTCCAGCCCCCAGGTTCTTTATCCGATATTAGTTATGTCACTTTTAGTGGAATGAGATTAACCCGCTCCCTCCCCCCCATTCCCTCACCACCTTGGCTTACTGTGGCTGGGTTCCAGCCATATCTCTTGTGTGTGTGGTTTTTAGAACTGATCTTTCTGAGAGCAGTGGTCCACCCTATCTCAGTGAAGTGTCTCCTCTTGTTTTATGAGCCACTACCCGAGGTGTGGTGGTTAACACTGACAGCTGGACAAGGGCCTGGCATCACCTAGGAGACAAACCTTTCTGGGCATGTCTGTGAAAGAGTTGCTAGACCCGGTTAACTGGGCTCGAGTGTGCATGTGGATGAGACCTTGCATACCATCACAGCGAGTGTCAAACAAGTTACTGGAATTGGTTCTCCCCTTCCACCATGTGGGATCAGGGATCAAACTCAGGCTTGGTGGCAAGAGCCTTTACCAACGGAGCCATCACACCAGCCAGGAGTAGTTTAGTACCTCCATTGAATAGCTTGAATTTGATAGAAGACAATGTCATAATGTCAAAAGGATGGGCACACCTAGATGGGGACATCATTTCTTCCTGGGATGTACTTTGCTGCGGGAATGGCAGACTGTCTCTGAATGGACAGTGTCCTTTTGGGTTACTTTTAAGACCCTATTGATTCTGTTTGCTGACTCTATAGATCCATTCCTAGGGAAAAACCTCTCTGGCTAGCCTTCTGGAATACCTTCCAGGCAGATTCAAAAAGCTTAACTCAAATGCTTCTGTGTTCAGCACAGAGGGACACAAAGCAAGCAGCCCCGAGGCAGGCTTTTCACTGTCTCCTTGGCCAAGGGCCAGCTGATCAGCCCTGTCATGGGGGTGGGTCTTGCAAGTCACCAGCACTGTTCCCGACCTGGCATCTGAGGAATGCCTGGGTTGTGATAAACATGAGCTTCCCAGTGGAGTGTGGGGTGCCATGTCACTGGCGGCCTTCAAGGTTGCCTCCTCCACACTGCCTCACCCCACTGAACTGCCCCCCTCCCAGCCTCTTTCTAGAGTCTTTCCCCTGTACAAATATAGCAAGAGGTTGGATGGAAAACATGGCCATTCATGGGTGGATGCAGACGAGATAGGAGGCTTATGTAACTGACTCCCTTCCTCTTTCCAGACAGTCCCTCTGAAAATGAGGACCCTGATTATGAACAGGAGGGTTATCTTGTTCATAAAGTCATTTTATCCCAGATACTAGTTCCATTGCTGCATAATCTTTCAAGTGTTTGAAGAGATTAAAAACTCATTTGGCATCTCTGTTTTCCTTTATAACTCATGGCAGTCTCCTAGGCAAGAGAGCTCTCAAGACTACCAGGCTCTCACAACTAAGACATGACAGGTGAGGCACAAATTTGGACTCCTGGGGTCTTCAGTTGCCCCCTCCTGTACTTCCTGAATAGAACCTGGAGCTCTCAGGGCTTGGCAGGTGAGCACATCTAAAGTGAGAAGGGAGTGCACCGAGGCAGAGTACAAGGCCCCAGCAGTTTGATGCACAAGACTTCCTTAGTTCTAAAAATTACCTTTTGAAACCCATTCCTAGGTGACCAATGCGGAAGCTCAGCATTGAAAAACCTCCAGGGTCTTGTGCCTAGTGAGAGTGGGATTTTGTAGGTCTCCAGACTGTGAGGAGATACAGAGCATACACAGCAGAATAGCTCTGTAGGGATAGGGATCATTCTAAAGATGGGTGAGCAAAGGAAAAGGTCTAGAAGATTCATCGTGTGTGTGTGCATGCGTGCGTTACGTGCACTTGGAGGCCAGAGCTCCATGTTGGATGTCCTTTTCTACCTATCTATACCTTATGATTTGAAGCAGGGTTTCTCTCTGAATCTGGAGCTCCCTGATTTGGCAACACTGGCTAGGCAGAAACCCCCAGAAATCCTCCTGTTTCTGCCTCCTGATTACAGGCATACGATGCTACAGCTTTTTATATGAGTGCTTGGGAATGTGAACTCAGGTTCTTGTTGATTGTAAGCACTTTGCCAGCCAAGCCATCTCTATAACTTTTTTTTTGAGACAGAGTTTCATTCTACAGTCCAGGTTGGTCTAGATCTCACCTGGTAACTGAGGCTGACCTCTAATTTATGGTCGGTCCTCCCAAGTCCTAGGAATATGGGAGTGAGTCACTCACCTGAATTTTTTTTTTTACACTCATATTTATGGTGCCATAGACACTGGATTTATGTAGGTAACATGTTCGTAAAACCCACAGGCTCATACTATGAATGTTTTGTTCTCTAACAAGTGCTCCTATGTTGAAAGTTCTGGGAACTTTGGGAGGTAGGAGCCTAAGTTGTGGAAGTAGGCCATTGGGGTAGACCTTTGGCGACTAAATCTTACCCCTGGTTTCAGCCTTGTTCTTGACTTCCTGTCTGTCATAGTGTGGGCTTCATTGCCATAGTCTTGCCCCCATGACTTGAGTGACTCTTTTAGGTCTCTGCACCAAGACAAAATGACACTTCTGAAATCGTTAGTCAAAGCTCAGCTTCTCACAAGCATTTTGGTCACTGAGATGAGTAAGTGCAATGCAGTTATGCAGTTGGCTGCAGATGGCCAAGGAAAGTGTTGAATGTGAGTACTGCTTTGTGAAGTGTCCCAAGAGACCCTCCTTACTTGAGATGGCCCTCATTTCTTTGAGATCCCATACTTTCTGTGGCTCTGAGTGGTTTTTGGATTGTGATGACCAAGTGAAAAGTAAAAATTCCAGTTGCAGCAGTGAGCTGTCTTTTACTGCACCCAGAGCATGGCGCTGTCCTGGAGATTCAGGCAAGCACATTGGCAAGTAGAGCTAGAGCCATTCTGCCAGTGAGGGGGGCTGGCTCACAAATGCACCACAAGCAGATGAGGCCTGTGCTGACCACGGCCCTCTTGGGAGCATCTTGCACCTGACAGGTTACTCTGAATTGTGAATGCAGAGAAACTTAGTAGTTAGTGGTAACTTGGGGACTTCATTCAATTCCAAAAACATCTAGTTCTAACCTATACTTCTGAATGCCAATTTAGTACCACTCTGAGAAGAAAATAGTTGTGGCAGAGATACTAGAAAGAAAGAATATGAAAAAGAAGTAAAAATCCTTCCGATTCCTAATAGTCTCCACTCTAAATCATGTGGTCTGTGACCTTCCTTCCAGACATGTTTTGTGTGTGACTATAATGTCATGATCTTAACATAACAAAAGTGGCTAGGCCAGGCAGTGGTGGCACACACCTTTAATCCCAGTACTTGGGAGGCAGAGGCAGGCAGATTTCTGGGTTTAAGGCCAGCCTGGTCTTCAGAGTGAGTTCCAGGACAGCCAGGGCTATACAGAGAAACCCTGTCTCAAAACAAAACAAAACAAAACAACAACAACAAAAAAGTAGCTGGAATTGGCCCTTTCTTTTCTTGTTACCCCCTAGGTCAGAATGTCTGTATCTCTCCGCAGCTAACATCCTCCTAGATCTGGGGTTGGGTTCAGCATACTCAGATCTCTGTAGTCTTCTTTGGAGTGTTAGTATTTTTGTGGAAAATAGCTCTAGCTGCCCACTACAGACACTGTCATAACCTGCTTCTTCTGAGCACCCAGAGAATCCTGGCCCTTCTTATTCTGTGTCACTTTGTGGGGTGGGTGTTTATCGCAGAAGGTCCAGCATATTTTAGGAACACTCGCTGTGTGGCATGGAGCATTACCACTAACCAGACCCTTTGCTATTGCTGTTGACAAGACAAGATCTCACTACACTGTGTCTTAGTTAGGGTTTTATTGCTGTGAACAGACACCATGACCAAGACAACTCTTATGAGGATAACATTTAATTGAGGATAGTTTACAGGTTCAGAGGTTCAGTCCATTATGACCAAGGCAGGAACATGGCAGCATCCAGGCAGGCATGGTGCAGGAGGAGCTGAGGGTTCTACATCTTCATGTGAAGGCTGTTAGCAGAATACTGACTTCCAGGATAGCTAGGATGAGGGTCTTAAAGCCCACACCCATAGTGACACACTTACTCTAACAAGGCCACATCTTCTAATAGTGCCACTCCCTGGGCCAAGCATATTTAAACTATGACACATGGCACCTCTGTGTATGGTATAAACACATATATGCAAACAGAAACACATACACTATAATTTTTTTTAAAAGAAAGCAATAGTTAAAATGCCTACTTAGAACATGTTGGAAAATATAAATCAAAATGTTAACAATGGTTGTATCAGGGTAATGCAATCTTAGTTAATTTTATTTTCTTTTTTTATGTTCATTAAAAAAGGCTTTCTACAACCCACATTACACAAGGAACTCAAGAAGAAAGAAGACCAAAAGGTGGACATTTCATTCCTTCTTAAAAGGGGGAACCAAATACCCATGGAAGGAGCTGCAGAGAGCAGGGACTGAAGGAAGGGCAAGCCAGTCTAAATATAGCTATCTCCTAAGAGGTTCTGACAGTACCTGACTAACACAGATGTAGAGGCTCACAGCCATCCATCGAACTGAATACAGGGTCCCCAGTGAAGGAGTTAGAGAAAGGACCAATGGAGCTGAGGGGTTTGCAGCCCCTTAAGACTAACAACAATATGAACTAAGTAGTACCCTCAGAGCTCCCAGGGTCTCAACCACCAACCAAGGACTGCACATGGAGGGGTCTGATTGTTCTGGCAGCATGTGTATAGTAGAGGATTGCAGGTTCGATCAGCAATAGGAGGAGAGGGCCTCGGCCTTGTGAAGGTTCTGTGCCCCAGTGTAGGGGAATGCCAGGGCCAGAAAGTAGGAGAGGGCGGGGTGACAGGCATGGGGAGGTGGGAGGCAACAGGGATTTGTTTTTGTTTGTTTGTTTGTTTTTTGGAGGGGAAACCGGGAATGGAGAAAGTTACATGTAAATAAAGAAAATATCAAAAAAAAAATAAATAAATAAAATTACTATGAAATTTAAAAAAAAAAGGCTTTCTAAATAATAGCTATTTTGGGGTCATATAACTATAAAAATGGGGTTCTTACAAACCCTCCCAGCCACAGGCCATCTCTTTACTTTTCTAGGCTTCAGTTCCTTTACAGATAATATTGGAATCCCAGGAATTTCTGCTCCTTAGAGAGATGACTGAGATTAATCAGCCAAACACAAGAAAGCACTCACAGACATCCAAGTACTGTGTGAGTGTCCAGGACACGACAGTCGCCATTATCTTGGCTTTCGCCAGGCTCATGTCTCCTTCATGGAATGGGGAAGTTGTATTTCATAAATCACTGCCCTGGATAAGGCCTCAGATGTCCTAGTGTTTGGGGTCACATCTGAATTGGCACCCCGGACTGCTCTTCATCTCTGTGAGCTGCCCTCTGGCGCTTAGCTTCTTATCAGACTTTATACACTAGCCACACTGGCCCTCTGTTCCCGGATTGAACTCAATCTCTAGCCCACATTGCAGCCTGTGCAGACACTCTTTTTTTCTGCCTGGGATGTCCTCTTAGCTTGCCATAGTGGGTTTTTGGTTTTAGTATGGGAGGTGCTTCCTCAGATGGTTCCCTGGGTTTCAGCCAACAGTCACCCCTACACACACACACAGACACACACATACACACAGACACAGACACACACACACACACACACACACACACACACACACACGGTAGTCAAGATTCCCCATGTGGAATTTTCACCATGATGCTTGTCCTTGTGTGCTTGTTTTAGTTTATAACCCACACACTTTGCTTGACCTGCAGGAGACCGCACCTGAACAGGGCCAGAGGGCTCCGTAGCTCCTCTACCACAGGTGCTAAAGTTAATGATTAAGCTTGTCCCCTTTCTATTGCCTTAGAGTGTGACTACTTTCCCAAGGAAGAGATCAACTAGTGACTTTATCATCGTCATAGCCCACTTTCCATCTCCCTCCAATTAGGAAGAGGATTCAAAGCAAACCAAACGAAACCGCCCGTTTCTCAGCTCCCCTCTACCATGAAACCGTATTCATAGCTCTCTACCTCAAACTAAGTTTTTAAAGGGCCTCCCAGATTTGAAAAGAGAACCTTTTAGCCTGTTGAAAAGAGGCCTTTAGCCTCGATACTGGCAGGCTGATCAGGCAGTTCCCACTCTACAAAGAGAAATGTTTCCTTGTGCACACTGGGAACAATAGCCTGGGACAGGTCCACAAAGCCTCTCCCTCCCCCTCCCCCCCAAAGCCTCTTTAACCCACAATGCAAAGTAGAAAAAAAATGCCGTGAAATTCTAGAAAGTGCAACCTGGGAGATGAATAAGAAACATAGTTGCACGAGTATCTCCAATGTTTTTGAGAGGAAAGGCTTTGAGGCTGTGTGGGGTGAAGGAAGGAGCAGACGCAGAGGAACCAGGAGGGGTGGAGGCAGGGAGCCATCTCAGCCTCAGCCCTGACTCTGTGAGCACCGGACTGGGGCTTGGTCAAAGCCCAGCTGCTTGGGGCAGGTATCAGCTTGCCTAAGAACATTCTCTGACAGCCCCAAGCACCAGGAGCAGGCAGACGCTGACGCCAATGTCTGTACTCATTGAATCCTAGAAGCTGGAATGAATCAGAATTCCAAGAGAATTATTCGCAATACGGACATTTGCATGTGGCGTGGAGGCGACTCATGAGCTTTTGTAAGGAGCCCCTGTAAGGAATTCTCCAAATATGAACAATTAGACAGCTTTAAAAAGAACAGGCTCAGGTGTGAGGGTTGTACCTCAGACGAGGCTCTCTCTGGCTTTGATCTGTTATCCCACAAACTAGGAGTGGCGGCCACACACTTGTTATCCTAGCATTGGACAGATGGATGGTCACAAGTTCAAACTTACTCTTATTTACACGGAATGTTCAAAGCTAGTTTGGGATGCAGGAGCCCTGTCCCACAACCCCCAGTAAAATAACAGTAACAATTACAGGCTCAGTTTGTTTTCATCAACAACATTGTTTGCTACAAGGTAATGCTGAGTGTTTTGTTGTTTTGTTGTTGTTTTTAAACTCCTTTATTTAACTTTTGTGCTGTTTTTTTTTGGGGGGGGGGTTCTCTGTGTAGCCCTGGATGTACTGGTACTCATTCTGTAGACCAGGCTGGCCTCGAACTCAGAAATCCCCCTGCCTCTGCCTCCCAAGTACTGGGATTAAAGGCGTGCACCACTATAGCCAGGCTTTGTGCTGTTCTTTTGTTTTGTTTTGTTTTGTTTTGAAGCAAAAGCTTTTTATCCCTTGAAAGTCTTCAAAAAGCAATATCCTGATATGGAAGACTAAATAAAAATTATGAAGTCATTTTGAGGAAGGGCTCTTTTGAGAAGAACCTACCAATTTGAAATAATTCTAGGCAATACTTTGGAAGCCTGTATAGAAATGTTACAAGGGGGAGAGATGGTTCTGCGGTTAAGAGTACCGACTGCTCTTCTAAAGGTCCTTAGTTCAAATTCCAGCAACTACATGGTGACTCACAACCATCCGTAATGAGATCTGATGCCCTCTTCTGGTGTGTCTGAAGACAGAGTGGACTCAGTTCTCAATCCTTAAAAGAAGACCTATAAATGGTTTTCTTTTTCAACATATATTTTATTTGTTTTTATTGTGTGCCTATGTGTCTGTCTGAGTGAGTATGTCCATTGGGGGTGCAGGCGCTAGAAGAGGCTATCAGATCCTCTGGAGCTCCAGGCAGTTGAGAGCACCCTGATGTAGGTGCTGGGGATCGAACTCTGATCCTCTGCCAGCACAGCCAGCATCTAAGTGTTGAGACATCTCTCCAGGCTTCTCAGTTCAGTGTTGTAAAGATCACCAAAGAATTGCTGAGTGTGGTGGTCTATGCCTTTAGTTCCAGCCTTCAGGAGACAGCGACAGGCCCATCTCAGCAAGCAGTTTAAGACAGGGATACCCTATTTTGAAAAGCAACTAAAGGGGCTAGAGAGATGGCTCAGTGGTTAAGAGCACTGCTTGCTCTTCCAGAGGACCCGAGTTCAATTCCCAGCAACCACTGGCTCACAGCCATCTGCAATGGGGTCTGATAACCTCTTCTGGTGTGTCTGAAGAGATCAGTGATTTACAAACACACACACACACACACACACACACACACACACAAAATAAGTAAACCTTAAAAAGAAAAGTAACTAAAATGACCAAAAAAAAAGAGTTGCTAATTGTGCATTAGCCATGACAGGTCTGGATTTAGAGGGCAGGGTTCGGGGTGAAGGTATAGCTCAACGGTAGGACACCTACTTAGCACGTGGGAGACCTTCATTTCAGTCCCTAGTACCAACAAACTAATAAGCAAACAAATTGATTATTTAATTTAGGGGACAAATGCAAAAGGCAGGCAACACTTCTGAAGACATTGTCTTATTTGAAATTTCAAGTGCTTAGACAGGGGAAATAATATTCTCCCCAAAAGATGTTAAATGATTCCAGAATGGCTGTGTGGTAGTTAAGAGATTAAGATGCTAACATTATGGTTATACATGAAGAAGTTCGAATAAAATTGTTATGAGATGTGAGACTGAAAAATAGCAGTTTGTCTGTCTGTCTGGTCTTTTTTTTTTTTCAACATTAGGGAAAGACCCAGGGTTCTTCATGTTTGGCACTGAGCTACCCATTCAGCAAGATTAGCAATATTTCTTAATTAAAGTATTACGAAATACAGGCATGCACATTCCCATATCCACTCCCCAGATACACCTAATTAAAAATTTAAAAAAATCAAAAGCTGAAGAAATAATATCCCAAATACTAATATGGTTTGAATGTGAAATGTCCTACCTAGATTCTCGTGTTTGAGCACTTTGTCCCCGGATGCTGAGTGACTTTGGGAAGGTTGTGGAACTCTGAGGAGGTGGAGCCTTGTGAGAGGAAACGAGTCCCTGGGGGAGGGCCGTGAGGCTTTAGAGGCTGGGCCTCTTCTTGTTCGTGCTCTGCTTCTTCAACGTGGATGCCAGCCAGCTTCTAGCGCCTGCCGCCATGCCTTGCCTGCCCACTGCCATGTTCTTCCCACCAGGAGGGACGCTATACCTCCAGAGCTGTAAGGCGAAAGAACCCATTTTACCCCTGATGTTGTGATCTGGGTCAGCAATGGCAGTAACTATGACAACTACAGACATCTGACTATTTCTGTGTACACCCCCAAAAGTAATTTTTCCAGCCAGGCTAATTAAGGCAGGATAATGACAGGGGTCAAGTTCTATATGTCACCTCTCTGTTTTGGGGCACAGTTTGTTTCTGAAAGGTGTAAAGCCTGGAGGAGGGCAGGCTCTGGGGCTATCACAGTAGCTATGCCCTCTGCAAACTCACTTGTCTCTCTACGTCTCAGCTTTATCAACCGAAAAAAAAAAATAGAAAGAGTCACATTTCTTCAAGCCATTTTAAAACTTATTTTTATTAGAAATATGCAGATTCAACTACTAATGTATATTCTCAGCAGGAAGCAGAGTCTGGCCGATTCCACACCGATATTAATTTAACATCATTTTAGATGTTATTAATAGTAGTTTTGCCTTTGAATTTTGTATCTACCTGCAGATTATTTTATTTTTCATTTTTATTTGAGACAAGTTCTTTCTGTGTAATTATGCTGGCCTGGAGCCTCAAGCTTTTGGTCATCCCTCTGCCTCAGCTTTCTAAGGTTACATATGGTTAACACTGTGCACATCCTGCGACTGTACTTAAAAAAAAAAAAAAAGACAAGCCATAAATGCTGGCCTTGTCAGATGAACTACTTTGTCAGTTGTCTTTGCAGGCTATCCAGTTCTTCCAGAAACCGATTCTACAGTGCTGGCAGCCTCAGGGTCAGGTGGTCAGGGATCACAGCCAAATCTCAAACCCTTTTAAAAGCTGTCTGATTTCTTAATCTTGCTTGGTCATTGCTCTTACTCTGAGGTGGAGGTGGTTATGAAACCTGCTGCACTGGGTGATGGAGACCATTGAACCTGCACGTAAATCCAGAAATGGGAGCCGTTATTATTACTAATTATTGTTACTGCTATTTTATTCCCGATTTTGTGTGACGATGTCTCGTGTACCCCAGGCTGGACTCAAACTCATTTCGTAGCTGAGGATAACATTGATCTCCTGACCCCTACATACTCCCTCCGTCCCCAACATGGATGAGAGTACAGCTGTATATAATCAGGATTGGCCAGATTGGCATTTGTAAGATGGATGGATCCAAATCAAGGCCTTTCTCATAAACAAGCAACTGACTGTAAAGTCTAAATTGGATTGGATTCCTCTCTCTCTTTCTCTCTCTCTTTCTCTCTCTCTCTCTCTCTCTCTCTCTCTCTCTCTCTCTCTCCCTCTGTGTGTGTGTGTGTGTGTGTGTGTGTGTGTGTGTGTGTGTGCTCGGGCATACCTCTATACCTGGTTTATCTGGTGCTGGGATTGAACCCAGGTCTTTGAAGAGATTAGACAAACACTCTACCAATGAGCTACATCTCCACCTTTGACTAAGTTTCTTGAGAGATGTGTTAGGAGACTCTGAGGGTGTCCTTCCTCCCTGGAGCTTTCTGAAGTAGGCTGTAATCCTGGCAGGACTCCAGTGGGATTTTGGGGGCAGAAATGCACTATCCCTTCCTTCAACAGCTTTTCGATTTTCTTTTGGGGTTTGCAGTTGAGTTTAGTCACAGAGGGAAAAAGCTGAGTTGCATGTGAGTCTGCTCTTCATCCTTCAAAAATAATGTCCAAATGCTATTTATATCCCAAATCTGGTTTTGAAGGGTTCTGGATTCTTGGATGGAGTGATTGTCACTTAATACCTTAGCGTATCAACGATGAGTGTCCTAGACCTGGTACAGACCCCGTCATTACTTCTCTCTGAGCCAGGTTTATTATTCAGAAAAAAAAGCAAAAACAATAGAATCGTACATTGCCTGGAGCCATGGACTTGGCCTGTGGGAGTTGGGGATTAACTTAGAGCCTGTGTAGTCAGCTGTTAAATACCAAGTATACTTGGCTCTTCTGTGGGCCAGGCACACCCTTAAAGGGAGAGTTATCTTCCTTCCATAAACAAACCCATGTTGAACACCCAGATACAGTAAGGGATGACTAGTGAACGAACACATCTTGACAAGGCCCTCCTAATGACAGAATGGTTTCCTCTCCGGAAGCCCAGTAGCTTCTTGGACTGGCATAGGGCTGGCAGGGGGAGGGGACAGGGTCCTCTGATGCCCTTCTAGTCTCTCCATAGATGCTCTGCATTGTTTGCTTGTTTGTTTGTTTTGTTTTTTCAAGACAGGATTTCTCTGTGTAGCCCTGGCTGTCCTGGAACTCACTCTGTAGACCAGGCTGGTCTCGAACTCAGAAATCCACCTCTGCCTCCCAAGTGCTGGGACTAAAGGCGTGCGCCACCACCACCCTGTGCTGCTCTGCATTTTGAATCCTTATTTGGGGGTTCAAAAACTTTCACCAAGGTAGCCGTGGAGTAGTTGAAAATCATGAAAACCGCCCTTCTTCCTCAGCTTTCTCAGAGTCGAAAGGACAAGCCTAGGGTATGCATATGCATGAGTTAGGGGTGGGTCTTACCAGTGCCAAGACCAAGCCTAGGGTATGCATATGTATGAGCTAGGGGTGGGTCTTTCCAGTGCCGACCACTCTCTCTCTCTCTCTCCTTTTCAAGTCCAGAGCAAGTAGGCAGAGACCTGACCAAGGCCAGCTCTGTCTGCCATCTTCTAGCTCACGGGATGACCCCCAACTACCAGTTTCTGTAAGGAAGAACTGTTGTCCTGCCTGTCGCACACACAGGAGTCAAGCTGCTGTAAGGTTGAGTAATGTTCTGAGGTCATGTGGTGACTCAGTACTTAAGATCAGGGAAAGGAGCCAGGGTTCTGGCCTTCCCAGTTTTACTGTCCTAGCCTACGTCTTGCTTTGCCTTTAAATCCTCAATCCAGTAGGAGCAGAAGGTTGTGAGTGTGAACAGGTTAGCTCCCTTCATTAAGGGAAAGGACCAGAGGTGGATCACCCTCATTCCCCCCAAAAGTCTGTTGCAAACCTGCTTTTTAATTTCAGTGATCGAGACCTAGAAGGAGGTCACAACCACCCTCTCCCCTAAGCATGTAAAATTCGTTTGTTCTGTCAGAGGCTGGTATTTCACAGCAACTGCTGATGGAAGTCTAAATGGGCTGGACCTCCAGCTGCTGGTAAGCAAGTGTGTGCTATTTATAGCTCTGTGTGTGTGTGTGTGTGTGTGTGTGTGTGTGTGTTCGCTTGTGCACTCAAAGGATGGAATTTTTTCTTTCTGAGAAGCATTGAAGTCACAACAGGATGTGGGCTCTGATTGAGACAAGGAGATCACTGGAATCATGTCTATTGTTCTTCTCAGAGTCGAGAATGAGTCAGAGTCACCTGGATGATTGTTAAAACAGATTACCTTGCGTGGAGACTCACGCCTGTGACTCCAGCCCTAAGAAGGTACAGGCAGGAGTATCACAAGTTCAAGGTCAGCCTGGCCTACAGAGAAAGATTGCATTTCAACAAAACAACAGGGCAAAAATTCCACACGGGCTGGGAAGCCTGCTCATTGAGGAAAGCACTTGTGTGCAGGTGTGAGGGCTGGTGTTCAGATTCCTAGCACCCACATAAATGTCGAGTGGGGGGTAGTGACCCCCTGTAATCTCAGCACTGAGAAGGTGGGGATGAGATCCCTGGAGTAAGCTGGCCATCAAGCCTGGTCAAATCAGTGAGCTCTCTGCCCCCACTTATAAGGCAGAGAGGGTTAAAGATGACACTGCTGGCCTCCACACGTCATTACTGGGACCTAATCCAGTGTCTTTGATCAGTTGGAGTCTTTTTTTTTCCTTATTTAGTTTTTATTCATAATCATAAACTTTACTTTGCAATCCAGCTAGACTTGAAGGGGAATGAGGAAAATATGGAACCCAAAGAACTTCAGTGAGAGCAGAGATGACAGGGTATTTTGAGCAGATGGGGTGGGGGTGCTCTCAGAAGGAATGGTTTGATGGGTAAAAATGCCCACAAGTCAAAAGAAATTAGAGTTGTCCACAGTCGGAAATGGTGATCTTCTTACTGGTCTTGCCATTCCTGGACCCAAAACGCTCCATGGCTTCCACAATGTTCATGCCTTCTTTCACCTTTCCAAAGACCACATGCTTGCCATCCAGCCATTGAGCCTTGGCAGTGCAGATAAAAAACCGGGAACCATTTGTGTTTGGTCCAGCATTTGCCATAGACAAGATGCCAGGACCTGTATGCTTCAGGATGAAGTTCTCATCCTCAAATTTCTCTCTGTAGATGGACCTGCCTGCCACCAGTGCCATTATGGCATGTGAAATCACCACCCTGGCACATGAATCCTGGAGTAATTCTGTGAAAGGAGGAACCCTTATAGCCAAATCCTTTCTCTCCAGTGCTCAGAGCATGGAAATTTTCTTGCTGTCTTTGGAACTTTGTCTGCAAACAGCTCAAAGGAGACTCGGCCCAACGGCTCATCATCGGCCGTGATGTTGAAGAACACGGTGGTGTTGACCATGACTGCAGCACGTGGCGAGAAAGTGACAGTGGCATCTGCAAAACTGATCAGTCGGAGTCTTAAGACTGACTCCACTGATGGCTTAAACAGCAGATATCTGTTTATTACACTTCTGGAGGCTGATGATCCCAAGACCAAAGTGGTGCTGTCACCTGGTTTATAGAGAGTGTCTTTTTGTTGACTTTTCATGTTGGCCATGGGACACAGCTTTCTGGGGCCTTGGATATGGAACTATTTCCACCACAGGGGTCCCCCTGGTGACACAGTCACTTCTAGAGGTCCCCAGCTCTGAGCACCATTACTTTAGAAAGTAGGATTTCAACACACTAATTTTATGGGAGCTATAAATCTTCAGCATGTAATGGTAGGTTTGGGGTTTGGCCCTCAAATGAGAATTTCCAACACTGCAGGGAAAACTGTGACTGCTGGTTCTGAAACCACACTCTGGGATCACTGCTTTGGCTGAGCGTGGTCTTAGACTCATTAGGTAGCCAATAATGACCTTGAACTTCTAAGTTTCCTACTGCAACTTTCCAAGGATTACAGTGCACCACTACATCTGGGCTTTGTGTATACTAGGCAAGCATTCTCTCAACTGAGATATATCCACAGTCCCTGCTGCTCTATTTTAATGGGCAAAGGGTACAGGTATATGAGGAAGGGTTGTCTTTCATGGAAGCAGAGGAATGTATTGACATGCATCAATGCTTCCTTGAGGGTGGTGCTCTGTCCTTGTCAAATGAGGACAGTGGTTTCTGGGCCAGTATTCAGGACAGAGATGTTATTATATCAACAATAACAACAACAACAACAACAACAACAACAACACGTTCATAACATTTAAAGGCTAGGAATTGTTGCCCGGCTAATTAAGGTCAAAGTCTACCATTGTCCAGATAATCTTCTGGACTCTGAGCAAAATGGAGGACTTCCTTTATTAGCCGGGCTCCCCCTTCTCTGACCTCAATCCCCACATGCCTCTACCTGCAGAATGTCAGCCTTGGTTAACATTACAGGTTCAACTACTTTTCTCCCAGCTAACACCCTCGAGATTCCTAGGATGCCTCTCTATGTCAATGAGGCATCTCTGTACCTCAAGCCTTCAACCTTTGCCCATCCTGGATATTCCTACCTCCAAAATTATATAAGCCTTGAATCACTCCAAGTAAAGGGGAACAGTCTCTCCCTGGTCCTGGTCTTTACCATATGTACTCACAGGGCTTCTGAAACCCCTGTCTGTCTTCTCTGTTCCATTGGACCTCCTGGATCAATATCGGCCAATGGGGCCCAGGGGCAGCCATAAGAAATGGGTACGTGCACTATTTAGTAGAACTTATTTTTTTTAAACTCTTTCTTGTCTTTCTCAAGACAAAAAAAAAAGGCAATTAATTTGATCACACCACAGTGTTTACAGTCTAGCAGAGCCAAACACTGCTCATTGATTGACAGCCAAGGCCCAGTAAGTGTCTGTGCCATGGAAGGGTGTGCTTTAACCTTGGAGTGGTTTAAGATCTCAGCTTTGTTCTCTTCATTTCCTCTGGTTTCTTCCCTTCCCCCATTTCTTCCTCCTTTGCTGGTTGTTATTGTGGGATTTTTTTCTTGAATAAGGTTGGTCTGCTGGAGATGCCTGCTTCTATTTGAATGAAGTTTTATATTTTATATTTTCTTCAAGAGTTGTTCATTGTGAGGGGCTGGGAGATGGTTCAATGGGTGAGTATGGCTGAATTGGGATGCTGGGGAGAATCCATGTAAGTTGGGCGCGACTGTCTTCCTCTACTGCTCTAAGATAGGATCTCTGATCAGACATGGAGCTCACCAGCTGGCTAACCTGGCTGGCCTTGGAGCTTTGAATCTTCCTGTCTCTACCTCCCAGTGATGAGGAGAGCACTTTTAACCCTCGTTCTGGTGCTTGGTGTGGCAAGCTCCCTTTACACACTGAGCCACCTCTTTAGCTCACAAATGATTCCTTTTGTAAGAATTGTATTTTTGTGAGGCTGGGTAGATGGCTCAGTGTGTGTCTTAGTCAAGGTTTCTATTCCTGCACAAACATCATGATCAAAAAGCAAGTTGGGGAGGAAAGGGTTATTCAGCTTACACTTCCACGTCCACATTGCTGTTCATCACTAAAGGAAGTCAGGACTGGAACTCAAACAGGTCAGGAAGCAGGAGCTGATGCAGAAGTCATGGAGGGATGTTACTTACTGGCTTTTGTTACTTGTCCCCTGGCATGCTGAGCTTGCTTTCTTATAGAACCCAAGACTACCAGCCCAGGGATGGCACCACCCACAAGGGGCCCTCCCACCCGTGGTCACTAATTGAGAAAATGCCTTACAACTGGACCTCATGGAGGCATTTCCTCAAGGGAGGCTCCTTTCTCTGTGATAACTCCAGCTTGTGTCAAGTTGACACACAAAACCAGCCAGTACAATGTGTAAAGGTGCCTGCTAAGACTGAAGACCTCAGTTAATTTACCCAAACCATACAGTAGAGGAAGAGAAATGACCCCTGCTAGTTTCTCTGTAATCTCCATCGAGTGGGCCATGGCATCGTATACTCACACAGATGCATATGAGATTAAAAAATTTAAATGTAATTAAAAAATAAGAAATGACACTTTCCTTTGTGTGTGCATGCCAATGCATTTTCTCAATCTCAGTTTTGTGTATTGTTCTTTTCTTGATTAGGCTAGCAGATTTTTTTTTAACCATTGTTGTTCTTTTGTTTGGTTTGGTTTCTGGGGATCCATCCTTTCCTTTCCTCCTATGCTTCATGCCCTCTTCCCTTTTTTTCTTCTGCCAGAGCCTCACTGAGCTGATTCTGGCAGGGAACTCACTCTGTAGCCCAGGCTGGCCTCGATTCCTACCTCTGCTTCCCTTGTGCTGGGGTTACAAGCATGCATCACCAGGTTTAGCTTTGGGAAACATATTCTTATCTTTGGATGTAGCAGTAGTTAGTTAGCCTGCTCTGTGCTCTCAACAGGTTGCATGCTCGAACCCACCCAAAAGCTCTCTGGATTCTTGAATGAAAGACACACACACACACACACACACACACACACACACACACACACCAGTTAATTTTGATATACCTTGACTAGCTCAATGGCTGGGCACATCTAATCCTTCCCACGGCTAGCAAACACTCGCCTCTGGTATTCCAGAGTTAACATCCTTTAAAATCTACATCACAACTCTGCAACCCCAGACCCAACCTAAGAAATGGCTACTGATGTCACTTACCCGAATTCTTTTTTTTTTCCGAGACAGGGTTTCTCTGTGTAGCCCTGGCTGTCCTGGAACTCACTCTGTAGACCAGGCTGGCCTTGAACTCAGAAATCTGCCTGCTTCTGCCTCCCAAGTGCTGGGATTAAAGGCATGTGCCACCACCGCCCGGCCACTTACCCAAATTCTTGTATGGCTGGTGTGTCCGTCCTGTGCCCCATTCATGGCGATTCTGCTTCTTCATCTATTTCTCTCTCCTAAGCTCGGGAATCCTAAAGTTCCTCCTCTGTTTGTGCTGCCTAGCCATTGGCTGCTGCCATCTTTACTTACCAATCAGAACCAACTGGGGCAGTGTCCCTCAGAGTCTTACGTGTAGACACTCCTGTAAGCAGTTTTGGAGATCGAAATTAACATTATACCACAAGCAGCATTAGGCCAAACCCACTTGATGTAGGAGACATCGCTGTACTATCCTTGAAAAGAACAAAGGCTGAGAGTTCAAAACCCACAGAAACCATTTCCCATTAGTTCTGCTGATCTTATATCCAAGTTTATTTCACAGGCACCACTGGGTACCCACAGGGGATGGGTTCCAGTGTCCATTACAAAGATATCCCTGGGTCTTTGTAGGAACAGTGGTTGGATTTCAGTGTCTCTCCCTCTAGATCCTCAAATGTGCAGACACTTGTCTCTAACATAGGCGATCATAGAATTTACATACAGCCTACAAACATGCTTCTGTGTTTCTAGGTTGTTGTTGTTTGAGATAGGGTTTCTCTGTGTACCCTTGGCTGGAACTCACTCTGTCGACCAGGCTGGCCTCAAAGTCAGAGATCCTCCTGCCTCTGCCTCTGCCTCCCAAGTGCTGGGATAAAAGGCATATGCCAGTACTGTTTGGTTTAGATTATTTAAAATATCCAAAAACATTGTAAATGCCATGCAACAGTTCTTTTACTGTAATGTTTAGAGAATGGTGGTGAAGAATCAGGATATGGGCAGCACAAAGGCACTGTACTGGCTGGGTTTGTGCCAACTGGACACAGGCTGGAGTTATCACAGAGAAGGGAGCTGCAGTTGGGGAAGTGCCTCCATGAGACCCAGCTGTGGGGCATTTTCTCAATTTGTAATCAAGGAGGTAGGGCCCCTTGTGGGTGGTGCCATCCCTGGGCTGGAAGTCTTGAGTTCTATAAGAGACCAGGCTGAGAAAGCCAGGGGAAGCAAGCCAGTAAAGAACATCCCTCCATGGCCTCTGCATCAGCTCCTGCTTCCTGACCTGCTTGAGTTCCAGTCCTGACTTCCTTGGTGATCAACAGCAATGTGGAAGTAAGCTGAATAAACCCTTTCCTCCCCAGCTTGCTTCTTGGTCATGATGTTTGTACAGGAATAGAAACCCTGACTAAGACAGGCACCCCCAAACCTTCGTAGTTGGATCCACAGGTGCAGAACCCATGGTCATAGCTGACTGATTTGAGTAATTATTCTGTCTTTCTGTTTTCCTTAGATTTTAAGTTATTATTATTTTTTTTGAGTTGAATAATTTTCTTCGGATGCATTCTTCTTAAACAAATAATTTTTAAGTTAACATTATTTACTTGTTCCTTTGTTCATTTGTTTTGCTCCATGGGATACATGTGGAGGTCAGAGAATAGCTTATGGGAGTCAGTTCTTTCTTTTTAGCCGTGTTGATGCTGAGAACTGAACTCAGGTTACCTGACTTGACAGAATGGGCTATCTTGCCAGCCCAACAAATGATTTTGAGAGTTTGGCTTTTCCTTTTAAGACACACACACACATGCCAGGCAGTGGTGGCACATGCCTTTAATCCCAGCACTTGGGAGGCAGAGACAGGTGGATTTCTGAGTTCGAGGCCAGCCTGGTCTACAGAGTGAGTTCCAGGCAGCCAGGGCTACACAGAGAAACCCTGTCTCAAAATACAAACAAACACACACACACACACACACACACACACACACACACACACAATCTCTGATTATATTTCACAGGCTTTAATAAGTAGAATTTGCCTTATTATTTGCTAAATGATATGGCCTTTTGTTTTTCTTCATGGAAATGGAAGATTTTAGACACAAATATTCCATCGTCTTTAAGCCTTTCTATTGGGTGATGCTGGTCTGGATACGACTTCTTTTTCTCTCGGCTTCTGCAGATTAAAGCAATAAAGCCTTTTAACACAATTCCTGTGTCGTGTGTGCTCAATGAGGCTAAATTGCACTTCTCTGCAGTTTGAGAGGAAATGGAATTGGAAGATGGAACTTCAAGTCCTAACTCTGCCACTTTTTATTGGTAACCAAATAAATAACGCAATTTGAGCCTCGCTTCGTGTGCAGCTCTAAGGCTGCGCTATGTTCTCTTCTGTGACATTTAGGACTGCGAGGAACTTGGAATTAGTTTCAATTAGGCTGGCTTAATGATTTCTAGGCTCACTTGTTAGTTGAGTCAGCTTGGCATGGGGACCTGGAGATGCTGAGCACAGCCGGGGTCAAGCTGACGCAGAGCCTTCCTTGCGTGTTCCTGTTGGACACAGAGGAAAAAAACATCCAGACGAATCTGGGGGCTCATTTTCTCCCTCTTCCTAGGATAGGTTGGCTGGAAGGGATGACAGCCTGGTGTCAGAGCAGGCTCTGTGGAGACTCTTCCAGAGAAGGCTGTTTCCTGTCACAAGGCTCTCCCCTGCCCAGTTATCTGGATGATCTGGCATTTCCTGTCCACAGACTTGGCAATTGTCTTGGCTGTCTCCCTGGTGTGGCTGCCTTTCTGTGACAGGGACCTTACAGCTGCCAGAACAGGGCTACTTCTTTGCCTGTAGGTTTTCAACACCGTAACACATGCTTGTCCTCCTCCTACGGCCCATATGATTTGATGGCCATAGAAACATTCTTTACACATATGGTGTCTTATGATCCCATGGCAAATGATGCTATGGAAACAATGGAAACACCTGGTGCTCAGAAAACACCAGAAATTTCCTCCGAAGAAGCAGAGAAATTAGGTAGAGCTCCAACTGCTTCCTTTGGCCCACGATTTCAACTCTGGGGAGCCATTCCCATCCTAGACTTCACTGTTTTCCCATAGGTGGCGCTAAAGGGTCTTATTCCACCAGAGTCAGTTTATTATGACAAGATTTCAAAGGAGGAAAGTAAAGTGTAAGGAACACCATCTCTCCTTTGTCCGCTAGTCCCACAAGGGTGGGCAGCAGTCCCTACTTGTCCTTGAGGTAACATGACGATGCCACAGGAGAAAATTAACACATGGTGATGAAAATGTATTTCTTTGAGGAGAGATTTAATTCTAGACAGATTCTGCTTACCCAGGAAGCCAAGTCTCAGAAGAGGGGGAGGAAGTGTACTGCAAGCAGCACAGGGCAGGAAGGCAGTCCTTTGCCCACGAGGTCTTAGTGTGGTGATGAGGTAACCCATGGCTTCTCCCTCACCCCTCATGGATCTTTTGATAGTTATTTCCTCGATCTCGTTAGGTAATTGTGGGCTCTGGGATGTCTGAAAGTTCCTCAGTGTGTTGTTGATTGTAGGAAATAATTTATTGGTGTATGGCTCCTGGAAATCCCTGGCGGGGAACATCTGGTTTTTAAAGGATCTACAGTGCGTGAGACCTCCCACTTTTTCTCACAACAGTTTGTCTTTCCCTGATTCGTGCCTGCCATTCAAAATGTGAGCCACTCCCTGTTCTAGCCACCATGTCTTCGTCTTGATGCCATGTTTCCGTGCCTTGACAGACCCTTATCTTTTTCTTCTATGATTGTCTGTTTATGGTGGTGTGTGAGAGCAATAGAAAAGAGACTGACATACTTCTCATGCTGCCTTCTACGATCTGCTGAAGCTCACGTTAACACATTCCCATCTTTTCTTCATAGCTCAGCAAATGAGGGATTCTCTGGAGTCCAGGTCACTCCTGACCCAACATTCTCCATGGACTCAACTTTGGTTTGACTTACATGGTTGCCTTAGGGCATCCAGAGTGATAGCGGATGCCTGTGTGTACACTTTCCCAGGGGATGAAGGGGATGGTGATGCTGGGCGTGAGAGTTCTTTCTTATTTATAACTATGTGTCAGTTAGCTTCCATTGTAACAAGGAGATAATTAAAGGGAGGAAGGGCTGGATCCATGGTTTCTTGGCTCTGTTGCTTCTTGGCCACCACATACCAAGGCAGCATAGCATGTGCCTGTGGTGGAACAAAATGGCTTAGCTTGAAGGCAGCAGTGTGCCTTGGTGAGAGTGCCTGGAGGGAAAGGCCTTCTTCCACCTCCGCCCATGCCCCACCAGGCCCTACCTCCCAGGAGTCCACCCACCTAAGGTCTGTCAGTAGACTAATCCGTTGTAGAAGTTACTGCTCTCGTGGTATCTGCAATCTCCTCTCAGAACTCATTGGCTGGCAGCTCGGTGGATCCTAGGCTGAAGGCTGCTCAGGTCATAGCATGTGCCACTGTGCCTCCTCCATCTCAGCATGGATTCTGTGTACAGGGCCCAGGCTAATAGACTTCAAGCTGTCAGGGGCTACCTGTGCCACACTGCGCATGCTGGATACACGACAGCCAAATGGCCCCATCTTTCCCTACATCCTCCAGATCATATATTCCTTCCGCCAAAGACAAAACCTCCCCTCATGTCCCTGCCATCCAGCAATCAGAGACAGCCAAACTGTGAGCATCAACCAAGTGGCATGGTGCCACTGGACTGTTCGCTGCCTGACCCTACTTGCCCTTGGGGGTTGGAGGTGAGGTGGTGCAGACTCCCAGAGCAGGTGAGAGATGCCACAGCAAGCTCATCTGCATGCTGCTAAAAGCTCCTTTAATACCCTCTACCAGAACCCCATTGGTCCCAAGGAAGCATCTCTTCTAAACTGCAGTTCCCAGTTGGCTGATATGGTATGTGTCAGCAATCCTTGGTCTCTCATCTCTTGTAGGAGATGCCTTTGCGGCTGCGTGGCCTCCAGCTTTTATGCCACCATCCCACCTACAGCATGGAACCCAGCCTTCTCTGGGAATAGGAACCCCCCTTTCTAACACTACCACATGGGACCCTGTCATGTTGTCTCTCTGTGGCATTAAGATCTCTTCTAGTAAATCTTTTACCTAAATGGCAATCTGGCTCAGTGCTCCTTGTGAGTCCCAATTCCCAAACTTCCAGCAATCAAGCATTGAGCCCATGAGCCTATTAAAAGAATATTTTATACCCAAAGCATAACACACAGCAAGGCTGTACCCCATGGGCTCCTGCGTTGAAAGAGTGATAGGAACTGAGAGGAAGTTGATAGAGGAACGAAGTCAAGAAAGATTAACTTCATAGCAGAAAGGTAATGTGGTTCTGGGGTTTCCCAAGTTTCTTTCTTTTAAAACATTTCTTATTACATTTTATTATTTTGATGGTGGCGGTGGTGGTGATGCTGTGTGTGCCTCAGTGTGGGTGTAGAGGTCAGAGGACACCTTGCAGGAATTGGTTCCCTTTTTCTACTGTGTGTGTAGACCAGAGATGGAACTAAGGCCTTCAGAATTGGTATCAGGTGCCTTAACCACTAAGGCATCTTACTTGCCCTTCCTAGACTTCTTAAAACTATAGTTCACAGTTTGAAATCTAGGATCTATGGCTTTCTGTGATTCCTTGGTACAACTCAGACAAGGGGAGAGTGTTGATCTCATGAGACTGCCCCAACTTTGAAAGGAGTTTTGTTTCAGCTGCACAAATGTCATTTAAATCTATTCATGTACTGTTCAGTCCATTCCTGGGTATTCTATTTAAGCCTTCTAATATAACCTGGCTCCCAAGACGCTACCCCTAAGCACTGCTCCTCTCAACATAACTTCAATAATTCCAAAGATAGTTCAATTTGGCATTTTTTGGGGGATGTTCCCCAAGGAAATATTAAATCAGGTTTATCTCTCACAGCAAAATAATAAATGTTTTCTAGTGTATAAATTAGTCTCCCGACAATTCGGCTATAGATACACACAGTAGAGTTTGAACTAAGAAAATTGAGCTTATTTTTAACATCAGTTCAAATAGTACTTCCTCAGGACATTTATCTATAACTTGTCAGAAATAAATTTATGGCATTCATACATTCATTCATTCATTCATTCAACAAATATTCATTTAGTGCCTAATATGTACAAGGGCTTCTTGTAGGTACATCAGTGAGCAGATCAACAAAACTCTTTTGGTTCTTGTGCTTTTGGGAAGACAGTATCTTGGAATCTTATGTGTGTATTTATTTGTTTGGGTGATTAAAATACATTATTTGGGTTTTTTTTACATTTACATGTATGTGACAGAGAGAGCTGGAGAGGAGAGAGAGAGGGAGAGAGGAAGAGAGAGAGAGATTGCTATGAGGCACGTGGAGGTCAGAGGACAACCTTTGGGGAGTCAGTTCTCTCCTACCATATGAGTTCCAGAGAACAAACATGGGGTGTCAGGCTTGCTGGAAGGTGACCTTCTCCTCTGAGCCATCTCACAGGTCTTTCAGTTATTTTAAAACTAATACCTAAGGACATAAAAGCTAACAAGACACCAAGTCTGATTAATTTATTGATCATCTAATTTTTCCTTCTTTTGTAAGACTCACATGGATGAGGCCAGTGTTGTTAATGATTGTCTAGTTCTCACACAGTGCCAGTTCATAATAGACAGTCAAATATTTGAAAAAAAAAAAAAAAACCCAACAAGCTCTCAAGGCTTTGTAATACAACGTTTACGACCTCCAGTGACTGAGCCTCTGAGCCTATAACCAGCGTGCAGGTTTAGAAATTACTCATGGGCATTGCTGTCTCATTCCAAGGTCTCCAGCAGTCAGTTTTTGAAGGAACAGGAAATGATAGTAATGGTCAGGCAAAAGGTGGCCCCGAGCTTAGCTTTCTTGAGCTGTTTCCAGAGCTGGATCCTCTATGAGCTCTGGGTTTCGGGGGAGCCAGCTAGCGAGCTGGAGGATATAGGAGACACCTGGGCTATTCTCGTGGGACCTGGGTGAGTTGGCAAGGAAAGAGCTTCCCACCCAACTCCATCCACACCCCTGCATTGTCTGCTTTGAACTGGTGAACCAGTAGTTGTCTGTTTCAGAATCTGAGGCTTGGAGCAGCGGCGGGGAGAGGAACACGGTCTAGAGACATCTGAGACAAACCTAGAGCCAAGATCCAACAGTGCACTCAGCTTTCCAAGTGCAGTCAAGCACTTGCATACATACCAATCAAGTATGGCAGAGACCGGTCAGGCAAGCCTTTGAACTGGCTGGGCTTCTGCTGTGGCTAGGGTGACGATGCGAATGAGTCAGAGCTTGGATGGCAGCAAGGACAGAACTCTAAACAAAGCTCCAATGGGGTGATCCGGGAGCAAAGAACCACGTTTTTGTTGCTGGAGTTATCTCTGGTTGGGAATCTCCTCCACTCTCCTCCAGGGGAGGAAAACCATGATTTTGTTTCGGGCCACATAGCTATGCCCAGCCATGGGTTAGGCACACCTGCTTGTATGATGTTCTTCAGCCAGAGTACTGGCTGCGTTCTATGCTAGACCAGACAAGCCTATTACCCAGGCTCTGTTTTAAGAGAGAGCAGGGGAGGGAATGTGTGAAAGAATGGAGATTTCTGGCTGGGCAGTGGTGGCCTTTAATCCCAGCACTTGGGAGGCAGAGGCAGGTGGATTTCTGAGTTGGAGGCCAGTCTGGTCTACAGAGTGAGTTTCAGGACAGCCAGGGCTACACAGAGAAACCCTGTCTCAAAAAGAAAAAATATACGGAGATTTCTTTTCCTTTTTTTCCTTTCTTTTCTTCATTCCTTCCTCTCTCTTTCATACTTTTTCTTTCTTTCTTCCTTTTTTTTTTTTTTT
>NW_022196898.1:2046574-2067844 GCF_008632895.1 Mastomys coucha
CACTCTGTAGACCAGGCTGGCCTTGAACTCAGAAATCCACCTGCCTCTACCTCCCAAGTGCTAGGATTTCCAAGCTTATTTCTGACTAATCATATTTCTGACCATGTGCTTTTCTTGTTGTACTCCTGTCTGGAGATGCCCAAGTCTCCCCTTTGTGAATGTTTCACAAAGAATGAAGTTGCAGGACATTTGATCACCCTGTGAAGTCTAGCGTAACCCACTGAGTTACATACTGGAGAAACTAGGTTTTAGTTGTGGTGTGGCTCAGCCTTAGCACACATCTTTAATTCACACTCTTTCTGACTGATTATTGTGCACAGGATTAAATAATGTCAATCATAGGCCAAGGGGTGGAGCAAGCAACCATTTAACAGGAAGTAAACATAGGATTATTAAGGAAAAAACCATAGAAAGTAAGAGGAAGTCAGGAGGATGGATGGAGAGACACACAGGAAGTAGAAGGGAGGGACATTCAGTTTGAAAGAGGTTTTTTGAGACTGTGTGGGAGAGGGGCATTGCTGGTGGGACACCGATTGAGGGGGAAGGTCAGTTGGGTGCTTTCTCTGCCTCTCTGAGCTAGCACAATTTTATCCCATTATCTGGCTCCTGAGTCGTCTTTGGTAAAATTGAACAATTGAGATTTTATTAAAAAACAAGCTGGCAGAAGGGATTTCCTGTGACTTTGGAGGCTGATGGGGCAAGACATTACAGCTATCCCTTGGGACTCTCTTGAGATGCTAGATGCTTTTTGGACCTTGACCACCATGAGTGAGGAGGCCCAGTCTTTATGTTGTGCGAGAGAGCCCAGGGAATACACCTATGGTGGCTCACTGGAGATTTACAGGGCTCAGTCATTGTGGCGAGCCTTGTAGGGTAAAGGTAGGCAGAAACAAGGCACATGTGTCCGAGGCTCCCCGAGTGGGGTCACATGATGGCTAGTCTTCATTGTCAGTCGCCTTGAAAACAAACCTCTAGGTGTGTCTGTGAGAGTGTTTCCTGAAGGGTTTAACTGAGAAGGAGGAAGACTCACCTTGAATGTGGTCTCCATGAGCTGGGTCCTTGGGCTGAATGAAGAGAGAGCAAGTGAAGCATGAACGCCCTTCCCCTTCCTGACTGCAGATGCAGGGTGACAAGCTCCTGCTGTCCAGCCCTGATTTCCCCCACCATAACGGACTGTATCTCCCTCAAACACTTAAGTTGTTGATGTCAGGTGTTTTGTCCAAGAAATACGAAAAAGATACAAATAATCTCTCCCGCAACCAGTTGCACCAACAGGCATGAAATGCTGTCCACCTGGAAGGTGCCTGGCGATCTGTGGGCTCACTGAGGGCACTTTCTTCCCTGTACTAGATCCTAGGCTAGGAGGGAAGTAGGTTTTCAGCCCTGGCTGTATGATTCCTTCCCCAGATCTCAATGCCACAAAGCCAACCAAAGGCCACCTTATACACAGATTATAGATGGTCAGGTCTGCTACTCAGTTCTTCTCTACATGTAGCTGGTGCTTCTGGCTTCCATCTATACTTAGATCTGGCTGACAGTGGGTGACAGTGGGTGACAGTGGGTGACAGTGCACCATCCTCTTGAGGGACTGCTCTGCTCTCTGTCAAGCCATTCCTGCTGTGGCCATGTGAAGTAGAGACAAGCCTTCCCACAGCACCCTTCCCAAACGAAAGCTTTGTGAACAGTATGACTTGCAAAGCAAGATAGACGGGAAAACTAGGAGACAGGGGAAGGAAAGAGTTAATGGTCGTCTTCCTTTGGACCAGGTGTTTCCAGACTCTTGGTGTTTTGTTCAAAGAGTTGAAGAGGCGTATATGAACAGCAAAGCAGCAAAGGGGCTGATTCAGAAGCACAACAAAGGCACAGGTCACCTGCACTGCAGACAGCAGCAGGCGGAGATTTGCACACACATGCCTGCTTCCTGCTTAGAGCATGCTTAGAGCATTTTTTTGTGGTCCCTTAGGAGGGGTTGGTTGCTAGGGGTGGAGCATAAGAGTCTTTTTGTTCTGAGGGACAGGCTCAGGTTATGTAAGCCTTCACTCCCTGTGCACAGCCTTTGCCATGATGCGTCTGATTTTCATCACGGGCATACCCAATCATGCAGATGCATATGATGATAAATAGGGGGCTCTCCTTAGAAGTTCACTCAGAGGAAACCATTTGTCTGACATGCATGCACTCCAAACTCATCTAGGTTAGACTGAGCCACTGTCTCCAGTTCCTGGATAGATTGTAGGGTGCTTTTAGCCACTAGGAAGTTACTAAGGGCTGCTAAGTCATGGTAAGACTGAATAGCCTGTTGCTTTCTTTAGAGAAGAGGGGTATATGTGCTAGATACAGATCTGGCTCTGAGTGGCTGAGTACATTGTTTGGAAAGGGATGTGTACGTAGTCTAGACCAACTGTGAGCCCAGACTGTTAAACTTTCCCTATGCTAACTTGCTGAAAAACTTCTTGGACTGCTTTTTAAACAGGGAGGGCCCCAAGTGACCCTTCAGAGCATTGCCATTCTTTTCAGGAGTTACATTTTCCTGCTCTTTGTTTTCAGGCCTCAGTCTTGAGGTAGAACATAAGCATCTGTACCTGAAACAAATGTCATGAGCAAGCCTCGTGGGTTTAGCAACTTGTGGAAGCTGTCTTAGTTAGGGCTCCATTGCTGCAATAAAACACCATGACCAAAAAGCAAGTTGGGGAGGAAAGGGTTTATTCAGCTTATACTTCCACATCACTGTTTATCACTAAAGGAAGTCAGGACAGAAACTGAAATACAGAACCTGGAGGCAGGGGCTGATGCAGAGGCCTTGGAGGGGTGCTGCTCACTGGCTTGCTCCCCATTTCCTGTTCAGCATGTTTTCTTATAGAAGCCAGGACAACCAGTTAGGGATGGTACCACCAAAAGTAGGCTGGCACCTCCCCCATTGATCACTAATTGAGAAAATGCCTTACAGCTGGATCTCATGGAGACATTTCCTCAACTGAGGCTCCTTCATCTCTGATGACTCTACCTTGTATCCAGTGACACACGACCAGCCAGTACAGAAGAGTTGTCATCTTGGTTTTAGCTTCATGACAGGGTTCTCACTGTGAAGTGTAGAAGGCTACGGTGCTTGGATATTTACGCTCATAGCTTCTGTGAGACCACAGGGTCCCCTCACATATTTTAGAACAACCCCAAATATTTGCATCATAAATGAAAGGGCCTGAAGAAGGGGTCATCTTTGATACAGTAATTCCTAACTTGAGCTTGCAGGAGGGTCTCCTGGAGGTCTTGATGAAGCACAGATTATTTATTTACAGTTTCTGGTTTCTGGTTTGGCAGGTCTGGGCTGGGACCTGAGAATGTGCGCTCCTGGAAAATCCCCAGGTAACATCAGTAGGGCTGGCTTGAGAACTGCTTGCCTAGTGCGTCAAAAATATTGCTGCTGTAAAATGGAAACGTCAGATTGCTCTTTTAAATGTTGCTGGTAAATTGAATCTACAGCAGTCTAAGAGACTCTGAGAAGTCTGTTACTAAAAGAGAAGAGCAAGCTCTTTGTGGATCCTGGAAATTTTGTGTTGTTCTTCTTTCTCCTTGAATTTTTCTTTCCACATGTCTTCCCAGTAAAAAATTATGGTGATTTTATACAGCTGTGGTTAACAGAGTTCTGATTGTTCTCGTATATGTCTCTGCCACAAATATGCACAGAAATTAAAATTTCCTGAGACTTTGAGTGTTTACAAATTTTACTCTGGATCACCTTATCGAGATGCCAATTGCATTAAATAAAAAGGATTGTCATCTTGGTTTTGGCTTCATGACAGGGATGGAGATAGATAGGTAGATAGATAGGTAGATAGGTAGATAGGTAGGTAGGTAGGTAGATAGATAGATAGATAGATAGATAGATAGATAGATAGAAATGAGTTTTGCTGATGCACCATTGAAGATAGGAAGTATTATCTTGTTGAAAATATCTCCTGATGAAATAGAATTTCCTTTTGCAATTGCCTCATATATACTTTGAATTAATAAAACCAGTTACTAAAACAAGACAAACTTGCTTGTGAATTCTATGCTTCTTTATTAGAAAGAGTATTTGAAGAATATTGTAGCAGTAAACAGATAGACATAGAATTAATTTGTGTTCCTGGCATGCTGGTGCAGGCATGAAATTCCACTTGGAAGTTAAGGCTGAGTTTAAGATCATTCTTGACTGTGTATGAGCTCAAGAGCAGCCTGCACCACATGAGACCATGTCTCAAAAGACCAGAAAAGGGGGCTAAAAGGGATGGATGGCTCAACAATGATAAGCATTGGCTCTTCTCTTATTAGTTGTGCTTGAATTCTTGACTCTCAGCTGGAGTGAACAAGAAAAGGGCTCTGGGACCAACCAGAGAAGGAACTTATCTTCTAAAGAAGTTTCACACTTCTGCATATCTCCTGCCTTTGATTTAAGCCTAAACCTTGTCAGGCCCCCAAAGAGATAGACATGGGAGTCATTGGAAACTTCTTGTTCTTCTTTACAACTGACCACATTGAATAAATTCACACCTGCATTTTCCTATTGTGTTTTTAGGTAACCTATTGAGAATAGGAGGCTGGCCTGGCTTGCTACGGCTTCGAGGGTCCAGGCTCTGACCCTAACAACATCAGTAGCCTGTAGCTCATCACAGATTGTACAAGAGTTCCTTCCTTCCTTAGAGGGAGGATGGGGACAGGTATTAAGGCAGGAACTGGATGGGATTTGAACCCATCACCGGGTTCAAATGAATTGCCATCACCGAAGGCAGAGGAGCAAGAACAAGGCATAGAGGTGGAGGAGGGTGTGTGTGAATGAGGGGATGGTTGAGCCAGGCTGGACCATAATGCATCAGAGAGTAGCTAGGACTAATTTTGAATGAGATGTTTTCCTTGGCAGGAGAGAGCTGTGGTCAGAGTTGGGTATAGCTGACATTGCAGTGGCGCTATTGAAAGAAACCACAGCAGATACCAGAGCAGCACCCTGGAGCCCATCTGTACCCTCAGAAAGATGGCTTCTTGCTTTGTAGGCTGAGGGGGTTCCTGCTGGGCATCACTGAGAAGTGGAGCCTGGCAAACTCTAGAGACCATGTGGTGGTTTGCCTATGCTTGGCCCAGAGAGCAGCACTATTAGGAGGTATGGCCTTGTTGGAGGAAGTGAGTCACTGTGAGAGCAGGTTTTGAGAGAGCTTCCTCCTGGCCAACTGTGGATGCCAGTCGTCTTCTGTTTGCCTTTGGAATAAGATGTAGAACTCTCAGATCCTCCAGCACCACGCCTGCCTAGACACTGCCATGCTTCCTGCCTTGATGAGAATGGACTGAACCTTAGAACCTGTAAGCTAGACCCAACTAAATGTTGTCCTTACAAGAATTGCCTTGGTCATGGTGTCTCTTTACAACAATGGAAACCCTAACTAAGACAGAAGTTGGGACCAGGGACTGGGGTATTGCTGTGATAAGCCTAACCATGCTTTTGTTTGGAGGAATGTAGATTGTGGGACTTTGGATTTAGGAAGCAGTGGGATGCTTTCAGTGGGTATTAACAGCCATCCTAGTAGGAATATGGAAGACGTTGGTGCTGAGGGTGACTTGAACTCTGGAGATCGTTCTTATGGTGTTTTGGTGAAGAATGTTGCTGCTTTCGGCCCTTGTCTGAAGAGTCTTTCTGAGGCTTAGGTGAAGCAATTTCAATTAATTGCAATTAATTGAAAGAAGTCTCAGAAAAGCCCAGCATCCACAGTGTCCTCTGGTTTATGCTCACAAAAGGTGTTTTAATCAAGCACAGCAAACTTAGAAAGGAAAAATATAAAATATATGGTTCAAGTAATAAAAGTGTACCAGGAAGGGCAATGGAACTGTGTTCAAGGAGATAAACAGATTAAGGGAATGGTGTCTTTTGGATAAGATCCCACCTAGCTAAGCTTATTATTTATGCAATTTGGCACTGAACAAGAAATGTCATGGTAGGCATTATCATTACTTCGCTATTGTTTTCATTTGGACTTTTAATCTGGAATGAACTACAATCCAGAAATGGAGTACACAGGTCTTTGATCCAAATCTTGAGGAATAGTGGTCATGAAAAGCTTAGGCAAGCAGATCTCTGAGTTCAAGGCCAGCCTGGTATAGAGAAAGTTCCAGGTAAAGAAAAGCTTAGGTCTAGGCATGATAGTATATGCCTTTAATCCCAGCATTCAGGAGACAGAAGCATGTAGATTTCTGAGTTCAGGGTCAGTCTATAGAGCAAGTTCCAGGACAGCCAAGCTTAGGCAGTGAAGGAGTTCGAAAACAGAAAGCGTGTAAGGATGTAATAAAACAAGGGGCCATGTTCCAGCCCCAGTAAGCACCAAAACTCAGCAGCTTTGGTCACATGGCTCTGACTTTAGAGTCAAGAAAAGAAGGGACTACTGGGACAATTGATGCTGGTTAGCTGGAGCTAAAAAATTAGTGGTGATTAAAAAGAGACCAGCATCACTGAGGTGACATCTTCTGGGAAGTGTTTTCTGAGAGCACAAAGAAGCTGTGTTTCAGAGATAGCCAAGGTTGTACCTTGTGCTGCAGCTGTACTTGGTAATGTGTAAGAGTCACTCAGATGGTGCTGGTTTTGAAGGCATGAAGGAACCAATGAGAGCAGCTGAGGTGTGGCACTGTGAGAGGCCAGGGAAGACCATTGGTGAAGGTGCAGCCTCAGTTGCAGTTGGTGGCCCAGGACTGAAGGGGTCATGCAAAGGAGTTGAGGCTTGGCACAATGAAGGGAGACTATGAGAAGTTATTGGTGAAGCCTAGTGGTAGTAGAAGATCCAAAAAAATTCGAGCAGCAGCAGTAGAGTTGAGTCAACCAGAGCCTAGAGTGCTACAGAGGGCAGAGCTGGAGAAATTACCCAAGCCCTTTGGAGGAGCCTAGAAGATTATGTGTGAATCCCAGACATTGGAATAAGAAGCTGTAACGTTGAAATTGCCTTGGATACCCCAAGTTGTTAGAGATGTCAAAGCCTTTGGGAAGCTGCTAACAGGGAGTGGAACCAGCCCAAGAGAATGAAGTTTGTTTCTGCTGAATGCTAGATCTGTCAACAGCAATCAGCGTGGATGAAAGGAGTTGGGGATCTGAAGAGTGCTTTGACATAGGACATGGAGAGGCAGAGTTTGGAGTTTGCCCAGCTGAATTTTGGTCTTGCTTTGTCCAGTATTTTCTCACTATCATGTTTTGGAATGGTAATACACATCCTGTGATGTTGAAGGTATGTGATCTGCCTTTTGACAGTTAAGTGATTAGATGAATCTCAGAAGAGACTTTGAACTTTGGACTTTTTAACATTGTTGAGACTGTTATAGACTATGGGGCTTAGTCTATAGTTAGATTAAATGTGTTGTCCATTATTCTATGACTAGGTATGGCCCTGAAGACTCAGGTGTATGAACAAGCCTATGGAGGCCAGGAAGTGGAATGTGGTGGTTTGAAAGTTTGGCCCAGGGAGCAGCACTATTAGGAGGTATGGCCTTGTTTGAGGAAGTGTGTCAATGTGAGAGTGGGCTTTGAGAACCTCCTCCTAGCCACCTGAGGCTGCCAGTCTTTTCCTGTTTGCCTTCAGAACAAGATGTAGAACTCTCAGCCCCTTCAATACTGCGCCTGCCTGGACACTGTCAAGCTTTCTAGCATGATGATAATGGATTGAACCTCTCAACCTGTAAGCCAGCCCCAGTTAAATATTGTCCTTGTAAGAGTGGCTTTGGTCAGGGTATCTCTTTATGACAATGGAAACCCTAACTAAGATAGGCTGTACTGAGGTAGCCAAAGTCTACCTGTTGCTTTGGGTTCCAGCCTAGGGCCATGCACAAATTTCTTCTGCTTTTTAAGTAGTGATCTCACCCACTGAGACCAGTGAGATGGCTGTAAGCTGTTAGAGATGCTTGAGCAGAAAGAACTCACAAATTCCTGGGGAAGAATATCTTTGTTTCTGTTTGACCTAGGACACTCCAGGGGAAAAAAAAGGCATTGCATCATCACAGCAGACTCTCACTGGCTGGCCGTTTACTTGGCAGTTACTCACCTCTGAGTGTTCTGTGCATTGTGAAGGCTTGTTCTGCTGCCTCACTTTCTGGATTTAAAGCCCCTGATGTCATTACGTTATGGCCAGCAAGTGAGATAACACAATGATGGGGAATTTGGATGATGGAAGGGGTGTACCTTCTTTCTGCTGGCCCACTCTGAGCACTGCCTTAAAATTCGTTGGGCTTTGCATCACTACATTAATTCATAATGCAATATGCATGAGGGACAGGATAATGGAACCGTGACACCCTCTTTTCTTGGTGTCCCATAAAATGGGATGCAAATAAATTGATTTTTTTTTTTTTTTTTCAAATCACACAGCTTCAGTTGGCGGCTCCTGACGGATTCCTGTCTTTGTGAGACTCAGGTGCCATTTCCGTTCTCATTGTCACTCGTATTTCTTGAAGGTTAATAACAAAACTGATTTCTTAAAAAAAAAAAAAAAAGACACAATTATGTTGAGGAAATGGAGGAAATTGTCACAGTTGCTTTTCTCCAAGCTTGAATTTGATGTTCTTTTTGGATGAGAAGAGTTAAAATGAACACCTCATTTTTCTTTCTTTCTTTTCTTTTTTTTTTCTTTTTGCACTTAAAAAGCAACATAATTCTAAAGTGAAGTTTTACAAAATCTATCAAGCATTCCCAACCATTTGATAAAAAAAAAAAAAAGAACAAATCTTCAAAGGGATTTTATATGAAAATACCCATTAGGCATGTACTGTAATAAAAAAATTTTAATGGCCATTTTATATTTCAGTTCTGAGCTCATTTTTAGTGAAATTACTTGGTGGCAAATGGAACCAGAGCGATCACCTGGGAGGCAGAGCTTGCGGCTTTCTGAAATAATGGAGTAGGTGCTCTCTGGTGACAGAGTCCTCCCCAGGATGAGCACTTGATAGGAGGAGCCTCACCCCGTCTCCCTCTGGTCCCCGTGGAGCTGGTGATGAGAACACTACCCTTCCTGCTTTGGGGCTCGGCCTTCTCAGTGTAGAGGAGGCAGCCCTAAGGCTGCCCTGGGTTCCCTGAGAACACCCAGGACCTTGAATCCAGTGAGCCCGGGCACACGGGCTGCAGGGCGGAGACCCAGGCGGAGACTGCCCTCCTTAGAGAGTTAACACCAAGGGGCCTTGTGTTTCCAGGGCAGGGAAGCCAGGTCTCCTGGGGCCTCTTAAGCATCGTGGCTTACAAGGAGCAGAGGGTGCAGGGGGCTTTTTTTTTCTTGTGCTAAATTTCTGAAAGGCGAACCAAGTTCCAACGGTGTCCAAAGAAACCCTTTGGTGAAGTTGTGTTTTGTAAAGGGGTTTTCTCTTTGCAGTGAGGGATGCGGTTGATATATTGAGAGTTAATATGTGAGGTCTGGAGAGATGGCTCAGTGGTTAAGAACTTGCAGAGGACTGGGCTCCTGTAACCCATGTAGCAGCCTACAACCACCTGTAACTCCATTTCTAGGGGAGATGATGCCCTCTTCTGACCTCTGAGGACACTGGGCACACACATGGTGCACACACATACATGCAAACAAAACAGCTGTATACATAAGGTGAAATGAATATATATATGTTGTATGCATAAGGATATGTATGTATGTATATATGTATGTATGTATGATTAAACCCTCAGGCCTTTTACTTATGCTGGGTAGGTCTTCTGGCTTTAATATTTGCTAATCACATATTCTCAGTGGCAAAACTTTCTCACCCGTAGGCTTGGTGTATAGATGAGATGAGATTTCGCATATATACTGATCCCATAGTAAGTATTCACATGAGTTGACTTTCTCTGTAGGAATACTCATGTTATAAATGTGACCTATTATTGAAAGGCACGGGGTTGCTGAGCTCTTTTTTTCTGAAGTGTAACCTGGCACAACAGACCTGAGTGGATTGGGTAGAGAATTAAAAAAAAAAAAAAAAAAAAAAAACCTTCTGGTGTTTCACTGAAGAAGTCTCTTTTTACTTAAGTTTTCGGGGCTGGAATCAAGCTGCTGGTGTGCCAGCCCTGGTGAGCAAGCCATGGGTTTCTCTCATCTTGAGGACATGGCTGAGTGACTGAAGAGGTATTCTCTGAAGGAGTCTAATGGCTGTTCCCATTTCCATAAAATACCTATCTTTTGCTGGAATTGGATGCAATCTTCATGGGCTATCATTTAGAGAACAGAACATTTCCAATCCTTAAAAAACAAAAACAAAAAACCTTTGTAAGGAAATGTTTCTGCTGGAGACGCAGATGAGCCTGAGTTGCTTCCAGAGCTAGGCTATGCCCCCTCGGGGAGCATGCTTTCTGGCTGAGGAAGAGGGCTTTCTGTATGAACGGAAAGGATTTATGAATGCAGTTTGTGACATTCAAGGCTCCAGAAACCTTCACGTGTCAGCCTTCCAACTGAGGGTAACCAGAGGAGTGTTCTTTTACAAGGGAGACAGTTCAGAGGCAGATCTACAGATGCCAGATCTGCCCCAAGGGCATCCCAAGTGGAGCCCTGACTCTGAGGAGGCAGAGAGGCACTGAACTTGCACAGGTTCCTGTAGAGACCAGGCTGAGGTGCCTTCTATACCAGGAGACTAGAAATACATACTCTGGGAGAGAGGGGAATTTTAAAAATACGCATAAAAGCTGTGGTGACATAGATCTGAATGCTTGGCTACCTGGGAGAGACACTATTCGGAGGAACGGCCTTGCTGGAGGAAGTGTGTCCCTGGGGGTGGGCTTTGAGATTTCAGAAGCTCAAGCCAGCCCCAGTGTCATTATGTTCCGGCTGCCTGCTGATTAGGATGTAGAACTCTGAGTTCTCCAGCACCATGTCAGCCTATGAGCCACCATGGAGTAAACCTATGATCCTGTAAGCCAGCCCCAATGAAATGCTTTCCTTTGTAAGAATTGCTGTATTTTATATACAAATGTATTTTAATGTAGAAAGCTACTCATAATACTAAATCTATAGTCACTACATATCCTTCTGTAAAGCCATGATTCTTTTTTTAGTATTTTAAAATTTTTAAATTTTAGTATTTTAAAATTCCTTGAGAATTTCATACAGGCCTACAACCTCTTTCCTATCCCCAACTCCCCATCCTTCTCCTCTTTGTCTTTGTTTTAAAAAAAATAATTTGCTTGATCTGGTCAGCACTGCCTATATGTGCATGGGAGTGGGGTCATCCCCTGGGGCAGGGAAGGCCAAGTTACCTGTGGCCACTTATCCAAAGGAGGTGATGATTTTGTTTTATTTTATTTTATTTTATTTTATTTTATTTTATTTTGACAAGGTCTCATTCTATAGCCTTGGATGAACTGAAACTCCCATGTAGCTCAGGCTGGCCTTAAATACATAGACACTGTCCTGCTTCTGCCTCCTGAATGCTGGGTTTAAGGGGTGAGACACCATGTTCTGGATAGCCCTGGGAGGGGAATTTTGGTGTCAAGCTGATGGAGACTATGAGTCATACAGACTTGGCCTTAAAACCTTTTTGCTGTTGTTATTTCTATTACGTTTACTTATTTCTCTGTGTATGCTTGCCCTGGCACACATGACGGTTTTCACCTTGCAGCATGTGGGACCTGGGGTCAGATCGTCAGGCTCTGGTTGCGCCAGATGTTTGGCACTGTGTAACAGACTGTCAACCAAGACGGCAGACTTTTTCATTTGTCAAACTATTGTCCTGAGGAGACTATTCTCCAGCAATAGTTGAGAATCTTTTCAAACAGTTTACCTGGGTGATTTTCCTCACTCAGCCACTGGTGTCCTAGTCCTTAAGGACAATAAAATAGTGATCTCATAGATGGGTGTTGTGGTTCCCATCTCAAAGACTTCTCTTGAGGAGTCCCGGAAGCCATAGGACCCTTGGCCTGAGCCGAGGGTTGAGAAGATCCTAGACGGAAGCGGGTGAGACTGAGCCTACAGCCCAGCTCCCAGCCGCCAGAGCCTGAAGAGCAACAGCCAGGAGAGGGGAGCCAGAAACTCCGAGGACCTAGACACCAAGAGAAGACATGACACCGCAAAGGGAAGGTTAATTCCTGCCTGTCCATTCTCTGCCTTTTCGGGGAGGAGTTGAAATTAACTCTGCAGTTCCAAAAATGAGATTCTCTCCTTTCCATGCATCTTTTCTTTCCTGACATGGGCCAGAGGTAGTATCTTCTGGAAATCACTATAATATCTCTCAGTTACAATAAACTATGCAAAGCGCTGTGAGGAAGGAAGCAGCCTGAGGTGGTTTGAATACGTTTGGCCTATGGGAAGTGGCACCATTAGAACCTGTGGCCTTGTTGGAGTAGGTGTGGCCTTGTTGGAGTGGGTGTGGCCTTGTTGGAGGAGGTGTGTCATTGTGGGCTTTGGGAGCTCCTATGATCAGGCGCCACCCAGTGGGGAAAGAGAGAGAGCCACCTCCTGGCTGCCCGCAGAAGTGAGTCTCTCCTGGTTGCCTTCAGATCAAGATGTTGACCACTCAGCTCCTCCAGCACCATGTCTGCCTGCACATTGCCCTTGCTTCCTACTATGATGATAATGGACTGAACCTCTGAAACTGTAAGCCAGCCCCAATTAAACGTTTTCCTTTATAAGAAGTGCCTTGGCCAAGGTGTCTCTTCAGAGCAACAAAGCCACAACTAAGACACAGCCCTTGCTCCTGGAAGGCAAATAAATGCCCAGCAATTGGGGATAAAAGGACATATAAAACATTCTTTATAAAAAGCATTCTTTCCCCTTCCTCTCTCCTTTGCTCCTCTGATTTCTTTTTCCTTCTTTTGTTTCTTCCTTCCTTCCCTTCCCTCCTTCTCTCCCTTCTCTCTCCCTTTGTTCCTTCTTTCTTTCTATTTTGAGATGGAGTGGGGAGCTTGCTAAATTGCTCAGATTGCCCTTAAATGAACTCTGTATCCAAACTGTTCGGAGATGACAATGCTCCTGCCTCCACTCCCAGGTAGCTGGGGTTGCATATCTATGTCACTGGCTGCTGTGTATGGTTTTTTTTGTATGTGTGTGTGTGTGCCAGGTACTGTTTTGAGGAGTTTACAACACTGAGCCTTTTAATTCTTATAGAAACATTAAAACATTTTTTGTTTCAGAAGAAAACTTTCAAGAATTGGTTCACTCTTTCTACTGTGTGGGCTCTGAGGATCAAACTCCGGACGTTAGCCTTGGTGGCAAGCGACCTTACCCGATGAGCCATCTTGCAGTCTGATCACACCGAATGTTTGAGCATAGATACTATGTCTACATTTTCCAAATAAGGAAAAGAAGGCACAAAGCAAATGACTTTCTCAAGGACACAGAAGAACAAATGGCAGTGTTTATTCTGGCTCAGCCACTCTCATTCTAGAATCTAGTGAGGTCTTTAAGTAAGTCACCTCATTCCTGGCCCGTTCCGTCAGCATCTCCTCAACCCTAAACACATCTCTCCCCAGAGCACAAACAACACCAAAGCAGCGAGGCTGGGGCTGTAACTCAGTGCGGACTACTTACCCAGTTCCCCAGACCCTGGTTCAGTTCCTAGTGCCAAGTGAAGAAGCACAAAATCAGTGTCCATTACTGGCGAGTTAGTTCGCTAATTGCGGATTGTTATATCTTCCTGGAAGCCACCAGGACGCTCAAACCGAGGGAATCTGACAAATCAAAAGATGACCGTTTGTGTTCGTGAAGGATTCTTGGGGCAGCTGCAGAGACAGCTCAGTGGTTAGAAGCACATGCTGCTCTTGCAGGGGCCCTGAGTTCTGTTCCTGGCACCCACTTTGGATGCCTCACAATAGCCTATAAGTCTATAAGCCTATAAGCCCTATAAGGGCTCCAGGGGGGACCTGATGCCCTCTCCTTGCCAACATGGGCTCTAAACTCACACGCACATAGCTACACACAGACTCACATGTATACATAGAAGTAAAAATTAAAACAGATCTGTTAAAAAAAGATTCTTTGGGACAGGTGATAGTGTTTGCTGAGCACGCATGAGGCTCTGGGTTTGATGCAAATTAATGCATAAATTGGGCATAATGGTACATACCTATAAGATCAGCACTCACTGGAGGGTCATCCTTAGCTAAATAGCAAATCTGGGGCCAGCCTGTGCTACATGTGACCCCATCTCAAAAGAGAAAAACAAAAGAAAGAAAGACATTTGAAGATAATTTGATTTGGAAAAATGATTGAATTCCTGTGATAGTTTGCTTGTTTATTTGACAAAAATGCTTGGGGTGCGTGAGAGAACTCTCCAACTAAGATGTTCACAGATCAGTGTGTTGCGTTGAAGACCAATCAGAGACTCTGTGGTAAATTATCCCTAAAATGCATGTAAGCAGCGAGAAAAGACATTTGCATTCACGCCACCCTTTCAAACTACTTTGCAGTGACATTTGGCGAAGCGTGTCTTTGGCACGAAGCCTAGTAAAGTGCACACGCGGCTGCCACGTGAACAGTCTGTCATTGCAACTCACAAGACATTAGGATGAGAAGACAGTATGGCTGGGTGTCAGTGGTTTCTCTGGCTTGGTAGATGAAGCAAGTGTATTTATTGACAGGCAGCCAGACCACAGCTTCTCATTTACAAACAGCAAGTGGACTGCCTTCGTTATGCATGTGTTGGTTTTTTTTTTTTTAAATAACTATTTGCTTTTCTTTCAAAATTTTATTTATTTAAAAAACCATTTAAAAACATTTATTTATTTTGTGTGTGCCATGTTGCACGTCTGCTGTTAAAGAGGACGGTTTGAAGGTATGAGTTCTTTCCGTTTGCTGTGTAGAGCTCAGGGATGAAACTCAGGTCACCAGGTTTGTCACCTGCGCCCTTCTCTGCTGAGCCATCTTGCTATACGGCCACAATAAAGGTTTACAGTCTTTGGAAAACTCTGCAGGTCTCCAGAGATTGTCAGTAGTCACTTGCAATGTTATTTTCCTCCAAACTAAAAATCATGGCTGTTTACAGAGAAATTTGTGGAAATCAGCACAACCCAAAATTTAGCATCTCAGAAGAACATTTTATTTATTTATTTATTTATTTATTTATATTTTTTTAAAAATTTATTTATTATTATACATGAGTATACAGAAGAGGGCTTCAGATTTCATTACAGGTGGTTGTGAGCCACCATGTGGTTGCTGGGATTTGAACTCATGACCTTCGGAAGAGCAGTTGGTGCTCTTACCAGCTGAGCCATCTCACCAGCCCCAAGAACATTTATTTTAAATTGAAAATAGATTCTCCTTTTATACAATACACCCTGACCATAGTTTCTACTTCCTCCATCTGCCCAGCTCCCACCCCCACCCCAGCTCCCTCCCTGCCCCCTCATGTCTCTTCTCTCCTGGATCCATCTCCCCTTTGTTTCCCTTCAGAAAAGAACAGGTCTCCAAGAGACCACAAGCAAACATGACGAAACAAGATACAATAAGACAAGACAAAAGTGAAAGCGGGACAAGGCAACTCAACAGAAGAAAAAGAGTTCCAGGAGCAGGCAAATGAGTCAGACACACCCACGCAGACAGTGAGGAATCCCATCAAAACACCAAGCCGGCAAACCACACCATAGACTCAGGTGACTGCAGACCCATGTAGGACCCATGCTTCTTGCCTCAGTCTCTGTGAGCCCCTGTGAACCCTACTTAGTTGATTCAGTGTTCTCCTGGTGTCCTTTATTCCCTCTGATGCTGACAATCCTTTTCTCCCCTCTTCAAAGGGGTTCCCCAAGCTCCAAGGCTAGGCACCGGATTCATTGTTGATATCCGTGCCTGTGCATCTGTGTTCTATTCAGTTATCTCCTGTGCCAGTGCTTGAACAGTATTGAAGACTATTCCCAAGTTTCTCTCCTATCAGGTTCAGTGTATCTAGTTTTAGGTTGAAATCTTTGATTCATTTGGAGTTTAGTTTTGTGCAGGGTGATAAATGTGGATCTATTTGCAGGCAGACATCCAGTTTACCAGCATCATTTGTTGAAGATGCTTTCTCTTTTTCAGTTGTGCATTTTGGCTTCTCTCTCTCTCTCTCTCTGTCTCTGTCTCTGTCTCTGTCTCTGTCTCTCTCTCTGTCTCCCTCCCTCCCTCCCTCCCTCCCTCCCTCTCTCTCTCTCTCTCTCTCTCTGTCTCTGTCTCTGTCTCTCTCTCTGTCTCTCTCTCTCTCTCTCTAATAAACTAATTAATTAATTTTTGGTTTTTTGAGACAGGGTTTCTCTGTTTAGCCCTGGCTGTCCTGGAACTTACTCTGTAGGTCAGGCTGGCCTTGAACTCAGAAACCTACCTGCCTCTGCCTCCCAAGTACTGGGATTAAAGGTATATGCCACCACTGCCTGGCTCTGGCTTCTTTATTAAAAACCAGTTGTCCGTAGGTATGTGGATTTATATCTGGGCTTCCAGTTTGATTCCATTGATCAATTTGTCTGTTTCTGTGTCAATACCATTTAGTACGTACTTTGATAGCTCTGTATTACAACTTGAAATCAGGGATGGTGATATCTCCAGATGGTATTGCATTGTTCAGGATGTTTTTTGTTTGTTTGTTTGTTTGTTTTTTTTAGCTATCCTGAGTTTTTTGTTTTTCCATATGAAATTGAGAATTGTCTTTTCAAGGTCTGTAAAAGAATTGTGTTGGAATTTTGATGGGGGTTGCACTGAATCTGTAGATTGCTTTTTGTAAGATGGTCATTTTTACTGTGTTAATCCTGACAATCCATGAGGATAGGAGAGCTTTCCGCTTCTGATATCTTCAATTTCTCTCTTCAAAGATTTGAAGTTTTTATTATATAACTCTTTCAGTTGCTTGGTTAGAGTTATTCCAAGATACTTTTTATTATTTGTGGCTACTGTGGAGGGTGGTTTCTTTTTCAGCCTGTATGTTATTTGTAGTTAGGAGGCCTACTGATTTGTTTGTTTTTTGTCTTTTGTTTAGTTACTCTTGTATCCAGCCATTTCCCTGAAGGTGTTTATCAGCTTTAGGAGTTCCATGGTAGAATTTTTGGGGGTTGCTTTTGTACACTATCCTATCATTTGCAAATATCAATACTTTGACGTCTCCCTTTTCTATTTGTACCCCCTTGATCTCTTTTAGTTGTCTTATTGCCTTAGCTAGAAGTTTAATTACTACATTGAATAATTATGGAGAGAGTGGGTAGCCTTTTCTTGTCCCTGATTTTGGTGGAATTGCTTTGGGTTTATCTGCATTTAACTTGATGTTGGCTATTGACTTACTGTGTATTGTTTTTATTGTGTTTAGACATATGCCTTATGTCCCTACTCCCTCTACGACTCTAATCATGGAGGGGTGTTGGATTTTGTCAAAGGCATTTTCTGCATTGAAAAAGTTGATCATATTTTTCCTTTCAGTTTGTTTACATGTGGATTACATTTGTAATTTTTATATATTGAACCATCTCTGCATCTGTGGAATGAAACCTATTTGATCATGGTTGCTAATATTTTTTATGTGTTCTGGATTCAGTTTGCAAGTATTTTATTGAGTATTTTTGCATCTATGTTTATAAGGGAAATTGGTCTGTAATTCTCTTTATTGAATATTTATGTGGTTTGGGTGTCAGGGTGACTGTGGCCTCATAAAATGAGTTGGACAATGCACCTTCTGTTTCTATTTTGTGGAATAATTTGAGGAGTACTGGGGTTAAATATTTTTTGAAAGTCTGGTAGAATTCTGCACCAAAACCATCTGGCCCTGACCTTTTTTATTTTTTTGGTTGGGAGACTTTTAATGACTGCTTCTGTTTCACTAGACCTATTTAAATTATTTATCTGTTCTTGATTTAACTTTGATAAGTGATATCTCTTGAGAAAATTATCCATTCTTTTTAAATTTTCCAATTGTGAAGTACAGATTTCTTTTAAAGGCTTATTTATTTATTTTATTTATATGTGTACACTGTAGCTGTCTTCAGACACGCCAGAAGAGGGCATCAGATCCCATTACAGATGGTTGTGAGCCACCATGTGGTTGCTGGGATTTGAACTCAGGACCTCTGGAAGAGTAGTCACTGCTCTTTACAGCTGAGCCAACTTTCCAGCCCCGAAGTACAGATTTTTAAAATTTGTCTTTATGATTCTCTGGATTTCCTCAGGATCTGTTGTTATGTCTCTCTATTTCTCTCTCTCTTTTGTGTCTGATCTTATTAGTCTCTCTTTATCTTTTAGTTAGTGTGGCTAAAAGTTTCTCTATCTTGTTGATTTTTCTCAAAAAACTCAACTCTTTGTGTCATTGACTCCTTGTACTGTTCTCATTGTTTCTATTTTATTGATTTCAGCCTTCACTTGATTATTTCTTGCTGTCTGCTCCTCTTGGGCGTGTTTGCTTCTTTTTGCTCTAGATCCTTCAGGTGTGCTGTTAAGTTGCTAGTATGATATATGACCATATGCTTGATATATATATATATGCATATATATGTATACATATGTATATATATGTGTATATATATTCTATATGCATATATATAAACACGCACATATGTAGGTATTTAGTGCTCCAAACTTTCCTCTTAGCACCATTTTCATTGTGTCCAGTTGCTTGGACATTCATTTGGATGTTGTATGTTCACTTTCACTTAATTCTAGAAACTCTTTAATTTCTTTCTTATGTCTGTCTTGACTCAGTAGTCATTCTGAGAGTTGTTCAGTTTCCGTGAATTTGCAAACTTTCTGTTGTTTCTGTTATTGTTGATATTTAGCTTTAATCTATGGTGGTTTGATAGAATGCAGAGAGTTATTTCAATTTTTTTTAATGGTATCTGTTGAGGCTTGCGTTGTGTCTGAGTATGTGGTCAGTTTTGGAGAAAATTCCACGAGGTGCCAAGAAAAAGGTTTATTCTTTTGTGTTTGGGTGAAATGTTCTGTAGAATATTTGTTAGGTCCATTTGGTTTATCACGTTGTTATTAGCTCCAGTGTTTCTCTGTTTAGGTTTTGCCCTGATGACCTGACTATTGGCAAGAGTGAGAGTGAAGTCTCCCACTATCAGTGTATGAGGGTCAATACGAGATTTAAACTGTAGTAAAGTTTGTTTTATAGAAGTGGGTGCCCTTGCATGTGGGGCGTAGATGTTAAGAATTGAAATGTCTTCCTGGTAGATTTTCCCATCAATGACTATGTAGTGTCCTCTGCCATCTCTTTTGATTACTTTTGGTTTGAAGTCTATTTTGTTACATATTAAAATGGCTACACCAGCTTACTTTGTAGGTCCACTTATGTGGAATATCATTTTCCAATGCTTTACCCTGAGGTGATGTCTGTCTTTGATGCTGAGGTGCATTTCTTGTATGCAGCAGAAGGATAGAGCCTATTTTCAAATTCATTAGTCTGTGTCTTTTTATGGGGGTATTGAGATCATTGATATTGAGAGATATCAATGACTGGTGATTATTGATTCCTGTTTGTTTGTTAGTTTGTTTTTTTGTGATGTTGGTGGTGTCTTGTTTTGGGAATACTTTAGATTTAACATTTTCTTTGACCATTTCTACTGTATCTTTAATGCCTGAGATTCTCTCTTTCATCTCTTGTAGTCTGTTGGTGAAGCTTATCTCTGTGGTTCCTGTTAAAATCTCTACATTTTTTTATTTCCAGGTTCCCTCAGCTTGTGTTTTCTTTATTGCTTCTATTTCTACATTCAGGTCTTGAACAGTGTTGTTTCCTTCAATTGCTTGTGTTTTCCTTGGCTTTCTTTATGGGATTTATTTTCTTTTCTTCCTAGAGTTTGTTTGTGTTTTCCTGGATTTCCTTAAAGGATTTATTCATTTCATTTTTAAGAACTGCTATCATCTTTAATTTCTTTTTCTTGTACTTCAGCTGCATTGGAATATTCCAGTCTCACTGTCGTAGGAGAGCTGGGCTCTGGTGGTGCCATGCTGCCCTGGCTATTGGTGGTTGTGTTCTTACAGTGGCGTCTAGGCATCTGGGTGAGCATAGATGTGGATGCTGGTTTCTGGGTTTGTCTTTGTTGGCTGTGTGTTGCCTGTTTTTCTGCCCTACTCTGCTGGTATGTTCACAGGAAATGCTTGCTGGTGTTGAAGTCTGGGATGCAGTGATGAGGTGGGGGAGAGGGTGGCCTGTGGGATCCACAGGATGCATGGGCAGGTGCTCTGTTGCAGTGTTAGGGGCGACCCTGAGTGTTGTCCCAAAGGAGGGGGCCTGCTACTGAGGCCCAGGTCTCTCTCTCCTGGTGCTGACCTATTGCTGCATGGCATGTTAGTTAAAAAGGAGGCAATGTATAAATGAGTTATTTTAGCGTAGGATGGAGAAAATATGCTGGTCAAGTAAAGGGAAGGAAAGGAGAGGAAGGAGAGAGAGAGAAAGGAAAGAGAGAGAAAGAGAACAAGAAGGCAAGAGAAGAGAACAAAGAGCAAGAGAAGAGAGAGAGAGCAAGAGAGGGAGAGGGAGAGGAAGAGAGAGGAAGAGAGTAAGAGAGGAGGGGGCAACCCGCTCCTTGTATTGTAAGGGGCGTGGCATGTCTGGCTTGTGGTCAGATGCCTGGGTGTAGGGTCCAGCTAGAATGCTGGGAGCTTGGGGCATTGCCTGATAGAGCACACAACTCCTGCAGGGACAGCTGTGAGGGGTTGTGACTCAAACAGGAACCAAAGACTCAGGAGTTATGGCCAAGCTTCTTCTGCCTCCTGCAAGCAGAAATTGCCCACAGGGGTCCGGGACTCAAAGCCAAATACTCTACTGAGCTTAAGTTACCTGAGCAGACCACTGCCCTACACCTGAGGACTGGGTCTGCAGGGAGCAAAGAGAGCAGAGGAGGTCCTTGAGCAGCCTAAGTGGTCTTCTCAAAAGAACATCTTAATATTCAAAATCAACCCCTACCCCCATCCCAAAGGACACCTGCAAAGTCTTCAGAGGTTACCAGCTTTGTGAAACTTTAAACACTGGTTAGTTACACAACCCTAGTAGGGTTTCATGTTAAGTACAAAATTCATTTTTCCCATAATGTAAAAATGTCATGGCTATTCTTGGTTGTCAACTTGACTATATCTGAAGTGAACTACAATCCAGAATTGGAAGGCTCACCTGTGGTTCTAATCTGGAGGCTGAGAGATACAAGTTTCTAAGCTGGATCTTGGCATGGAGATCTTGAGGCATAGTGGCTATGAATCCCAGAAGATTAAGACAGGAAGATCTCCGAGTTCAAGGTCATCTGGGTTTAAAGATGTGGTTGGACACACCTTTAATCTGGGCCACACCTTTTGCTGGAGACCTATATAAGGACATTGGAAGAAGTCTCTCTCCCTCTCTCCCTCTCTCCCTCTCTCTATCTCTCTA
>NW_022196898.1:2068086-2134249 GCF_008632895.1 Mastomys coucha
TTCTTCTTCTTCTTCTTCTTCTTCTTCGCCTGCTTGCCTCATGGGACTGAGCAACTGCTAGATCCTTGAACTTCCATTCACAGCTGCTGCTGACCATTGTTGGGAATTGGACTACAGACTGCAAGTCATCAACAAATTCCTTTACTATATAGAGACTACCATAAGTTCTGTGACTCTAGAGAACCCTGACTAATACAGAAAATACTATACACCAGGCAACTGGATGTACATTTTAACAGATTTAGAGTAAGGAACAATCAACTATCAACTCCAGTCACCAATGATCATGTTGCCAGGACAACTGCAAACTATGGGATTACAGCATCTGGGACCACAGAGAGGTCACCTGGGGTCTGTGGACTGGTCTCATTTAATCACGCCAGAAGACTGTGAATGCCTTCTTCAGGGAAGATCTTTCCTGCATGCCTCATGGCTCTATCTAATATCTAACTACCATTCCCTGCCACACATTATTAGCAGCAGATCATAGATTGATCTACCTCCATGTATTTATTGAACACATATTGTGTACCTAGTGAAGCAGCAGTGGACAAGCTAGGAAATGTCCCTGACTCAGGAACTTGCACTTCAAGGGGTAGAATGATCTTAATAACCCATCCAGACTAAACAAGATGGATTCCAGAATGGGCACAGTAAGTAAGCATGGTTGGGAACACCTGGCTGGACTGAGGTCATGGAAATAGAGAATTTCCTGGGGACAGATTGTCACACACTGGGTGGCTTAAGACAACCAAAAAGGATTACTCTTTCTCTCTCTCAGGATCTCATATAGCCTAGGCTGGCTCCTTCTGAAGATGTAGATGAGGATGACCTTCTACTTCTGATCCCATAGAGTGCTGAGGTTTACAAATATGCACCAACACACCTAGTTTATGCATTTCTGAGGATCAAACCTAGGGCTGTGTTCATGCTAGGCAAATACTCTGCTAACCAAGCTATGTCCCAACCCTGCATTTTAAATATTCTTCATGTTCTTTTAAAAGATTTATTTATTTGATGTATGTGGGTACACTGTAGCTGTACTGATGGTTGTGAGCCATCATGTAGTTGCTGGGAATGGAGGTTGCTTGCTCTGATCAGCCCCGCTCGCTCCAGCCTAAAGATTTATTTATTATTGTTTCTAAGTACACTATAGCTGTCTTCAGACGCACCAGAAGAGAGCGTCAGATCTCATTACAGGTGGTTGTGAGCCACCATGTGGTTGCTGGGATCTGAACTTAGGACCTTCTGAAGAGCAGTCAGCGCTCTTACCCGCTGAGCCATCTCTCCAGCCCCTTGTTTTCATGTTTATTTAATGTGTCTGTGTGTGTGGGTGGCGGGGAATGCCACTGGTGCCACAGGTGCCACAGTGCTCAAGTTGAGGTCAGAAAGTAGCTTAGAGGGGACAGTTCTCTCCCTTCACTTAGGGAGGTTTTGGCTTTGTGTCTCGAGGCTTGGTGACAGGCACTTGACCCACTGAGTCATCCTCTCAGTCCCCGTTTCCTTAAAAAACAAATTGTTGTTGAGAGTGAGTCTCGCTATGCAGCCCAGGCTGGCCTAGAACACACTACACTTCTGTTTCCATTCAGGTGTACTGGGATCTCAGGCATACACCATCGTGCCCAGATCTCTTACAGTTCTGTGAAGGCCAGTGTCTGAAATGAAATATCCCTGGGCCCCTCGAAGGGAGCGGGTTTCTTGCTTTTCCACCGCAGGTGGCCCTCTGTGCTGCTGCATTAGGTCCTTTTGTTCTGTTTTTCACCTTACTCAGATGCTGTGTGATTGTAGGACTTGTCATGGGCTCCTCCAAATCTATCAGCTGAAGCCACAGTTCTCAGTTGTCTCAGTTGTCTCAGTTGTCAGGTGTCTCAGAGACACCGTGACCAAGGCAACTTTTGTAAAGGCAAACATTTCCCTGGGGCTGGCTTACAGTTTCAGAGGGTTAGTCCATCCTCAGCATGTCGGGAAGCATGGCAGCATGCAGGTAGTCATGGTGCTGGAGAAGGAGCTGAGAGTTCTGAATCTTGATCAGAAGGCAGCAGAAGACTTGTCACAGTGGCCATGGCTCGAGCGTATATGACCTAAAAGCCTAGCCTCCACAGTGACACACTTCCTTTAACAAGGCCACACCTCCTCTTAGTGTCCCTTTCTATGGCTAACCATTCAAATTCAGGAGTCTATGGGAGCCATACCTATTCAAGCCTCCACATCAGTGTAACTGGACTGAGATGGGCTAAAGAAGACAGGGACATAATTACTTTTAAATGAGTCCTAAGGTTGGGGATCCTAATGCTGTAAAGTTGTGTTCCCACGGGATGAGGAAGAGAGACAAGCTCTTGCCTCTTCCTGCACACACGTCACCGGGAAGGTCATATGAGGACACAGAGAAAAAATAACTCTCTCTAACCCAGAAGATGTTCTTACCTGAACTCATCCTTCATGTTGGATTTCAGAGTTTAGATATGTGAGGAAATAAAAGTCTATTGTTCAAGGTACACAGCCTGTGGTATTTTGTACAACATCCTTGTAGAATCTATAATGTAGATGAAGGTGGCCCACCTGACTCCTGTATCAGCTGTTCCTCTCGAAGTCTTTAGCTCACTCCAGTTTATGCCACACAGCTTGATATTCATGGGTTCTTGGGGTTAGGACATAGAACAGCCTTTGAGGTCGGGGAGGGGTAACACTGACTGAATCCATCTCAGAAACTTCTGGAGGTGGGCCTAAGGAAGGGTCGGACAAGTTGAAGGGAGCCCAGTACAGGACAAGGAGGAGGGGTGTGCGTGACAGACAGAATGGGATGGGGAGGGGAGATGGGGGGAAGACACAGTGGCGGGAGGATAGGACAACGAGATGACACCACCTTTCTAAATGTTGGGGGAAGCAGAGGAGGGCTCAGAGTAAGCGTAAGGGATGAGGGGGAAAGCAGTAAGTGCTGGGGAGCTGTGTAGAGGGTGAAGAGCCAGGTCAGCCCTGGGAGCCATGAGTGCCCAGGTCAGTGAACCGAGAGCATGGTGTGCATCTTCACTGTATCTTCCAGCAGTGCTAAGTCTTAGGATGAGCTGGAGCACAAGAACCAACCAGTGCCCCGGGGACCAGGGCTACAGCTTTCGTGTGGAGTAGCCTTCAAAGGCTCCTGTCCTAAAGGTTTGCTCTCGACTAGGGGTGCCGCTGAGAGGGGGTGGACCCTTTAGCAGGGGTGCCTCGGAAGGAGCTTAGGCCCCGAGGGCAAGTCTTTGCGACTCTACCAACTTCACCACGTATTTTCGCCATTATGTGTTGATATAGCCCCAAATGTACAGGGTCCAGTGATCATGTACTGAAAGTGTGAGCTGAAAATAAACTTTCCTCCTCGTAAGTTGAATATCTCACCTCAAATGGGGCTTCTATATCAACTCCAGGACCTCACAGGGGCCCAGGGGGTATCTCAGAAGATGAGCCATAAATATAAATAGTCTAAAAGAATGGTGTGTGTGTGCGTGCGTGTTCGTGTGTGTGTGTGTGTGTGTGTGTCTGTGTGTGTGCGCGTGCGTGCATGTACACGTGTGTGTAGGGGGTACTGGGAAATGCTGGCTTCTGAACACAACGTTGCCCTAGTGGACTCATGGTGGCATGGGTGGGGGTGGGTAGGTGTGATCAGGAGGAGGATTGTTACCAGAACAGAGCACAAGATCAGTGCAAAGTCTGGCTTCCGTGGGGTAGATGATGAGCTTCAGGACCCTCCCCTTTCTGAGGCACTATTGGCAGTTGATAGTTCGCAGGGGAAGGAGAATCATTGTTTTAGTGATGTGACCACTGGTAGGATTCCTATGTCCTGGTGGATGGGACTGCATTAACTGGACTTAATGGATTATTTTAAAAAAGACATGAAGTTGGGAAGGGGACATGTTGAGGGGGGGTATGCAGGGGCAATTGGAGGAGGAATGAGGCACACATATGATCCTATTTCATCGTATACATATTTGTAATTCTGAAGAATAAAGGTTTTTTTTTTCCTTTCTTTCTTTTTTTCTTTTCCTTTTGGATTTCAAGACAAGGTCTCTGTGTAGCCCTGGCTGTCCTAGAACTAGCTCTGTAGACCAGGCTGGCCTCAAACTCACAGAGACCCGCCTGTCTCTTGCCTCTCAAGTACAAGGATTAAAGGCATGCACCAACACAGTTTCTTGTTTTTTTTTGTTTGTTTGTTTTAAAGTTTATTATGTTGGGTATTTTGCCACAACAATGCTGAGCTTATTAACAGCATTTTAAAACTTCTCTTTAAAATGCTTTATTCATAGCCTGACCACCCCACTGCCCCTTTCCTTGTCTGTAGCTTAGGGACATTTTAGAATTCACCAATTCACCAAATTCTTGGCTGATGACCAAAAGAGGAGAACAGGTATCCAGAGGGAAAGGGTCTTTTGGGAAATGTATGTCTAAAATGGAGTTAAGAGAATTGGCCCCTGATTGGATCTGAGAGGGACAAGAGAGCAAGGCTTCGGCAATTGCTCCCAAGGTCCAGTTTAAGGACTGTGCTGAACAAGTGGTTACCGCAAGCATCTCTAGCACAAGGAGGCATCACTGAAGCCGAGGCAGCCTTAGCAAGGGTTAGCCAAGGACACGGACTGGAGGGCTGAGCTGGGAGGAGGGGCTGAGCATGAGTCAGGCTGGGGCGTGATGGGGCTGAACAGGATGACTTCGCAGGAGCAGCTCCAGGGGAGCTGTCTGAATGCAGGCTGCTGTCTGAAGCCAAAAGGAAGCTGTAGACAGGGAAAGGGGCAACGGGGCGTGCAGACTTTGGGTAGTAAGAGAAGCTTAGAGCATAAAGAAGCTCGGCTCGTGGGAGTTTAAAGAATAAACCGGAGCAAGAGGCCAGACAGCTCCAGAAAAAAAATGCAAAAGAATCCACTGTAGGAGAGATACAGAGACATACAGAAAGACAGACAGACAGGCAGACAGGCAGACAGGCAGGCAGAGAGAGAGGGGAGAGGGATGGGAGGAGGAGGGGGAAAAGAAGAGAGAGACATACAGAAAGACAAACAGGTAGAGAGAGATAGATCAAGAGAGAGAGAGACAGACAGACAGACACACACACACACACACATACACACACAGATGGAGAGACTATTAAGATCTAGAAGGGGCACATGTTACAGAAAGAGGACAGGGAATCATTTGTAGTAGAACGGGTTGTCTGTGGATAAGACACAGCATTCATCACAGAGCTCCATCTGGGTGGCAGTGGCTCTGGTAACAGCCATTTTGGTGTCCATTCTGGCCTGGAGTGGGGGAGGGGGAAGCTTGGGAGAGAACTGTACAGGAGGAAGAAGGTGCTGGGCATAGAGGAGAATGGCGACTGAGTGAGCACTTTGATTCTCTGTCTCTCTCTGTCTCTGTCTGTCTCTCTCTGTCTCTGTCTGTCTGTCTGTCTGTCTGTCTCTCCCTCTCTCTCTGTGTGTGTGTGTGTGTGTGTGTGTGTGTGTGTGTGTGTGTGTATGAAGGTCAAAGATTGCTGTCATGTGTCATCCTCAGTAATCCCTCACCTTTGTTTTTGAGACAACCTCTGTCACCTCTTGGTGACCCTGGAGCTCACTAATTTGTTTCGACAGGCTGGCCAGCAAACTCCAGGTCTTTCTCTCCAGCTCCCCAGTGCTGGGATTGAAGGAGTACATAGCTGTGCTCAGCTTTTCTGTGAGTGGCAGGATCAAACTGAAGTCCTCATGCTTATGTGGCAGGCACTTTCCTGACTGAGCCATTTCCCCAGCCTCTGATTTTGCTTTCAAGGCAGTCTCTTATCAACCCCTCTCATTACTGTGGCAAAATATGTGAGAAGACATGGCTTAAGGGGAAGAATCTAGATTATGGTTTCATTGACTTTAGTCCACTGTTTTTTCTTCTATTGATCATGATAATGGGAGTGTATGGAAGAGCCTCTCACTTTATGATAGGTAAGAAGTGGATATTAAAGAAGGGACCAGGGGCCTTCAGAGGTGTATCCCCAGTAACCCATTTCCTTCAGCTAGGCCCTGTTCTCCTAAAAGTTCTTCCACCTTCCCAGTTGGCATCACTGGCTGGGGACTTGAGCCTGTGTGTGTGTGTGGGGGGGTGCTTCTCATATTCAAGCCGTAGCCAAGGAAGCCAAGGAGTAAAATGAAACATGCTTAACAATGATGGGGAGAGTTTATAGGGAAGAGGAGACTGCTCACAGTAGCAGGGGCTAATTCTGCCACAGGAAGGCGATTGAGAAGGGGTCTAGAGTCCCTAGCATGGAATGATGGGAGAGTCAAGGTTTATTATAAGAGATGGGGGAGAAGGAGGAAGCTGGCAGGCATGCAGCTTTGGTGCGGGGTTATCGTCTTCTAGAAGAGTCCTTGGGGTGATCTGCTGAGGGAGGATTGGAGTCACAGAGCTGCAGGGTGGGCAGAGGCACAGGGTCAGGGGAGGACCAAAACCAGAAGCCAGGGAAGGCTGCAGAGGTCAAAGATGACATCTGAGAAGTTACTGGATGCTGGCCAGTCAGAAGGTAAGAGGCGACAGGCCTGTGATTTCAGAGAGGTGACAATCTGCTGGGACAAGGTCAAGGGTGTGTCCCTGCGTGCAGGTTTCTGAAGGAGAGAGAAAAATAAAGAAGTGAGGTGGCACTGGTGGACACTGAGGTCTAAGATTCAGACACGACTTGGGAACTAGAGTTCAAAAGGAGAAGTAAAACCTTCCAGGAAAGCCAGGAACTCAGACTGTTGGAAAACCCCACCCCTAAGCCCACCTTCAGTAACCTAGCAACCACGGCATGTCATCATCAGCCACTAAAATGCAACACAATTCCACTGTCACAAGTCTGTATTCTCCCTACGGGCACTATGCCCCTTTCTGAAAGGCAGGGCTTTCTTTCAATGCTGTTTTCCACTTCACACAGAGGCAGCCTCTGTAAATCCCCCTCCCACAATAAACTGCTCAGTTGAGATCTGCTGCATGGTATGATCTCTGCAGCATACCTTGGCCTAGAGCTGCCAAAGGCACTCCGTCACTAAATCATAACACACATGGATTGGGGTTTTGGCTAAAGTATCGGAGTCCTGGAACCAAGGCATTGGAACTAACTGTGAGAATGGTTTTCCTCTGCACAGCCATTGCTAGGGACTGCTTTCTCCAAACTGTGATGAAACCTACTTGATGTCTGACAAAGCCTTACCCCAAAGCACCAATCAGTTGTGATCCAATCAGTTGTGATCCAATCAGTTGTGCAGTAAATGAACGCAACGTCTGCAGGGAAAGTCAGCCCGACAGTCTGACTTAGTCACTCCAAAGCAGAACAGTTTCTTTTTTAAATAATTAATGTTTAGTATCGACTTTGGATCCTGCTACCTAGCTAAATTCAAACTCACATGTTAGTGGTTGGGGAGCCTTGCTATTAAGGTAGCAGTCCCCCGTGACCAGATGGCTTGCTGAGCTCAGAGCAAAATGAGGAAACAACTTTCTCAGCGAGACTTCCTTGTCTCTGCCTAACTTTGTCTGGAGAGTGTCCCTGAACACAGAGAGCTGCCCTTCTCTTTAAAGTGACTTTGTACAGAGCTGCCTGCAAGGCTGCATAACTCAGCACACATGCCCACTCTGGCTTCCTGCCCACATGATAATTAGGTGCTGTCCTATAAGCAATGAGCCTTTCCTGCTTGATTGATGCCATGACCAATTAGCCCTTTCCATCCATACCCCTAAAAAAGCCCGTGTATATACCCTTTCGTCCCTTCAGGCTGGTGGCCACAACCTCTGAGGAAAAAGGGAGGGGCCATATATTACTTTTGTATACTTTATTTTTCAGATAGTTTATTTCTTTGTACATGTTTATATGGACTGGTGTGCATGTATGTGCATATATATGGAGACCAGAAATTAACTTTGGGTATTGTTTCTTTTACCTTGTTTATTTTCTCTATAAATAGTGTTCTCTCTCTCTCTCTCTCTCTCTCTCTCTCTCTCTCTCTCTCTCTCTTTCACACACACACACACACACACACACACACACAGAAGACAACTTTTGGGAGTCAATCCTTCAATCCTTCAACTGTGTGGGTCTCAGGAATGGAACTCAGGCTATAAACTTTGATGGCAAATGGCTTTACCTGTTGAGCCATCTCACAGGTCCACATATGTGAGTCTCTTGCTGGCCAGGAGTTCACCACATAGTCTATTATGAATAGTCCTGAACCCTGGGACACACATGTCTCTACCTCACCAGGGCTGGCATAGGCTACCCTGCCTGCCTTCTTTACTTGTGTTCTGGCAGTCATACTAGAGGTCCATGTTTGTGGCAAGAAAGCACTTTATTGACTAAGCCAACTCCTGAGTACCTGACAGGGTTTTAACATTATAAATGGTCTGAAGGGCCTATTTATTACCAGATTCCTTTTCCTGGCTTGTGTAACCAAAGTTGGTGGAATCTCTGCCTCAAATGTCACAGCCTCAGAATCCATTTCTGTCTTAGTAGGATTTGACCATAATAGATTTTAATATCTTTATTGAAGACCATTACTAATCTCACATATTCTGCCTTGAAATTCAAAGTAAAACCCACCCGTTTTCTCTTTTAGAGGGAACATTTCTCTACCCCTTACCCACTGGAAAATGAAACCCAAAGATCTCTTTATTAAAAAGCAACAGACATGATAGAACCATGAATTTGCTAGGAGTGTCTATAGAGGGGTCATTACTTGAACAATAGAGATGCTATTCTAGAAAAATCATCACCAGGACAAACTTTTATGATTAGTTGTGACAAATATAGCTATAGCTTGGTCTCCTTCTGGTCCTCAGCAGAGCGACTGATCCTGGATGAGTTTCAGTCTATGTTGGTTGGCAAGAGGCCGATTTCAGAGTCATCCAGATCGTCAGGTAAGATTTCACTGTTCCAGGCTCTAGGTTAACATTTGATACATACCAAACTTAAACATCACGAAGTCCTCATGAAGCATATTTTGTTATTACTGTTCTGTGGACTAGGAACTCTCTCAGAGAGCTTGGGTGCCTGCCTCATGAGCATCAACAAATTAGCAGAACATGGACCCAAGTTAGATCAGTCCAAATCCAGAATTCTTGCTTTAATTGTGATAAGAATGCATGTTGAATGTGTGTGTGTGTGTGTGTGTGTGTGTGTAAGAGAGAGAGAGAGAGAGAGAGAGAGAGAGAGAGAGAGAGGGAGAGGGAGAGGGAGAGGGAGAAAGAGAGAGAGAGGGAGAAAGAGAGAGAGGTGGGAAGGGTGGGGTGTTTATAAGACATGTGGGAACAAAAGACACAAAAGCATTCTGTGAGACGCCACTGTGAATAGATCTGTCTGTTTTCTTAATTTAATTTTCAGGAATTTGGATCCTCAGAAACCCTCATAAACACTAGGTGGGCTGGGATGTCTACCTCTACTTCCAGCTCTGGATGGCAGGAACAGGGGATTCCCCCCAAAAGGGGACCCTAGGACAAGCTGCCTGCTGCAAGCTGAATCATCAAGAATGATTGCAAGCACTAATAATGGGTCTCCACACTCACGCACACTGTACAATCATACCTGCACACAACGTGTGCCTATACACATACAAAAGCATATAAACACAATATATGTGCAACACACACATATCACAAGAAAAATGATGGGATAAGAAGTACATATTGACTGAAACATTCAAGACCTTAAAAAGCCAACTTTTATGGTTTACATAAGGTCATATTCATCAGCTACTACATTTTATTCAGTGTTTCCATTTTTTGAAAATTAACATTTGCTGAGCACACTGGTTACATCTTTAATCTCCACACTTGGAAGGCAGAGGCAGAGGTAGGAGGACCTCCCTGAGTTTGAGGCCAGCCTGGTGAGACCTTACCTTAAAAAAACAAAAATATCCCCTAACTGGGTTGCCTTGTCTGGCCTCAGTGGGAGAAGATGACTGGAACCCTGCAGAGTCTTGATGTACCAGGTTGGGAATGGGGTACCTAGGAGGGGCCTCCACTCTCTCAGAGGAGAAGGGGAGGGGAGAGTGGGGGTAGGGACTATGTAAAGGGGGACAGCGATTAGAATGTAAAGTAAAAAAATAAATAAGCAAGAACAAACAAGCAAACAAAAAATGGAGAAGAGGAAGAAATCCAGAGACCTGCTGACTGTCATGTCCACAGGAAGAGATGCCATATAGACACCAGGCCTGCCACCATGCAACTTGGTGTGGAAGAGAGAAGACATCCATAGACTCACCTATTGTCATCCCACAAAGGTGAGCTATATACACTAGCCACCACACCATGAGGCCTAGACAGAGAGGTCCACCCAGAGGGCTGCCAGCCATATGACCAGGCTGTAGCAGAAGCCACTACAATGTGTAAGTATGTGGCAGACAGATGGGAGAGAAAGAAGGAACTGGAGACCAATGACGAGAGGAATAAATAGCCTGTTGTGAGTAGCCAGCCCTGTCACCTGAAGCCATGATGAAATCCCAAACCATGCTGCCACTGAGGGCTATGTCTGGGCCTATGACTACACAGTGGCAGGGGTCCATGTTGATATCAGTGGCTAATATTACTGCTAGAAGCATGGGGATGTCCCTATCTGGGCAGCCACCTGGGACCATGAGGATGTCTAAGAACTATGCAGAACTGGTCCCACCCCTCACTGGCTATGGCATTCTGGAGAGCTGGCCCCATCTCTCATCCACAGCAACACTCAGGAGAGCGGGCCCTGAGCTTCAGTGGAGCTTCAGGGAGCATAGTGGAGCTGGTTCTTGAGGCCAGGGTGAGGGCAGAGAGCAGGAGAACGAACCCTGCCTCCCGCCGATGGTAGTACTGGGTGGCCTAGCTGGAGCAGTGCTGGAGAGCTCGCCTCTGGTGGTGCACATAAAGGAGAACCCACAGGATGACCAGCTCAGCTAACACCCAGGTCCAGATCCAGGGCTTTGAGCTGGCCCATCCCAAAATCTACCTCATCTGTGAACTGTTGGAGCATGTAAAAGGGCCAGTCCTGCTGATTCAAAGCTGCAGGATCTCCATAACACAGGTCAACAACAGGATAACTGGGAGGAGTCCCAGTGAGGATCCTGTATTGATGGTGTCACAGAAGCCAGAGACCATGAGCCAGAGCAATGACTCATTGCAATGAACATTTGCATGTGAAGATGTGTGGCCGAAGGAATATACTGTGAGACACACTGTGACATGTTACAGCTTCCACAATGAGATGTTTTCTATGCTTTGTTTTGTTTATTTTTTGTGTTTTTTTGGGGGGGGGGAAGGTTGTGAGTGTGGAGGGCAGATATGAGGAGACAGGGAGATGAGTGGGACTGGAGTGCATGATGTAAAACTCACAAAGAATCAATAAAAAAATTAAACAAAATAGAGTAGAGATGGGGTTTACACTTGCCAATCCATATTTTCTTCATGTATCCACTTGGTTGCTTATCTTGAACACTCTCTAGAAGCAACACGGATTTTAAATTCTCTCTAGAGACTGCAGAACCTTTGACACCCTCATTTTTAGCATCTAGTTACTCTCGAACCTTAGTTTCTTAAACAGAATGAACTTACGTGCCATGTAAGTGAGCTGCCTGCTCTCCTTCATGTCCAGTGGCACCTGATCTACAAAAGGGGACTGCAGCTGCTCTGCGTAAGAGCTGTAAATCCACAGATGTTACGTCCGCCTCGACCAGCAAGAAAGACGCAACCAGAGCCCTTCCTTTTAGCAGTTTATTCAGGAATGTTGTAACAGTCTTCTCCCTCCTGCTTCTCCCTCCTGCTTCTCCTGCCTTCTGGCTCTCGGGAGCTGTTACTTAAGCCCCGCCTTCCTGCCATCTAAGCCCCGCCTTCAGGCCCCAGCCTCGGCTGTTAAGTACTCCCAAGCTTACCCAATCCCAATAGGCTATGTGGCAAAAGCAGATGGGTCACCAAATGCGGAAGCAACCAATGGCAGCAAGCTTAGCCAAATGAGGGCTTGTTTATGAGACCGCTTGCTCTCAGAACGGCTCTCCACACACAGACCCTGTGGAGTTTGCTCCGAGAAGGAATGGAGAACTCCTGTGCACACCTCCAGCTACCAGTGTACGTTTTGGACACCATGAGACCATTTATGAGTCCCGAAACGTCTAAACTTCTGCCAGTAGGAGATGTGGAAAAATCCCATATTTATTGTTGCCTAGAGTGAAATCACCAGTATACACCTTTGCTGGTGTATCGTGGTTCTGACCTTATTAAAGAAGGCTCTGAAACATGAGCAATACTTAATATGTCTATGTTACTGTAACAAAACAATTTAGTAAAGATCATAGATTTATTTCTTACAGTTCTGAGGGCTGGCAAGGTCAAGGTTAGGCCAATGTGCTAGCTGATGATTCAATGTGTGGTGATGGTTTGCTTGCTGTTGACAAGGTGGCACCAGAGGGTAGATGACAGAAGGATCTTTCATAAGGGTATTGATCCTCTTGATGATAGTGGGGCCCCTTATGACTTGATCAGTTATTAATCAGTTATTTAAACTCCCATTTTAGCCTTGGTTTAAGTTCTGACATACATCCAAACAATAGGGGGTTTTTATACTCAGAGTCTTTTTTTTGTTTGTTTGTTTTGTTTTTGTTTTTCAAGACAGGGTTTCTCTGTGTAGTCTTGGCTGTCTTGGAACTCACTCTGTAGACCAGGCTGGCCTTGAACTCAGAAATCCGCCTGCCTCTGCCTCCCAAGTGCTGGGATTAAAGGCATGTGCCACCACTGCCCGAGGGGGTTTTATATACTAGATATATTTCTTTGTTTTTGTTTGTATTTGTATGTGTGTGTGTGTGTCAGAGGTTGATGATGGGGAACATTCTTTGATCACTCTCCACCTTATGTTTTGAGTCAGGGCCTCTCACTGGACCTGATGCTCAGTGGTTTGTCTAGACTGGCGGGTCAGTTAGTCCCAGGGGTTCTCCTTCCTTTACCTCCTCAGCACTGACACTTCACTTGGGTGCTGGGGATCGGAACTCTTAGCAAACCATTTCCCCAGGGCCAAATCCACTTCCTAACCACATGAGATAGTCAGGTGGTCTACAATATGGGCAAGATACAGCCTCCAAGTTTCATCATCAGATACTAATAATATCCAAGGTCATGTAGATATGAAAGCAATGACCATGCTGGGTGCTAGGGCAAGAGATTTGCCTTTTCTGGGTAACCTGATGGATATAGGTGACTCAGAGTTATGCAATTTGGCCATGCATTTGCCATTTTTTTTTAACTTTTATTGCATTATGATGAGAAAAGTTACATGATTTCAATTTGTCTGAATTTGTTAACATTTAAAAACATATTTTAAGTAAATAGAATTAAATCACATTCTTGTTTCCCTTTTGTACCCCAACTCCTCCCAGAGACCCCCTTCAATACCTACAATATCTTTTTTGTCATATTCCTTAAAATTTATAAAATATTATAACAATAAAAATGAGTATTATAAAACTTGTTTGATATAAAACAACAATCAATTTAACAGTGTTATGTAGATGCTTGTCTACAGCAATACTGAAAATACATACGTTTTTCTCAGTATAAATTTCAAATAACTTGTATTAAGTTTCCCAATGTCTACAGTTCCTTCAGTGGCCATTTGAGTCACAGGGAATTAAAAAAAAAACCCAGAATGCACAGTATGAAGATTGGCAGCCCAAGGAGATGCTCATGGTTATGACCCACTCACAGATTTTTTTTGAAATATAGGTCAGATGGAAAGGAAGTGAAACTTCCTGTTCAAGTTTCATTTATAGCATGTCTCTGAAAATTGCTAAATGTAATTTCTTGGTGTAAAATAAACTGCAGAAATCTGGGCTGTGTCCGTCTGCTGTGTGTTTATGAAAGCCGTTCTGTCTAAAGCTGAGATGTAAAGTTATATAGGATCATGAACAGCCACAATTAGTTTAACAGATGTGGCCCCTCGGCTGAAAATCCGTCAAGATCTTAGCAACCAGATCCAGAAAATATCTGGGAATTCCTAAAATCTATACAACACTACCCATGGGAAGGACACCATTGACATTTTACTTATTATAATTTCTGCGTGTATCTTGGCACTTTCTACCTTTCATTTTTAGTAGCTTAAAAAAGAAAACAAACTATGGGGTTGGAAAGATAGTTCAGTTGGTAAATTGCTAGCACCATGGAGATAGAGACAAGATAATCCATAGGGCTCATTGTCCAGTCAGCCTGTCAGATAAATGGTCTCTAAGTCCCAGTGAGAGACCCAATCTCAAAAGTAAGGCAGAAGGAAGAAGAAGCCAGAGGAGGGCTCATTGGGTGAGATGGTGGCAGTGTAAGTGTGGGGATGAGAGTCAGGGTATTTCTCAGCCACACAGAGGGCAGGAAGGCATGGAGGCCACTTGTCATCCTAGTACTGGGGCAGGTAGGGACAGAAGATGCTCAGGAACAGCTGAATATCTAGGGTAACTGGAGTGGCAACCACCAGTGTCTGTGAGAGACATTGGCTCAGTAAACAACTAAATAAGACATCTGACATCAACTTGGAGCTTCAATATACATGTGTACATATGTGCATGTGCATCCACACACATTCCTCCCCACATTCTTTTGTTAACACACACACACACACACACACACACACACACACACACACACACACGGAAGAACTCCTAAGAAACTCTTGTGCCATCCGTGGATATGTGCACACACATGTATGTGCACCCATCCATCATACTCCTCCTACACATATATGCACCCCCTCCTACAATGCACTCCTCAAAGAGAAGCAATTCAAATAATGTTTTAGAAGAATTGAAGTTGAAGTCTAGAAGTTCCCAGTTGTGGTTTTACAATAAAGACAGGTTTGAGAAAAACCATAGAAATGTCTTCAATTCTATGTGGTAAGTTTATCTACACTTTGACTTGGGATTTTTTTTTTTTTATTCTAGCTCAGCATGAGGCATGCAATGTCCTGGTCAACATGACCAGCCTTAGGATCCCCTAGAAGACACATTCTAGTGGAGGTCTTTCAAGGGAAGAATGTAGTGGCTCCAGCCCACAGGCTATGATTTATACTGAGTAAAAGCTGGAAAGGGAGCAAACCAGATGACTGCCAGAGTTCAGTTCTTTCTGCTTCCTGACGCATAGAGATGTAATGGTCTTGGCCTCATCCTCTGTTGTCATGAACTCTGCAACCCTGTCCCTACCGTGATGGCCAATTCCCTCTCAAATTGTGAGACAAATTAGAGCCTCCTTCCCTTCTTTGCTTCTTCTCCTTCTTCAGTTTGGGTTTTTTGAGATAGGGTTTTCTGTGTTGCCTTGGCTGTCCTGGAACTCAGGACAAGACTGGCCTTGAACTCAGAGATGTGCCTGCTTTTACTTCTGGAGTGCTGGAATTAAAGACATGCTCCCTGGCCTGTCTTAGGCTTCTGTTGGGTTTTATTTTTTTGTTTTTGATTTTGTCAGAGCAACGAGAGTAACTCACACAAGGACCCTTAGCTGTGAGAGTGTTGCTGACAGATGCCACTGAGTGTCTCTTGTAAGGGACACTGCTGACAGCCAGGCCACACACAGCATATGCTCTACTTTTGTAACTGGCTCATCTTCCATCATGGGGTGACATGCTCTGTGAAAGAGACTTTGATTCCCATCTTAGTTTTGATTTTTCTGAGTCAACCATAGTGATTCCGTTTTCCTTTCCAATGCTTGGTTTAAGGGAGGGCTCTGTAGGATGTAGTGTTTGAATCTGGATCTTGAATCTGGCACCCAGAATTTCTCACCTGGGAAGCGAGTCTATGTCAGAGCCAGTACTGGTATCCATCTACCCTGCTCCCCAGCCCTTTTCCTGACTCCTGCCTGGGAAACAAGAAACCTGACTACCAAGTTCTGCTTGGCCACATGTGAGAGACAGGATGACATGGTTACTGCCACTGAAGCAGTCCAATCGGGCATAGGACTCTGTGTTGATTGTTGCTGTGGGCATAAGGCCTGTTTGAATACTATTGTACATATTTTCATGTTCCTCCTTTGAGAAATGTCCTCTTTGCCAAGGTTAAAGACTCCATGATAATGAGAGACAGCACAAGTGTGGGAGATGAGGGTGTGTCTAATGTCTCAGCAAAATGGTAGAATGCTATGACCTTCAGGACAGCCCTTGAGGCTGTGGGAAAGAACACTGAAAACATGAGTTCAGAAAAAAAAATACGTAATTTATCAACTATGTGAAATATAAAGATGCAATATGAATTATATTAGGGGCTTTGGGGACCTAGAAAAACAGAGACAGGGTTTTTCTGTGTTGCCTTGGCTGTCCTGTACTGTGAGCAAGCTTGTCAGAAAGATGCAAGGGCAGGCAGATTCAAGGACAGGTGGATTCCTGAGTTTGGGTTCAGCATGGGACAGAGGGAGTTTTGATCCAGGCGCAGGTATGCTAGGAATGGTAATTTGAGGGCAGAGTTCCACCCAGCTATCTTATTGTCTGCGCTTGTGCTTGCTGTCTCTTTCTAAGAATCAAGGGACTGGGGTCATGGGATGCTGATTCATGGGATAATCAGAAGGGAATGTGGGTAATGAATAAATTGTATGTAAATAAAAACTGAGCTTTTGATTTGCAAGAGATGAGCTATTCAGGGAAGTTTTAGAATAGAAAAAAAAAAAAAAAAAAAGCAATCCTGAGCAGAACATAGAACAATCTGGAAAGCTGTCTTGAGCAGAACATAGGCCATCAGTTTAGACCCATGATTTGACTTCAAGTCATTTGCTTGGCTGCTTCCAGACACCCCTTCTTACTGAACCCCCTCTCCATGCCAAGGTTGCTCCTTGGCATCTGGCTGCAGGCTTGTGCTGTGAAACTTCTCTATCCTCAGAAAGGTATAAGAGTAGACCACTACTGCTACCATATGGCTCTGAGTCTTCTCTTCAGAGACTCCACCATGCTGTCTCCCTCTGGTGCTGGGGCCTGAACTCTCCTCAAAGTCCCTGCCTCTGTCTACTTGTTTACAGCATTAAGTAAGTCTTGTGACTCTACAGAACAATCTCTGTATCTATGTTCACATCTGAGACTCTGGCCTGAAAGCACAGGAATGTCTCTAGAGGCTCCTAGAGAAAGTGCCCTCTCTTTGGAGGCTGCTGTGCTTGCATTGAATTCCTTGAAGAATGGTGACCATCTCTGATTCTGGCATAAAAATGACATATTGAGGAAGGCAGAATGGAGTTAAAGTGAGTCCTTCAGGCTTCAACCATCAAACTGTGGAGCAGCTTATATGGAGACCTTCCAGAAGAGTGTGAAAGAACGAATTTCTCTTAACCTCTGAGTCAGAGTCAATGAGCATTGTCTATTCTTTGCTCCTCAGGTCATTCCAGCTAATATCCAATTGGGGAAAGTATGACCATCAGGGATAGAGCTTTCATGAGCCTCAAGGGTTATTAAATATTAGCTATTTGAAACCCAGGAAAGGCAGCATATTGTTAGACAAAGACTGCTGGGCTTGATGTCAAAATAGCTGGCTGCAAATACCATTTTTCATTTATTGTTTGTTTGTTTCATTCCTCAGCCAACACTACCCAATAGAGATTATAATGCTACTCTTGAAGCAAGTGACATATAGTTAAAATTTATCTGATAACCATATATATATATATATATATATATATATATATATATATATTGGTTTTTTGAGACAGGGTTTCTCTGTATAGCCCTGGCTGTCCTGGAGCTCACTCTGTAGACCAGGCTGGCTCGAACTCAGAAATCTACCTGCCTCTGCCTCCCAAGTGCTGGGATTAAAGGCGTGTGCCACCATGCCCGGCATGATAACCATATTTTAAGAAGTAAAAATAAATCAGTGAAAAGCTAGTATTTGTTTGAACCCAATATATTAAAAATATTAAACATGTCAGAGTAAAAATTAATAAGGTATACAATTCTGTATTTTATTTGTAGTGTTTTAAAGAAGATTAATCTTAATTGTATGTGGATGGGTATTTTGCATGCATGTATGTCTGTGACCCATGTGTGTGCCTGGTGCCCAAGGAGGTCAGAAGAGGTTTCAGACTCCCTGGAAGTAGACAGACAGTTGTGAGCCATCATGTAGTGCTGAGCCAAACTCCAGTCCTCAGTAAGCACGGCCTGTGCTCCTAACCACTGACCCATATCCAGCCCTTTTATTATTTTTCAATACTAAATCTTTGAAATCCAAGCTTCCATTCGTAATGCACCTCAGGCTATGTAGTTATGTCAGAAGCTCTCAACACACATGGCTAGGCATTTCTTATAATATATCAAACTCTGTGGGATTCACCGTCACACAGATTCCAATTCTAACAGTGTGCTCCAACTCTTTAGAAATGTCTCAAGAGTCAAAATCTCCATGGGAATGACCTCTGAGCATGTCTATCAGGGAATTCCTAGATTGTGTTAAAGGAGGCGGGAAGGTCTTTTGAATAAAAAAGGAGAAAAAAGGGCGAAAGCAAGAGGAAGATTGGCATTAACCTTTCCTTGCTTCCTGACTGCAGATGCAGCATAATTAGCTGCCACACTCCTTTGATTATGCCTTCCTTGTTATGGAAGGGATGGCACCCTCAAACTATGAGCCAAGATAAAAACAAAACAAAACAGAACAAAACAAAAAAACCCTTCCTTCCTTATGTTTATTTGGTCAGGTGTTTATTTTATAACAGCCGGGGAAAAAAAGCAACCAATTAAGGGTTTCTCAAACTCTCGGATTTTTCCACGAGATGTCGTGTTAGTCACTTTTCTGTGGTTGTAATAAAACACCATGACCAAAAGCAACTTGTGGAAGAAAGAGTGTACTGACTTACAATTCCAGAGGAATAAGAATCGATCACGGCAGGTGTCCCGCGCTTCGCTGACCAGTAGCAATGACGACAAAACACCGAGGCTCCTTCTCATGCGGTTTACTCAGGAATTCCTTTGTGTTACAACTCTTTTAGGTTTCTTGGTGTTACAGCTCTTTCAGGTTTCTTGCTTTTGTGGAATGGCCCCAGACAGCCCAGCAAATGCTGCTTATATACCCGAGCCCGAGTGCCGTGGCCCTCCTGGATTGGTCCCCGGCAATTGCCTCATTAGCATGTACCCGCTCTGGAGGGGTTGGCGCATGCGCAGTGGAACTGTCTATCCCCGTGGTGCATCAGAAACGGCTGCCATATTGGACGCCACCGTCCAAGCGGCTGCCTACAGGCAGGGATGCGTGGCAGTGACTGGCGGGCAACAGGAGCGGGAAGCTGAGAGATCACATCTTTGAACAGCAAGCATGTAGCAGAGAGAGAATGCAATCTGGATGTGGGGAAAGACTATAAAACATTCCAATCCAGTGTGAGATAAACTTCTTCCTGCAAGACTACACCTCCTAAACCTCCCCAAATAGCGCCACCTATTGGGGCCAAATGTTCAAATACCTGAGCCAATGGGGCACATTCTCATTCAGTCCCTGCCATGTTGTACACATATATGCCAGGCATATGTGCATGTTACATACATTATGCATAATTAGTGTGTATTTATCCCTATAACTGCAATGGTCCATTGATATGATTGTTTTGTTGCATTACTATGCTAATTCTGTGTGTTTGCATACTGCTGTGATTATCTTTTTCTTTAGAGCAGAGTTGAATCCCTTTGTATTTCCTTCCTCATCTTCAATTCTGTTCAGGATTATAGAAATCAAGGTTGAGGATTCTTCTCCCTTAGTTGGTCCAGGAAGGGAGTTCAAGTCTCTTTGATTTCCATGATGCACATCTCACCTGGGAGCACCTATGTTTTCTGTGATAAAGTCAAAATTACAATTCCTGGGTCTAAAGCAATGACTCTGAGATTATGCACAGAAGGAACCAAAGACCTCAGTGGGAAGCTTGAAACTGTTAAGGAAGAACCTTTTGCAAAGTTCTTATTTATTTTTGTTTCAGGAGAAAAGAAAAAAGAAAAGGAACAGCCACCCTCTTATTTTGGAGGCTAAAGGAAAGGTTGCAATGGCAAACTAGAAAACACATGCAATAATATGATGCAGGTTTGCACGCAGTCCCAGTGGCTCTATGGTGAAGATCTGTGGATCTGATCACAATGGTGATGGGCTGGATAGAGTTAGGGATCCAGTCTGAAATTACCAGTCCATATATAGGAATAGGAAACTTGACAAGTGGCCCTCACCCTAAGAACCCTGAAGGAGCTCTCGGAAGGAGCATAGAGCAGCAGCCTCACTAGGCTAGCGGACCTGTCCACAGCCAGCCAGTCATCATGGTGTCAAGGATCAGAAGCCCAAGGGGTAGTGTTGCTTCCCTTTGTTGTGTGTATCAGCTGGCATCTTGTTGGGTGTGGTGACTTGTCAGGAAGCAGACCTGTTGCTAGGCAACCAAGGAGGCTGAGGAAATTCTCCTCCCCTAGGAGACTGAGTGCCAGGAGCCTTCAAGAAGACTTTGGATATCACCAAACAAACAAAAATGTGCGGCCTCAGGGAGGAGCAGCTCAAAAAAATTTTTTGTTTGTTTTTGAGAAGACTAATGGGTAGAAAATTATGACCTGGGCATGGAAAGGAAGCGAAAGAAAGGAAGAATAAGAACAAAGAGGAGAAAGGATCAGGTTTCATATGTGTGTGTGTATATGTATATACATATATACATACATATGCATGTGTATTTGTGTATTACTTTTGTTGTTGTTGTAACAAAATACTTGCAGCATAAGGAAAGGCCCACCAGCTTAACGTTCAGTGTGGTGGAGAAGATGAAGGCAGCTTTATGGTAGTGGTAGGCATGCGGCCGGGACTTCTAGTTTCCTTTATTTTATTTTTTTAAAAGACACTCTTCTACATAATCAGGATGGTGATCTGTAATAAAAAGCATCTCTAAGTGATAATGTTGACTCAGATTGTTCATAGGTACATTCAGAAATCACTTTCTGGCCATAATAAACATTGTTTACAAAATTTTAAAATGTGTCTAAATACACATTAATTTTATAAACTGATTTAGCTTGGCCAATTTTTTTTTCTTTTGGCCAGAAACAATAATCCTGAGAGCTTAAACAAAAATTCCAATAAAAGGAAAAATATTGGAACTGCAACAAATATCTTAAAATTTGTCTTTAAAAGGGAAAAAGTATTTAAAGAAAAATGTAAAAATGAATGTTTGTTAAAAGTTCTTTAACAAACTACCTTGGGAGCTCAACTTAAAAATAGAACTTGATATACTAAAACAGACGTTTCGGTGCAGCTCCAAAAATCTTCATACATACAGCAATTTGCAAGGACGACCCTGGATCAGAAATGTTATTCCTTGTGTATATTTTGTGTGCATGCCCCATCTCAGTTGTCATAATTGTCTCTGTCATTTCCTCCTGAGTAGCGGTCATAGCCACCCTGGCTGCCACTGAAGTCTCTAGACCACCCAGACCAATATCCATATCCTCCAGGTTGACTGTCATATCTTCCACCACCTCTAGAGTAGCTGCAACCATGCCCACCAAGGGCACCCCCTCTGGTTCCCCTAGCAGACTTGCCTGCATGATAGACACGGCTTTGGCACCCATCCAGGGACTCTCCATTCATGGCTTTCATGGAATCTGAGGTATGCTCTGGGTTTGTGAACGTGATGAAGCCAAAACCCTATGATCTTTGAGTTTCCCAATCCTTGACAACAACCACCTCAGAGAGAGGCCCAAAGCTGCTGGAGTGGTCTTCAAGTGCCTGCTCATTGATGTTGAAGTTGAGCCCACCCACGAAGAGTTTCCCTCCTTCAGGAGACATGGCAGAATGCAAGACCTGGAAATTAAAAGTCAGAAGACTACAGAGACGAAGCACTCTAAGGAACTGAGAGAACAGGGAGCTCTAGTTTCCTTTTGTCTTGGCAAAACAGGAAGCAGAGAGATGAATTTTGGTGTTCCTTACATTTTATCATTTTCTGTCAATTTCAAAGATTCGGGGAGAAAGACCACTGACCCAAATCATCACAGCCAAATTAATCAAAGCAAGCTTTTTTATTCTTGTACCTGGGCTGTCTTCCCCTAAGGTGGGGTTCAAGAGATCAGCATTGGACATGGTCAAGATAAGGTTTTTATAGCTCAAGGGCAGGGCTTTCCACATGAGGGATTTGGCTGGCAGATGGGTAAAGTTATGGGAGTAGCCTAACAAGGTGGTCATGACAACAGACAGTCATAACAACCTTCTGAAACAAAGGTAGGGTTGCAAGATGATTATAACAATTCTTTGAAACAAACACATGGTTGTCATTTCTTCTGACAGGCAGTACAGAGGCATTTGTAGTTAAGGTTACAGATGGGGCACAGCCCAGTCCTTGAGAAACACAAACATTCCTGTTTAATCACAAACAGGAATGAACCTAGTTTGTCTTTACTATAAGGTGGCTTTTAAGCCCAAGATGGAGTCAGGCTGGTTCATCACTTCCTCCCTTCTATTTGACCTAAGCCTCCAGCTAATGAGATGCTGCTGCCCAGATTCAGGGTGGGTCTAGCATCCTCAGCTAATATACTTCTGGAAACATACTCACAGACACGTCCAACCGATAACAAAAACTAACCACCACAGTCTATCAGCTATGGGTTGGGACCCCCTCAAAGACCATCAGAAAACACAGATATTTTCATTATGATTCAGAACAGTAGCAAAATTAGAGTTATGAAGTAGCAACAAAAATAATTTTACGGTTGGGGCATTACCACATGAGGAACTGTATTAAAGGGTCACAGCCTTAGGAAAGTTGAGAGCCACTGCTCTGTCATCAGTGAATGAGCCTGGGGAGGGCAGATGACGACTTTTTAAAAGATTGATTTATGTATTTTATGTATATGGGTGTTTTGCCTGGATGTACATTTGCATACCGGGAGACAACATTGGATCCCATCGCACTATCGTTATAGACAGTTGTGAGCTGCCGTGTAACTGCTAGAATTGAACCCAGGACCTCTGGATGTGCAGCCAGTGTTCGTAACCACCAAGTCAACACCCAGATGGCAACTTCTTAATTCTCTATTATTAAAGAGTCCTTGGAGATCAAACTTGGGGTTCTTGGTCTGAGCAGAAAATGCCTTTACCTCCTGAGCCATTTCAATGTCCATGAGCTTTCTTCAAGGCTTCCTTTCTACCTTGTGGAGCTGTGGCAATCCAGGCAATCACGTGCTTGAGTATTAGAATCTGTCCTGAGGTGCTGGCCTTCTGCCCATGCCCAGTCAGTTCGGGTTGACAGTTTCTCTTGGAACACTCAGTCCAGATGTAGTTTTACCACTGATGAAAGATCAAGCGCATTTGCATACTGAGAAGGACACCTATCACAATCCTAACATGATGCTTCCCTGCTGAGGAGCGACAGTTGGTAAACACTAGTATTGAAAGTCTGCTTTCTGCAATTGAACCACTACATTTTTTTAATATAAAAATGAAAAGGTTTATATTCACAGTAAAAAACGCTGCAATTAACAACATACAATGAATTTGAATCTGAACTGAGATGTTTCAAGCAGTGGTCCACACAGGGTGTGTTGTGTGATTACACGCACAGTGTGCGGAGCATGCTGTGTGTTAGCAGCCAATGATGGTTTGAAGACACATGATATAACACTGGTGAGCTCTCGCAGAAATGCCCCAGATTTACTACATTTTTTATTTTGAATCATTGAATTATCTTTTGGTTGTTGGCTGTTCAGAGACCTTTTTCTGTTGCCAATTTTTTTTGCATCTCTGTGTTCAGTGGTTTAAGAAGCTTCATCCTAGAGCTGGCACTTCTCTGGTTCTGCCCAGTGAACGGCTGCATCCACAGGTGAAGGAGAGAATGAGTACTCCAGACGTTTTTAAACGAGTATTCACAAATGCTAAGTTTATGACAGAAAGCTCGGCTTCCTTCTCTACATCCCAGAGTTTGAGGAGTGATGATCCTCCTGCCTCTGTCTCCCAAGTGCTGGGATGAGGCAAAAAATTCACACATCTCATTGAGGTGGTGCTGGGGATCAAAGACAAGGTTTTATGTATGCTAGGCAAACATTCAACCAACTGAGCTACATCCTCATCCCCATGGGTATTAGTTTAAGATATGAGCAAATGCGTGGGAAGAGTTTTGGGTTTCATGATGTGACCAATGTAGGGAAAAAATTATGTTTTATGAAATATGATTTTAAAAATGGCCAAACCAACAATTTAGGGGGTGAATTAAAAGGCAAAGATAAAAAAAAAAAATGGATGGTACCACATCATCAATAGCAAAAGAAACTGCTTTCATGTGTCTTGGCAAGCACTTGTTGAGACACAGGACTTTTAAGTCTAATGTACATTATACATGTTCAGAAACCAGGTCTGTTAACGATGAGCAGAGGTTCTAGGACTCTGGAATAGTTCTATACAAATAATGTCTGTCAGAAATACAGTTGTCAGAGACCATTTAAATAACAATGCTTTAGATAAAATTATAAACTAAAGTTCTCAGAAATTAAAAACAAAAACAAAAACTACCTACATTAAGGATTCTACAAGGCTGGTTGATCAGAATTTTATAAATGTGGAGAGCTACAGTGCTGCAGGTCCAGAGTCAAGTTATCTTGCTCTGATTTTAGTTTCCTTAACAGCATTTAGCACCTGACTCCTGTATCTGACCTAACATCCTTCCAACCAGCAAGTAAAACATCTGGGATGCACTAAATTCATAAACCTCCGGTTTCTTTTTTTTGTTTTTTTTTTTTTTAGATATTTTCTTTATTTACATGTAAATTTCTCCATTCCCAGTTTCCCCTCCAAAAAACAAAGAAACAAACAAAAACAAACCCCTGTTGCCTCCCACTTCCCCATGCCTGCCACCCCGCCCTCTCCCGGTTTCTATCAACTTCAAAGCCAAGAAGATGGTCCGAGAGCACCTGAGCCCCGAGCAGAGGCCGTCACTTTTCTGTCACACACTGCCTGGCTGTTTCCACCATTGTGTCTGATAAGTGTTTGGACTTATGACTTACTTTGCTTTATGATGATAATTGCTTGCATCTTGGGTTATGTTATTTGAGTAGCCTGGATCCCTGTTCCTGAGTCAGCATAAACTCTTCCTGCCTTTGAGATTTTTGAGATGGGAAAAGCTGTGTTTTGCACTGACAAAGACCAACACCCAAACTAAGCAACATTGGAAAGTTCACAATTGACTTAAATCCCCATTTGAAAATTGACCACCCTGAAAAATAATGTAATTTTTCCTTTTGCTATAATTTCTTTCCTTTTTTTTTTTTTTTTGTTTGTTTGTTTTTTGAGACAGGGTTTCTCTGTATAGCCCTGGCTGTCCTGGAACTCACTCTGTAGACCAGGCTGGCTTCGAACTCAGAAATCCACCTGCCTCTGCCTCCCAAGTGCTGGGATCAAAGGCTTGTGCCACCAGTGCCCTGCTGCTATAGTTTCTGAACACAAGGAAACCAAAGGGCAATCTGGAAATCTTTAGCCATGAGAAGAGGCTGGACGCAATGGTACCTGTATTCTTCTGATAGGGCCATACTCCTAGGAAGGCCACTCTGCCCTCTGAGCAGCCCAACCTGCTGCCCTAAGAAAGACAGTCTGTGAAAGGAGCTGCTCAAATGTTTATCAGGGCAGACCTCTCCCCCACCATTCTCTCCAATGGGAATTCTCGAGCCCCTGGGCACTTTAGGCCACCCTGTGCTCAGAGAGTAGCAAGGGATGTGCTGGCGTGATTCTTCACCTCCTGTGGAAGCTTCTTTAATCTCAAGCATTGCAGGGGCATGGTAGGCTCTTTCATGGCCGAGCAACAGAGAACAGGGGAGCCTGAAAGTCTTCTTTTGATCCTCCCTTAAATTGAGGGAATGAAATCCTCAGGGCTTACCATGGATGGACTTCCAGGAATCTAAGCTGGGATGTTCAAAGTAGATGGGGTTGGGGGCTGGAGAGATGGCTTAATGGTTAAGAGCACTTACTAGGTTGGCACAGGAACCCTAACTGCCTATAACTTCAGTTCCAGGGGATCCAATGCTCTTTTCTGGCTTTCATAGGTGCCTGAATGCACATGGTGCTTATAAACGCATTCAGGCACTTACACACATACACAAATGTTTACAGTAAAACACAACAGAACAAAACGGAAGAATAGACTATGAAGTGACCTGAGTATAGAAAAGCCTTGCCTTTGTGCACTGTATTTGACACATGGGGACAAGGTCCCACTGGGCCACAGATCCCTTCCCTCTTCTCTCTCCCACTGCTTTAGAGCCTGCTTTGTGAAGAAAAGTGCTGCCCCAGTATCCCACGCACACCCTGGGTTTTCTTGTAATTACCTGTGATCCTATAGACTCATTGGCTCAGGCTGTATAACAAATGCCTGAAGTGGGTTTGCTAGTCAGTAGCCCTTAATGTCCAGTTCTGAAGGCTGGAAGTCAAGATCACAGTGTCCACAGTGGATGGTGACAACCTCCCTGGCTTGTGGAGGACAGCCTTCTGCTATGTCCTTGAAGGACCTAGTTTCTGGTTTTCTGTTTATTCTTGTTTTTTCCCTGTAAATGTCTATGTGCCAGAGGCCAGCTCTGGCAGTGTGTTCAGTGACTTGAGGAGGAGATGTGGGGTCAGCAACTAATGTAAAGTAGGCACACACTTACACGCACTGGGTGGATGAAGCACACCTCCACCAGCTTAATTGTTTTTCTCTTAGTCCTTATAGACCTTAAAGGAACCCTGTATGCAGAGGGGGAAAAAAAATCACATTACAATAATTTCTTAATCACGAGTTTCAATTATACATAATGATTACAAATTCCATATTTTTAAAAACAAGTTATTTTAAATTCCACATCTGATCACTCAGCTGCTCATGCCGTTTCCTCCCATAATACATCTAGATCCTAAAGTAATAGTTTTTCTATGGCACAACAGAATTTGAGCAAGCCAACTATTTTTTAACAGACAGTTTCTCTTGTACTGGCAGGTCGCAGTTTGCGATTACAAGAAAGGAGACAGACTTCATGCTATTCTAACAACACAATTCTTATTCACCTAGCACAGCTAGCCATCTACCTACTCTTACATTGTATTCATAGCAAAGTCAATGTGTAGTTAACCGGAGAACTTCAGGTCAGAAACAACAGAAAAAGAAGGATCTATTCAGTCTGCTTGCTGCCCAGCTCAAGGCTCATCAGCAAATTTATAGTTATAAAACCAGGACAATCCGATTTTATAGTGGACACTGTCTTAGTTATGGTTTCATTGCTGTGAAGAGACATCATGACCAAGAAAACACTTAAAAAGGGCAAACATTTAATTGAGGCTGGCTTACAGTTTCAGAGGTTCAGTCCATTACCATCATGGCAGGAAGCATGGCAGCATCCAGGCAGATTTGGTGCTAGAGGAGCTGAGAGTTCTAGATCTTCAGATCTTGATCTGCAGGCAGCCAGGAGGAGAGTGTGGATCACCCTGGCCAGACTTGAGCATATAGATGAGACTTCAAAGGCCTGCTTCCACGGTGACACACTTCCTCTAACAAGGCCACATCTCCAACAAGGCCACACCTCCCAATACTGCCACTTCCCACAGGCCAAGCAGATTGAAACTACCAGACACAGCTCAATCTAAACAGCGGGCACTGGAACCCAGTTACTGTCTCTGATCATTAGTCTGTTCCTTGTAGGGGAAACTCTGGATCTCTTAGCAACCGGGCTCACTTTGTTCTTGCCTCCTGACCTTAGCAGGCCTTTCACTAGGTAACTAAACTTGTGTTTCTTATTTCCCATGTTGTGCTGCAAGTTTTCTGCTACAAAGCAGCTGGCAAGCACCCTGGCCTAATTTAATTAATTACATAAAAATCACCTTGTCCTAATCTTTTTTCAGCCAGGTGTATTTTTAAATTTTTATCAGAAATCTTCAGCTAGGTACATTAATCTGAATGACATTGCTTTTGGGAAAATTACCACTATTGTTATGCATTGTGATCACATTTTTCAGTGGAGACTTAGAAAACCTCCAAGGGTATTTATACAAGGCAGAAAACAGGGAGACTGAGGCAGCAACAAGAACAGTCAGGGCTAGCAGGAAACAGGGCTAGCAGGAAACAGGGCTAGCAGGAAACAGGGCTTTTCCTCTCCGAGGTATGCTTCTGAGGACTGCTGACCTGTGAGTTGTCATGCTCCCATACTGACTGTAGCTCCTCCCACTGCACGGATACCCCCATCTATCAAAGGTAGCAGCTTTGTGCTAACAGGCATGAGAGAGATGATGTAAGTGAAGGGGCCCCTCAAATGAGAGTCTGGCTGCAGCCCCTCAGCACTTGGGAGTCAAGAATTCTAGCTAGGTCCTCTGCATATACATTATGGCTACGTGGCTTGGTGTTCTTGTGGGATTTCTAACAGCAGGAGGTGGGGGTTGTGTCTGACTCTTTTGCCAGCTTGTGGGACTCTTCTCCTCCTATTGGGTTGCTTTGTCCAGCCTTGATGTGATGGTAGGTGCCTGGTCTCATTGTAGCTTGGTAGGTCTTGCTTGGTTGATGTCCCTGGGAGGCCTGTTCTTCTCCGAGTGGAGGCAGAGGTGGGAAGTGGGTCTCGGAGATTGGGGGGAGGGGAGGGGAAAGGCAGAGGGAGAATGTAGTTGGGCTATATGAGAGAAGAATACAAAAGAAGAATTCCAGCACTGTTAACCAAGTTTGCTGAGGAGTTTGCCTACTGAGAACTATTCCTTTTACATACAGAGTTCAGCCAAGAATGTCAAAACAGTAATGAATAATGTTAAGATAGATCTCAGTGTGGATGACCAACTATGGCCTATCTCTAGTCTCAGCTGCAAATCTACCATTTTCGAGGGCTCTTACGAATAAGACTGTAAATCCCATTTCCAGTAAAGGATAGGTCTTAATCCCTTTGTGTAGCCTACTTGTGACCCACAGCTTTACCTTATCAGATTGCAACCCTACCGGAGACACCCTGGAAACCACCTAATATCTCAGTTGTGAAGAACAGGGAGAACACAGGGGGATCCTTAGAAACACTTTGAAGAGGGCTATCACCTGACTCAGCAGAGAGCTTCCTTTTTGCTCGGGGACTAGAGTTTGATTCCCAGAACTCATGCTCAAGATAGGCCGGACTTGGTGATTCCAGCTTATAAATCCAGCGCTGGGGAGACAGAGGCGAGTAAATCCCCGGTGCTCTCTGCACAGCCAGCCGAGACTAATGGGTACATTCCAACACAGTGGAAGACCCTGTCCCAAGGGGGAAAAGTGCCTGGTGCCCCAGGAACAACACAAAAGGTGATCCTCTCATTTCCAAGTGAACACGCTCAAGTGTGCACATGAGCACAGGCACACACACACACACACACAGACACAAACACACATCTGCATATGTTAATCCCAGAGGTTCGAGGAGAAAGACCACTAACTCAAGTAATGACCAAATCAATGCAAGCTGTACACGTGTACATGGGAGCCAGCCAGGCAGTTGTCTCTGCCTAAGGCAGGATTGAAGAGATCAGTTCCTGAGCTGGGTTTTCAAGCCACTTTGATAGAGTACAAGGGGGGGGGGGGTGTTGCACTCAAGCAAGCATGGTTGCAGAAGCAAGACCAGGTGGTTAGGAAAGTCTCTCTTAGAACAAAGGGTACAGAACATTTCTGGGAATAGATGGCACTGAGGTGCTGGGTAGGGTGCTGGTGGTAGGGAGTGGGTTTACAGTTAAAAGAAACAGAAATTTTAAGTTTTATGGTAATCAGAAACCTACCTTAACTAGAGTATCAACGTGGCTCCTGATTACGAAGTGGAGATGGGCAGGTTACTGAACACCTGTATGGACACTTTTGCAAAGGAGTAAAGAAAAGAAAGTCAGCCGGGCAGTGGTGGCGCGTGCCTTTAATCCCCACACTTGGGAAGTAGAGGCAGGCAGATTTCTGAGTTCAAACCCTGTCTCAATCCCCCCCAGAAACCGCCCCCCAAAAGAAAGTCTTTGGAACAATGTAATTTCAGGAACCTTCAAAACTGATATGGCTTCTATAAAAAACACATTGGTGTGACTCTCTTTTGAAAAGTCCATGTAATTATAAAAAACAAAAAAACAATCCATGCTATTGCCGGCTAGGTACCTGCGGGTCTTGGCCAGTGCCTCTCCCACCACTGCTGGCTCTGCCTCTCCAGAGCCATCGCTCTCTAGCTTTCTAGCTCTCTCTTCTGAGGCCAGCTGTTGCAGAACCGCTCTGTACTTTCCCTCAGCTAGCTGTGGGCAAGCTCTCACCAGCCTGCACTCCACCACGGTTACCTCTTCCCTCACCGCAGTTACTTCTTCCCTGGCACTCGGTCCTTGCTCAATCTTCCTGTCCCAAAGGCTTGCTATGTTCTTTCCCTCCAGCCCACCTGAGCTGCTGTGAATGGAAAACACCATACAATCTTAGTTTAGAATCAACAGATAACACAACCACTGGGCCCGGAATCTATCGTCCTAAACGCATTAACTATTCTGTTAGATATCTTCCAGTGGCAGTGTCGGAATCTGCCACCAGATCTAACAGTTCCTGGTCTACATCTTGCTTCCTTTAGCTCCCACCTTGCCTTACAAAAAGATTGTTCCTCCCTCCTGCATCCCCTCTTCCACTCTCAGACCCGGAAGGCCTGCCGCCTCCTTTTTGCCCAGCGAATGACTTCTTGTCATCTTTATTATCCAAACAATTAATTAGGGAAAAATTCCCCTATATGACTCTAATTTTTTTTTCTTGAGCATGTTTCTTTGCTTGCCTCCACAACCAGGACCACTCCCTTAGCCATTTAGAATCCCTTGTTTGTGGAGGCAGTGGTACAAGGAACCCAAAGCTGTCAGTTGAATAAAGCTGTCATTGTGTCTACAAATAGACATCTCTTCCCTAGGGATGAAAATGGACAGACTAGCAGAACTCAGAGCTGCAGGAATAAAGCCAGTCTTCCCATGGAGGACCACTCAGCCTGATCGGAAGAGGATCTGTTTCTATGTAACCCAGTTGAAGGAGAGAACGGACCACGTGGAAGTGGCTATAAAACACCATGCAGTCAGACCTGGTGGTAGCAACCTGGTAGCTTAACTGCTTGGGGTGCTGAGGCAGGAGGATCACAAAATCAAGACCTTTACAGGCTACAGGGTGAGTCTAAGGCCAGCTTGGACAACTTAATGAGCTTCCATCTCAAAACAAAAAGTAAAGAGAAGGCTGGGATATAGTTCAGTGGTCAAGGGCATGCTAGTGTGTGTGAAGTCCTAAGTTCGATGCCCGGTACTTCAAATCAACACAACAAAGAAATAAATAAACAGTCAAGTATATCGAGGCACTCAAGAGGCAGAGACTGGTGGAGTCCAAGGCCAGCCTGGTCTACACAGTGAGTTCCAAGCGAGCCAGGATACATAGTGAGATCCTGTCTCAAAAAACAAAACAGAACAGAACAGAACAACAAAAACAAGTAATCCTCCAACACAGAGGGTGTTTCCCTGTTCCATAAGCTAGTTATTGCTGTCCTCTGGACACCATCAATCAGCAGGCCATCAAAGGCTTCCAGACAAAGGGGAGGCTGTTTAGTTGCCTCATGTAAAAGTGGTCCATGAGATCCAGATGCAGGGTATGAGGTTGCATGAGTGAGCTGTGTTGGATGTGATGCTCCTGATTCTTAGATGGGAGTGAGAATGTGAATTATATCATTAACAGGTATGCCTTGGTGCTGGAATTCCGGCCGAATCTGCCTACAGGCTCCACCTGGGATGGTGTGGTAGTTTGAATATGCTTGGCCCAGGGAGTGGCACTATTTGGAGGTGTGGCCTTGTTGGAGGAAGTGTGTCATTGTGGGTGTGGGCTTTAAGACCTTCATCCTAGCGCCCTGGAAACCAGTCTTTTCCTGTTTTCCGCTCCTTCTATACAGTGCCTGCCTGGATGCTGCCATGTTCCTGCCTTGATGAACTTGTGAGCCAGCTGCAATGAAATGCTGTCCTTATAAGAGTTGCCTGGATCATGGTGTCTGTTCACAGCAGTAAAACCCTAAGACAGATAGTGATAGTTTGGGATCTGGCTTCTGAGCATATGATTTCTTTTCCCTCTTCTGTACTGTCTTAGTGAGGGGCACCATACTGCTGAAGCCAGTCTCCCTTTGCTCTCAGCCCAATGGTTTACTCTGACTGCACACATCTCCAACGCACTGCCGTCAGTCTTCCTCTCTCTTCCCATTGCTTGAGCTCCTTCCTGCCTGCCTTCTTTCTCCGTGGATCATGGTGACCCCTTTCTCAGTGGCTTTCTTGCCTCAAGTCCCATCACCTCCCTAAATTCATCAAAATACAAAGCCCCGTGATCTTGCTCTTCCTGGATCAATGGCAGGTCCTTACCCATGTAGTGTTCTTTCCAGCAGGTGACCACACTCACCGTGAGCTTCAATCCCAGTGGGCAAGTTGTCAGCCCCAGATGCACCACACCTCACCACCCCCCATGCTTCTGTGTGTTTTTTCTAAAAAAATGAATAAATAAATAAACCGCATGTGCATATGTGTGCATGTGTGTGTGTGTTTCAGAGGACAACTCAGGGTATTGGTTTTGTGCCTTCCGCCTTGAGACGGGGTCGTTTGCTTTCTGCTCTCTATGTTGACTGACTGGCTTGTGAACTTCCTGGCTTGCCCTCCTCTATGGGACTTTCAAGGACCCACTAGCTGTAGAAATAATGACACCAGTTTATTAATATTTTAAAGCTTAAGACTAGCTGAGCAGCCCCCTGACTATCCCTGGTCAAAGGCCCACCCCTGGCCAGGTCTACCTCTCTGCTTCACTCTGGTCTCTCCATCCACCTCTGTGTCCACCAGTGAATCTCCTTCCTCTCAGTTCTTCTCTCAGAGTCCCTGTGTGTGCCTGGAAGTCATCCCTCCCGCTCCCTGCCCAACCATTGGCTGCCGGATCCTTATTAAAACCAACTGGAGACAATTCTGAATTGCCTCAAGCAGGTGATGAAGGAGAAATAGTTACAATCTGAGGCCGGTGATGAGCCATAGAAATACCATACCAGGACCTGGCTAGTAATTGGCTCTCTGCTGGTGCAGAATTAACAATTGAATATACAGAGACCCAGTTTCAGACAGTGTATACCAGCAACCTTGGATTTTGCCAGAGGAGTGTTAAGATTGCAGATGTGCATGTTTATTAACTCTGGGTTCTGGAGTTACAAGCTTCGGTCCTCACGCTTGGCAAGAGCTTTACCCACTGGGCCATCTTCTCCTCTTCCTCCTTTTCCTTTGCCTCCTTATTTATCTTTAAACCTCAGCTCATGCCACCTCTTGTGTCTGCTTCTCTTCAGCCCTCCCATATACCCATCCCTCTCCCTCTTCCTCGACTCCCCGTGCAATCGGCTCCCACGTTACCTCACAGAGGTCCTCTAATAATGGATTCCCTTGCCATCTGTCATCAGAATGTGGATTCCGTGTTTCAACTGTTTTGAATCCTCAGAACAAATGCTTGCCATGTTCTAGGCGCCCAATTAAATGTTGCCATGGACACTGAGGGCTGACCATTTCCTTTGGTGAAAAGTCCTTTTGAAGCCTCTGCCCACTTTAAGATTAGGTTGCTTGTCGGTTTTTGAGTCTTGAGAGTTTGTCAGGTACTTTGGACTATATCACCTTAGCAGATGCATGATCTGTGGGCACGTCTTTCTACCCTGTGGGCTCAATAGTCATGGTTTTTGATACTTTTTGTAGTTCTAACCTGTGCTTTTTCACTCATGCCTCTCAGGATAATCCTGCCTCAGAAGTGGTCCCCTGCTCACGTGGTGGTGTTTTTTTTCCCATAGCTTCTGCTAGTTCTGAAGTTTTTCTTAAGCTCCGAGCAACTGGTATTGAGTCTGTTCCTTTCTCCTTGCTGTGACAAAGTGCCCCACAAAAATGACTTAAAGCAGGAAGGGTTTGTTGTAGGTTCAGTCCATCACCACAGGAAGTCATGGTGATGGGAGGGTAAGGCATGGCATCCACCGCCAGGAAGCTGGGAGAGCTGAGTGCTCATGCTTAGCTTGCTTTTCCTCTCAGCCAGTCTGGGAACTCATGAGATAGTGTGACTGGCCACAATTACCTTGGATTTTCCACCCTACTTAACCCAGGCTGGAGGCTAACTCACCTTTATGCTTGGTAGTTTGTCTCTTAGATGATTCTAGATCCTTTCTAGTTGTTAATAAATATTTAAAGATAGTTTATATGTAGGGGTAGGTGTCAATGTGTGATTATGTGTAAGTGTGTGTGCGTGCGTGCATGCATGCATGTGTGTGATGTATGTGTGAGCATGAGCATATGTGTGTGTGTGTGTGTGTGTGTGTGTGTGTGTGTGTGTGTGTGTGGTGTATGCGATTGTAGAGGTCAGAAGAGGGTATCAGATCTCCTGGATTTGGAGGTATAGATATCATCGAGCCACCTTCATGAGTGCTGAAAATTGAACCCAGGTTCTCTGCAAGAATAGCACTCGCTTGTAGCCACTGAACTGGCTGTGATGGCTAATCTCAGTTGTCAGCTTGACATCTAGAATCATATATGAGACAGGCTCTGAGAACACCTGTGTAGATCCGATTCATTCATCTTGATTAGGTTAGTTGAAGTGGGAAGATCTGCCCACTGTGGGTGGCATCATGATGGCTGGTACATCCACCCGTAAGCTAAATAGAAATTCTTTCTTCTTTAAGTTGCTTTTATCAGGGTGTTTCATCACAGTAACAGGAAAAGAAATGAACATAGCACTGCAGACGTTTTTATTTATGGCTTGTTGGCATTGTTGGGACACATTGTAGTGTTAAGTGATGTGTTGTGACGTGTGTGTCACGTGTTATGTGCATGTTGCAACTTGCGGTGGTGTGACATGTATATTATGATGTGTTTGTGTTGTGTGTTGCATTGTGGTACAGTGTGGTTTGTGTCTTGGCATGTGACGTACTTGTTGTTTTCTGTGCGTTTATATGTCCAGATACACTGTATTGTGATATATGTTGTGATGTGTGTATTGTATGTGTTGCACTGTGATGAGCTTCACTGCAATGTGATGTATTGTGATGTAGTGTGTGCTGGAGGTGCTGTGATGCAGTGTGTGTCTCCTGATGTGATCAGGGCATGGTGTGTGCTGTCTGTTGTGATGTGTGTGCGTTGTGTAGGTGCGGGAAGGGGTGTACCAGGGAAAAGGCTTTCCAATAGCTATCGGAAAGAGCTGCAGCTGAAAGCCTCTCCATCACCCAGCTTGTCGCCGCCCTCCCTCTTCAGGACACTCTATTCTCTGACGTGGGTGGCATTAGTGTCCTGCCCTGTGTCAAGAATGGAGAGAAAATAGAATCAGATGTGGGTTAGCAGTAGGCTGCGGAAGGAAGAAACGCTAATTCACTTATAGCCTGCCGAGAGCCAACCAAGTATCCCGGTGGGAGACAGGGGCAGGCAGAAGGCTTCACTTTCTTAAATAGAACTCTGTTTTGACATTCTCCTTGCTGTCGCTCCCCCTACGCATGTCTGTCTCAAGAGCATTGGAAAGAGGCAGGAGTTTGCTTATCGTTACCCCATCTGGTGGCGAGCCTGGAGAACTGCAGGCTGGGGGAGCTCTGAGCCAGGTCCACCCTGTGCTCTGGCTGCTCCAGGCATACAGCAGAAGAGAGAGATGCAATGGGAGGATCACAATGGTGCAGTGTGCTGGGCTGGAGTGAGTGACACGCGGAGTTTGCGTCTCATCAACTGGGTCATCTTCGGAAGTTCTTCGTCTTTTTGTTTGTTTTGTTTTTGGAGACAGGGTTTCTCTGTGTAGCCCTGGCTGTCCTGGAACTCGGAGATCTGCCTGCCTCTGTCTACCGAGTGCCAGGATTAAAGGCACATCACTATGTCTGCCTGGCAGTTCTTCGTCTTTTTTTTTTTGTGCCTCACTTTCTCCTTGTGAAAAATGTGGGTTGTTTCTGTGTGGATCTTGTGAAGACACGTCACATGTCACCCCTCTTCCCTGCTTCACCCCACCTTGAATTTCCCTCCCCTAACATGATTGTATGGCTGTTCTGAAGTTTCTGCTGTACACACTGTTTCGTTGAGGTTAGTTGGAAACCAGAGGTAAGAAGCAGGTTAGGGGCGTGGCGCCCCCGAGATCTGGGACACCACCATGGCCCTGCCCTTCTACAGTGTGAGGTTTTCTTTGGTCTACTTAACTGTTTCACAAGAGGGTCTTATCTGTTTATAATCAAGAGGGTGTACACTTTCGGTCCCCTTCGGCATCATCCAGAAATAGGGAATTGTTCATTTCTAAATTGGGGCTGACATTGGTGATCCAGCCCGGGAGCTTGTGTGTGCTGGGGTGTTCTATATTGTTGTTGTTGTTGTTATTATTATTATTATTATTATTATTATTATTATTATTATTATCATCATCATCATCATCATCATCATCATTATTATTATTATTATTATTTCTATTACTATTTTTTTTTGAGACAGGGTTTCTCTGTGTAGCCTTGGCTGTCCTGGAACTCACTCTATAGACCAGGCTGCCTCAGAAATCTGCTTGCCTCTGCCTCCCAAGTGCTGGGGTTAAAGGCGTGCTCCACCACCATCCAGCTCTTACTATTGATAGGGTCATGTTATGTAGCCCAAACTGTCCTGGAGCCCATACCTATCCTACTTCTCTGCCTCTTGAATGCTGGCATTAAAGGTGTGTGCCACCATACCTGGCTACATTACTAACTTATAAGATCCTCTCCAGGTCTGGAATATTACTAGTTTTATGATTTTTTTAAAAAGATTTATTTTATTTATGGCTGTACAGATGGCCATGAGCTATCACGTGTGTGGCTGCTGGGAATTGAACTCAGGACCTCTGCCGGCCTCAATCTCTTGGGGCCCCCTGCTGGCTCTGGCCCCACTCGCCCTGGTGTAATTCACTGTAGCTGTCTTCAGATGCACGAGAAGAGGACATCAGATCTCATTGTGGGTGGTTGTGAGCCACCATGTGGTTGCTGGGAACCGAACTCAGGACATTCAGAAGAGCAGTCAGTGCTCTTACCCGCTGAGCCATCTTGCTAGTCCTAGTTTTATGATCTTAAAGTAACATTTACAACAACAAAAGTCAAAGGCACCAATGGCAAAATAACTTCCAGAAGAGCAACATTAGCCACACGTAGACTTTGCCATTTGGATTAAAGGTGAGAGGAAGGACAAATGATTCTTACAAATTGGAAACAACAACACATTAACATTTTCCTCTGGTGGATTTTCTTAAAACAGTAGGATGGCCTCTCTCCAGCAAGCTTTGGGATCTAGGCATGTGTCTGCAGAGGGCGGCTCCTGCAGGATCCTTGCTCTTCCTGTAGCTTCCCCTCAGCCTCCTTTGACAGAACTTTAAAAAAAAAAAAAAAAAAAAAAATTTCAGCTGCCAAACATTCCCAACCTGGTACATGGAAAATACCACTCAGGAGGGGAGACTCACACAAACCCTAAGTCTTCCAGGAGCCTGTGGGTTAAGAGCTGTGACTTTGCCGGGGACTTGGTGGGTTGGATTCTCTTAGTCTTGTGGGCTGTGGCACTTAACTGAGCTACTTGGTCAGGGTCCAGTTTTCCTCTCATCCAGTAGAGCCACCTCGAAACAAGTCAGAAATGGCACGCCCCGCCTTCCCCCGTCCCCCCTCCTTTGTCAGACTCACCAAGGGTATCGTCTCTAAGTTTCTTGGCCTCATCTCTGTCCCAAGAACTCAGCTCAGTGTTCAACCTTGGCTCCCCTGTAGCGGATCCGCTCCCTTGAGGTTTGGGGTGTGGGCTGTGGGTGAGGAAGGGGCTGGGGTGTGCTCTGCAGTTCTGCCACTTGAGAATTTATCTGCCATCCTTCTGACGATCCTGGCTCCTGTTTGGAGCGCTGCTCTGGTGCAAAGCAGGAGCCAGAGCAGTTAACTCGGAATGAGGCCGTTCTGTTCCAGTGGCTACTCTAGTGTGACAGACAAATCACACCTAAAATTTAGGGCTAGAAACAACATTTAACTCTGCTCATGGGTTATGTGGGTTAGTGGGACTGGCTTGTGTCTCAGCTGGGGATATCCAATAGCTAGAAGTAACTCCGTGTCGGTGAGTTAGCGTCATGGGAAAACACCTTCAGTAAGGTCTTGCAGGTCACGCTAGCTGTTGCCTGGCTCTCACACATGGGCTCTTCATGAGGCCTATACTTCCTCTCAGCATGGCGGCTTGAGGGAAGCCAGCTTCTTACACTGAAGGCTCAGCTTATGGGTACATTACTGAGCAAAACAGAGGCTGTCCTTCCTTGTCCTGGAAGCATCGCCTACCATCACAGTGGTTACAAGAGAATTGAGGCCGCTTTAGGCTCTCAATAAGGACGCGTTAGCAACCTCAAGCTCACAATGACAGAGGTGTTCAAGAGCGTGTAGACATGTTCTCAAGCCGCTCTATGGATTGACCAGTGGGAGGCGGGGCACAGAAGGTGGATTCTCTCTCCTTCCTCCCAGGGGCTGGAGACTGTGGCTGTCCTGTTTTGTAGACCTGTTTCCTCTGACAGTCTGTGGGGGTGCTTGTTCGGTGACAGGTTCTCACCACAGCTCATCTGAGTGGCTGTTGGCCTGGACACACTCTGCTTGCTTTGCTCTTCCTCCAGGATTCCTGGCTTGCCACTCTCCCTGCTCTGGTGATGTCACTCAAACACGTCCCTGCATTGCTTTGTGTGATGTTGCCTCCCACGAAGACCTTCCACATCCATCATGCCTCCCATGCTTACCGATGTGGTCCTTCAAACCTTTTTCTTATCCACTCACTGTGTCTGCCCATACTGATGTCCCAGTGCCCAGGGTACCCTAATATCCTTTTCTAACAGACCCCTTCTTATGTGCAGTAACCATACTGCCCCATTACTCATCCTGATGCCACAGTGAGACTTGGTGCAGACTTCTTCAGCAAATCTTCCAGCTAAATGTCCTTGGGTGGTTCTGCAGCCTCAACACCATGGACCCTGTGAGCAGTATCATCCTTTGTTGTGGGCTGTCCTGTGCAATATAGGATATTCAGTAGCATCCCTGGCCTCTACCCACTAGGTGCCAGTAGCATCCCACTCCTCAGCTGTGACAAGTTTAAAAAAAGAGTCTCTGACATTGTCCACTGTCAATGGTGGGGAGCTAAGCCCAGACTGAGTGCCTCCCGTATGAGGTAAGCAGCCTAGTGTGGGCTCACCCTGGCTCCTCATTTGCTCTGCCCTCCCACATCTCCAGAATTCTTTGATCATGACTTGTCCTTTCCCTCCTTAAGCCTTTTTACTGCTGTTTCTTCTGCTTACACTCCAACACACACACACACACACACACACATCTTTTTCTCAGACCATTCTCCTAGCTTATACTGTTGCTCACTGAATCACCACTCTGCATCTCTTTTGGTTTAACCTTTTTCCTTTGTCTACTAAGCTCTACTCTCACACTAGTGTGAGCCTGATGCCCATTGTCTTCCTGGTCCAGGGAACCTCTCCAGAGTTCACCCTACTCTCTGACTTGCTCCTTTGTAGTGCTTTAGGCAAAGTCCAAGCAGAACTATTTTTTTTTTTAAGTCAAGATACTCTAGAAACCGCAGGTCAGCGTCCACAGCAAGGTGTCAGCTTCCTCAAAACATTTTTTTTTTTTTTGAGAAATCCAGTATCTAGTGTGTGGGAGTGTTTTTTTTTTTTTTTTCCTGGGGTTTGCCATAGACCCGGGTGGTGGTTTTCAAATCTGAAGCGTTTTCTGGATGTGCTGTTCTTAGGAGGATGTGAAACTATGTCGTCTCTGTGAGTAGTCTGGTCTGGAATTGTTAGTTTTAAGCAGGTCATGGCTAAAGATTATAGTTTTGTATTTTTTCTAACTTGTGGTTTTAAGCCGTTATGTGCACTGCTTCTTGTTGACCTCTGAAAAACTGTGTTTTTATAGATCATTTAAAAATGATTCCAGCATACCTTCCCTCTTTTCCCCCCCCCCCCCATTTCATTTCTAACTGACTTGTTCCAGTTTTGATGACGTGCATCCTTGGGGTAGTAATATCTCAGAGATCAGAGTGGCTTGCCTCTAAGCTGCAGATACAGTGCTGGTACTCCTGGGACTTGCGCCCCCTTGTGGTTTGACAAAATAGGTTATCAAGACCCGTAGGTGGAATTGAAGGCACTGCTCCCAGTCTGACCACGTGACTCTTTAGACTCTTCCTCCTCCTCCTCCTCCTCCTGCAAACTAGGGGTGTACTAAATCTGCAGAGAAGAACGTGAGAAACGGACTCGGGGAGTGAAGGGAAAAGAAGGGTGCACTAGTTAATTTTGTCGGGAATTCTGGCCCCAGGTATTCTGGGGAGATGAAAAATGTCAGTGACCGAAATTCTGAGAATGTTTTGCCAAAGCTTCAGGAACAAAGGCTAGAACCAGACACAGCCTAAGGGCAACGGGAGGAAGGAATACATAAAGGAAGAAAACAAATAAAATCAGGTGCCTGAGCTTTGAGATCTGTTGCGGTCTTGCCGGGTAACCACCCTCCTGGCCTCCTGAGTTACTTGGGATGGGGGCAGGGCGAGGGGGTGGAGGAAAGGGCAGGAGGAGGTTTCTTGTTTTTCAGCGTCACTTTCCTTCCTGCTGGCCTTGGCTTGGCCTGAGATCTGGTCAGATGAGTGTTTTCCTGAGTCATGTGGCCACAGGCTTGTGCTGCAGTTAACTGTTGCCAGGTCCCTCAGCTCAGGGCTGCAAGTTAAAGTGAGGGAGAGCCTCCTGATCTCGCTGTTGGTTCTTAATTGGCCAACCTTTTCTGAGGGCTGGGGATAGCGTTCGCTCGACCTTTTCCTTTTGCCTTAACAACCCCCTCGGGAGACATGGAGGAAGCACAGTGCTCCACGTTTTCTCAGCCCACATGCTGTAGGTCATGCACACGGCAGATGCCTTTGTAGGCTCCGTAGGATCCCAGTGACGGGACCAGGACTATGTGTTCACGCCCAAAATAACATGGAAGTTTGAATGACAGTTGAACCAGAGGAACGAAGCAGAGAATCTTCCTGGCCACTCTTGGGTTGAAAACCCCAAGAGATTTCTGAGTTCCATAGCTGTTTATTTAAACCCCTACCACCACCACCACCACCACCGGAATGCCCACGCACATCCACGCACACAGTCACACATACACACTCATACATGCATGCACGTGTACAAGCACATGTGTGTGTGCGCGCGCACACACACATATACTTGACTGAACATGAGACCCTCCACTCTTGATGTAAGTCCAAGCCAACTGCTGGGGGGATATGGGTGGGTGAAGGTCAGACTTGGGTAGCCTACAGCAACACTCATCTGTGTGGTGCTCTCAGGTCTCTCTCCTGAGTCTGTCTAATGGCACGTCTCCACTAGATATTATCCAGATGTTCCAATGAGAACCTGGACTTTGCCTTAGCTGTTAGTCACAGTCTGAGGTTCCTCCTGTCCTCCTCTCTCCCTTCCTGCCTCTGTGGAGTCATCACAGACTTCTCTCCTCCTCCCTGGACAGCAATGGTGCTCATTTTGACTATCAACTCATTCCTCCTCTGCATCCCCACTGCCCAGGGATCTATCTCTGGGATGTAGTGAATTTGGTACAGTACAGAGATGATACAGACTAGGAGTGTAGATTAGGAATGTTGGCCCTGCCAGTTAAAGAATTAAAAGGCACTGCTGGGCGTGGTGGCGTACTTCTTTAATCCCAGCACTCGGGAGGCAGAGGCAGACAGATCTGTGAGTTCCAGGCCAACCTTATCTACAGAGCAAATTCCTGGACAACCAAGGCTACACGGAGAAAGCTGTTCAAAATCAAACAGCCAAACAAAAGCAACAACTAAAAAAATGTGAAGAATAGCAAGTCCCAGCAGGCAAAGCTCACTCACCACAGACAGCATTAGCAGTTAAGGTCATCATTTATTGTGGGCTGGGGAAACACACACACATGCAGCACACACAGAGAAAGAAACCCTCTGGGAAGGAGAGCGGGGACTCAGGAAGCTGAAGTCTGTCCTTGAGGCCCTGGAAGAGTCTTCCCCTCTTACTTTAGGGTCAATGAGTTGAAGACAGGAAGGGTGGCTGATTGATACACAGCTGTTGTGACACATCCTGATCAGGCCTTGAACTTGTTGAGGCAGCAGGCTTATGTCAGGAGGGTAAGGAAGAAGCCAGTCATCTTGGAAATTTACCCCCTTTATTACCTAGTCATGGCTGCTCTGTCTGTCTGTCTAGGGAACCTGTCTAACTCCTGTTTTTTTTTTAACTGAAATAATAAAGCAAGCCTTGGAAGTTCAGTGGATCTTGGTTTCCAGATCTGTAAAATGGGGATAATTTACAACCTCATGGGAGTCTTGTGTGAGCTCCAAGAGGCGGTCTGTGATTGGCTGATGTGCAGTAAGGGAGCCGGAAGGAAGCCCAGAAATCCGCCCATTTGTACCACTTCCGATGGTGTAGATATGTGAAGAGTGTTAATTGCTGACAAACTCAGAGGCTCTGCACCGGGTGGGTGCATGAGGGGTGGGGTTAGAAAAGTCAGGGGCAGGGCTGCAGACATAGCTCAGGGGTTAAGTGTGTTTCCTGCTTCTCCAGGGACCTGGGTTCAGTTGTCTGCACTCACAATAGTTGACTCACAACTGTCTGTCACTCCAGCTCCAGGGGAGATCCAACACCTTCTTCTGGCCTCCATGGACAAGCACAGATGTGACTCACACATGCAAATAAGGATAAGAAATCTTTTTAAAAACCTTTAAAAAGCTCAGTTGCTCAGTTGGAATGGATGCCAACTCAATCAGAAGTTCCGTGTTTGTGGAGAAGACCCCATAATGTGGTCAAAGTTAAGCAGAAAGGCTTTGTGGGTAGCAGGACTTGGCCAAGTTGCTCACTTCTGAGCCCCACTGTAGCAATCTGACACCAGAGAAAAAATATGTATTTAGTTTTTTACACAGGTTCACAGGAATAATTTTGTGTGCAGCTGTCACGGGGTAAAGGTTAATACCTTGTCGTTATTGTTTTGTTATCTTTAAAAAATGTTTCTTAAAGATTTATTCACACACACACACACACACACACACACACACACACACACACAGGAGTGACTTCAGAGGAAGGCCAGGGGTGTGAAATCCTTCAAGAGCTGGCTTTGCAAGTGATTATAGCTATGTGGCAACTTTGGGGTGAGGGACACCTGAACCTGGATGCTCAAGTGTATGAATTACCTGTTCCATGTTCATACATTGCCTGTACCATGATCCCCAACAATTTACTGGGAGCTAGCAGGATGGCCTCAGGGACCCTGGGCCCATGCTGAGTACCTCAGGCCCTTGACTTGGGCCCCAGTTTCTCATTGCTCTGAGCCTGGTTGAGTTCATGTATCAGATTCTGAGCATGGCCTTCAGGGACCAGGGCAGAGTCCTCACCACAATCCTGTTTTAGTACATGTAATTCAGCACACTGTTCCGTTGAAAACAGTCACAATCAAGACTGACTGTAACAGTACTTAGAAATCGATTATTTGTTTATTTTTTTTTTTTCAAGACAGGGTTTTTCTGTATAGCCTTGACTGGTCCTGGAAATGACCTTGTATACCAAGCTGGCCTCAAACTCAGAAATTTGCCTGCCTCCACCTCCCGAGTGCTGGTATTAAAGGCATGCACCACCACTGCCCCAGAAATCGATTATTATATTTAGTTTCATTTGTTATTGTTGCTGCCAAACTGCCAGCATGCAGCATGTCATCCACTTTATGAGTCAAACTTTTATTTAATGTGTGGTATTGTGGAAACTGGCTACCTTTCATAAGCGTGAGCTGTGTGCCTGTGTGGGTATGGGTGCTGAGTAAGTATGTATGTATGAGCATGAATGTGTGCTGGTATGTGTGGCTAAGAGAAGGAGAGGACATGTGTGGCTCTAGATATACGTGTGTGCATGTGTGCATGTGTGTGTGTGTGTGTGTGAGTTTGTGTGTATGTGTGTGTGTGTGTAGGGCTTCAGGGTGCTGAGGGAGTTGGAAGGAGGATTTCTATTTCTCTTCACTAGCCTCTGGATTCTTTTATCTTATCCTCTCCTAACCCTTAAATAAACTTAGGATGACTGAGGTTGAGACCTTCTTCTACTGTTGAAAGCCATCATGAAGCCATTCAAATGGTATTTCCAGTCTTCTAGGGGAACCCGTGTAGCCTTGGAAATGATGCCTGCACTCTGGAGTCTGTGATAGGACATGGTGTGGCCTCATCCTGGCACAGGGCTGGTCTCTCTGTCCTTACTGGATGCTGGCAGCCACGGGTTATGGTAGCACACATGGGTGGTGATGCCTCTGGACAGCATTGTGTTTGCTCCCTTGTATTATTTAATCTGCATGTCTGAGGGGTCCTGGAAGGTCAGAACTATTACTTGTCCTTGAAGAAAAAGCATGTGCAGGAAAGAGTAGCCTCTGGCTGGTACCCGGGCTGTGAGCATAGGTCAGTACTCAGGAACAGTACCTTTCCTTTCTTCAAAAGAGTCACCTTCCGTTTCCAGCATTTTGTTCTTTTATCTTTGGGTTTTGGCATGACACACCAGTGTTGGGTGATGGGCAGTTTTTGCCAAAGCTTGTTCTAACATGACTAGAAGCCATCTGCCCTGTGCCTAAGGCAGAGGACTCCTCAAAATGGTAAAATGCCTTTGTCTTTGGTTGGCTTTTCCTCACATAGGATGATAGCTCAAAACACCTCCATTTCTGAAAGGCAAGAAAGATAGTCCGTATTGTTCAGCTTTGTGTTACTGTAACAAAATACAGGAGAAAGATCAGTTAAAAGGGAAAAAGGGCATTTTGGCTCATGGTCTGTTGCTTTGGGCCTGTGGTAGCACAGTACCTCATGGCAGGAGGATGTTACTTGGAAAGCCTGATGGTCTCGTGGTGGCTGGGAAATAAGGTGGGGGGTGGGGGACAAGGTCTCAATTTCTCTTGTAAGGGCACTCTCACAGTGGCCTAACTTCTTCCCAATATGCCCTCCTACCCCCACCCACTAGACAGGGTTTTTCTATATAGTCCTGGTTGTCCTAGAACTCAATCTGTAGACCAGGCTGGCCTTGAACTCAGAGATCTGCCTGCCTCTGCCTCCTGAGTGCTGGGCCTAAAGGCATGCACCACAAACTCCAGATTCGGCGCCACTTGTTAAAGGTTTGCCCAGCACCTGCAATATTTTGGGGGTCAAGCCTTCAATACATGGGCCTTTGAAAAACACTTACATAAGCAATGGCATATTCTATCCTATTGTATCATGTTGTATCCTATTGATTCTCTAACTACTATATTGTGTCACATTGTATCCTACTGTGGCACATTGTATGCTATTGTATCACAATGGACCCTATTGTATCACGATGTATCCTATTGTAACACTATGTATTCTATCTTCTTGCCTCACTATATACCCTATTGTATCACATTGTATCCTATTGTTGCTGTTTTCCCAGATCTTTGCAGTAAGTGAGACATGGACACAATCAAAAGTGAACTAAGTTCACTTATCTGAGTATTTCTTTAAAACTTGTCTTGTCATATGGGGCTTTTCAGCTGGTCAGAATGTCCTTAGGGTCATGTAGTAAACTTGAGGCATGTGGAGAGTATCCATGATCCACTTTTCAATCAAGACCATAAGGGTCATCAAGAGAACTGTTTCCTTGATTAGTTCTGGGCAACTCTGGGAAGGAGATGTATTTTCTGTCTCGTTCTTCCTCTGCCACACAGCATGCTGGCAGCTGGGAGAGTTCTGCCACAGTGCCTTGCACCCTCCAGGATGATGGACAAGCTGTCATCATTTGGAAGCTGTTATTATTTTTGAAGGACAGGGAGGAAAGGGAGAGGGTGGACCAGAGAACAACTGGGGGTTGTGCAATAGAGAATGTTTAAGAGAAAACATTTATTTCATTACATCGTTTATTTACATCAGTTAGCAGAATTATGCAGAAATAATCACTTTTGTTTTAAGACTTGTTCTACTACACTGCCCAGGCAGAACCCCATTTTATAGAGTGTGTGGAGGTGTGGGGGACAATTCCAGGGCCCAGTCTGTGCTGAGAGGTGCTTGTCTATGGCGCTCCATTCACAGTGCTGTGTCTAGAGCTTCCAGAACAGTTATATTCAATGTTTTCATCTTATAAAGACAATTCCTCCCCATAGCTCAGAAGCGTTTTTTTCTGTTAACAACCTCTGATGTGCCTCACCCAGAGAATGGCTTTGGTGAGTAGTTAGTACCAAAATGTTCTGAGTTCTTACAGAGCAGTCCCCTTAACAGTCTCTCAGATGACACACTCTAAGTGGACTTACCTACTACTGTGAATGTGTTGCTTGCTCTCTTAGGGCCCTCTTCTCAGACAGCTGCGAGGTAAGTCTAAGGTTGCTTCTCAGTGGCGGGTGGCTAGCATCCACAGGCCCTGGTTGCCTCTCAGTGGCGGGTGGCTAGCATCCACAGGCCTTGGTTGCTGCTTTGTAGTGTGTGGCTGTCATGTACAAGGCTCTAGATTTAATCCCTAGTGCGGAAGAAGGCAAAGAGAAGAAAGGGACATTCTAAGAGTTGATGTGTCCCTCAGAAATGTCTTCTTTTCTTCAGTCCGGGGGACGTTACAGAGAACCTCTATGACTCAGTAGGTAAAAGTGCTTTTAGTTCAAGCCTGAAGACCTAAGCTCACTCCCTGTACTCTATGGTTAAAGGAGACAACTAGCTCTGATCTTCACATGTGGGGTGTAGCCCACATATACCTGTCCACACACATACCTGTCCATATGCATACCTGTGCGTGCATATACCTATCCATACACATATCTGTACACACACCCGCACACACACACACACACCTATACACACATACATTTATATACACACATGCCTGTACATACACATACCTATACACATATACATACCTTGTACAAACTTACTTGTACACATATACACCTGAACACACACATACATCTGTATACACACATTCCTGTACACACACAGCTATACACACATACCTGTACACACACATGTACCTACACACACACACACACACACATACCACCTGTACAAACACACACCTACACACACACACAAATACACGGAAACTAGACTAACTAGGACTTTGAGGTCTGGATGAAAAGTACAAAAGGAACATTAGTTCTGTGCCCTTGTTCAGAACAGACTTGGAAAGCCTGCCTCACCCTGGAGCCAGTGCTCTGAAGGAGTCAAGGTGGTGGCTTCTGGAACCTCACTCTTCACCCTGGGCTGTGTGTGGTTAGCAGTCCTAACACAACTGCATCTGAGGTAACCTGTGTTCTCTTTGCCAACATTGTCTGACTTAGCTCTCTGCTGACCTTGGCCCTTGTTCCTCCTGAAAATAGGTTTTTATGATGCCGTGCATCTTGCTAACCTTGCTTGGCATAAGTGATCAGCTGGTGCAGACCTCCCAGGCCCAACTTTGATCTCTAGTTCTTATCCATGGCCCTTCCACTCAATGCCTCATTGTTATGTCTGCTGCTTCAGATAATATACATACAACAATATATATTTAAAAAATAAAACAAAACCTTGTAGTTTTGTAGGCTTTTGTTGGTTCCACAGCAATATTCTCATGGTAGGATCACATAGAAATTTTCTCTCTGCAGAAGGGTCAATAACGTCCCTGATGAAGCTGCATCATTGTCTACCTTTCCAGAGGTAGAAGCTACTTGTGCCCAGGATTAACCTGCCTCAAAAGAGATGCAAGAGGTTTCCCCTGAGAAGGGGACAGGGGCATGACAAGATTGACACTGGGGAGCCTGAGTGCCCTGTTGGCACAAAGTCAAGGGCATCTTTAAGCCACCTGAGGAATAGCACATGTATAGGCATGGCCTCCTGGGCAAACATGAGCTTCTCCATCCAGACAGCTATGCATCAGCACCAGGCTCGCTCCCCTCAGCCCCCAGGGGCAGATGGTGCCTTTCAGGCCCTTTGCATTGAGCTTTGCTTCACCCTGGAGATGTGGTTAAACACCTCAAGACCCTAGAGCAGTAACTACAAATGCGTAAGGACCAGAGGCCCAACGTCCCCCAATGAAAGAGAGTGTCAAAAAAATGACTAATAAAACAGAGCAATGCATAAGGCTTCAGGCTTTTGTTTATTTTTAATTTGTCTCTAAGGAGCTGGAGTTGAGGAATTGGGAGATATCAGTGTGTGTGTGTGTGTGTGTGTGTTTCAAGATTTGTTCAAAAGAAAGACAGTAACTCAGTAGGCAGCCTAAGGGGGTCAATATGGAGTCAGTGTGTGTGTGTGTGTGTGTGTGTGTGTGTGTGTACATGTGTACACAAGAACACTTGAATCCTAGATCTTCAATTTACTAGGTGAATCAAGTCATCTTAGTAGAGATATTAAATTAGCATAGAGAAGTCTCCATGGGATTACAAAATTCACACTAACACAAGGGATTAGAGAGATCTCAGGAAGGGTTTGGGGAGAGTGTTGGGGACAATAAAGGGCTAAACTGCTGGTGAAGAAGCAGAGAAAATAGAGTAGCTGAGGCTCTGAGGCTCTGAGGCTGGAAGGCTCACTGAAGGGTGAGCTGGTGTGTGTGTGTGTGTGTGTGTGTGTGTGTGTGTGTGTGTATGTGTGTGTGAGCTGGTGTATGCAAACGTGTGTGTGTTTGTGTGTGTGTGTGTGTGTGTATGTGTGTGTAGGGTGTATGTATAAACTGTGTGTCTGTGTAGGGTGTTTGCCTGGGGTATGTTCACAAAGGAACAGACATGGATCTGTGCCAGCAGCCCAGCCTTGCCTGTGTTTGTGGTTTTCTGTTTCAGTGCAAAGGTTGTTACTCAACCTTGAATCCTGCTCTTTTTTTTTTTTCTTTCCCAACTTTGTTGATTCAACTCTGTTGCCTTTATAAGGGAGAAGATCAGCCCGTCAGGGTCCTAAAGTGCCCGTGCTCTTAAGTGGCTTCCTACAAGCAGTTCAGTGAAAGAGATCAGAGAGTGAAAAGAAAGATGGTGGGGAATTCAAGCCTGCTGGCTGCAGTTTCCCTCCTCTCTGCCTTCCAGCAAAGTAAGAACACGGGAGCTGTGTCTGTGTGTCTGTGTGTGTGTGAGTGAGTGCATGTGTGTGTGTCTGTGTGTGTGTGCATGTGTGTGTGCATGGGTGTGAGTGAGTGCATGTGTGTGTGTCTGTCTGTGTGTATGTCTTTCTGTGTGTGCATGTGTGTGTGTGTGCGTGTGTGTCTGTGTGTGTGAGAGAGAGAAGAGGTGGGGTGGGAGGTGGCGGGCAGGATTGCTTCAGTGTTTGGGTTCCATGGCTGCATTTTGTTGGTAGTCCTGGGTGCCCAGCAGAGATTGCTCAGGGTGGCCTGCCTGCTCCTTCCCTGAGATGGGTAGAATTTGGGAATGTTCCAAAGATTAGTTCTCTCTGGGATGTGGTGGGCCTCAGAGCCCAGTGACTATGTATCATTTGTGGTGACAGTTCATATCTCAGTGCAGGCAGGCAGCACCAGGAATCCAGGCAGGGCTGGCACATGAAAATGGAGAGCACAGATAGCCATGAGGCATGAGCACCAGGAGACTATCCTCGTTTCTAAAGTTGGTTGTAAACATTTGGCATTTTTGTTTCGTTTTGTTTTTATGAAAAACTGCCCATGGCAGATATGATCACCAGGGTAAAGTTCTGCAGAACTATGCAGTTTAGATTAAGTAACGAATTCTAAACATTACCAGATTTCTCCACTAGGATGACTCCACATCCACCTCTGCCAGGATAAATGGAGGCTCCGCATCCCAGGAGCAAAGTTAACTCAACTCATGCTATCTTCCTTACATGCTTAGTGAACAGAATTTCTTAGCAAGAATGCCTGTTTATTCTTTCTGGGGTGCGTCTTCCGGTTACCTGGGCTGAAAGCCGGGAGCAGTGCAGGCTGCACACTGCCGGAAGCAAATGGCTGCTCTGCCTAGTGATAGAGAGAGCAGGATCTTTACACTCACCCAGTGGCTGGCCTAGCCAGTCTGCTTTGTGGATAAGGGAAAATCTTAAACTTTCAAGTACATGTTTTGTTTATCAGCTTTTGTGGCATAGAGAAGGAATTTGCTACCAGTCCTGGAAGAATTTGGGTCTAAGAGAACAGTGTGCCCTGGTCTTGCAGTTGCAGAGCAGGCAGGGACAAGGGCTACATGTCCCTTCCCACAGAGGCTCTCTCCCCACAGAGAGCCTTTTGTGTGCTGGCTCATGCTGAGAACACTGTGTACTAGGACCAGAAGTGAGGCAGTTCTATGGTGACGGAAGAAGAGACCAGGAAGAGAAGGGACCAGAAAAATGATGTTTGTGGTAGAAAAAAAAAAAAGTTTAATTATTGGGGGTGGATTACAGAGAGAGACAGAGGCAAAGAGATGGAGAGATACTGTTTGGCCACTTCCACGCAAGTTTGTTGTTCGCAGATTTGTTGTTCGCAGAATTAGGACACTTTGTGCCAAGATACAAACAGCTCAGGCTTTTAAAACAGACCCGCCCGGGATCAGTGTGGTCCAGCTTTCCGGAAGTACACCTGGACCTGTGTAGTCCAGCCTGCCGGAAGCTGACGGCTCCAGACCAGGATATTCTGCTTTGTCCGTGTTCTCAGCACAGAAAGTTAAACAGGATCCTGAGTAGGAAGCACCTCCATGGTGACTGGCCCAGAATAGGTCCTTACCACTGCTTTTGCTCTAAACTTCTTATCTGCAGAGAGAAGCTGCCAAATAGAGAAGTGGCTTCTCCGGGGAAAGTTCTGTGACTGAGCGGTCCTCAGTGGTGGAGGAAGTACCTCCCGTTTTACTGTCTCTAGCTCACAAGCATCCCCCAGCCCCAGGAAAGAGGAAAGATAAGAGAAATCAGTCTTTCCACAGAAGGGATGGAAGAGCTAGTCCACAATTACAACGTGCCATCTGCAGCTGTGTTCTTCCTGAAGTACTGAGCTCAGAGTATAGATTGGGGGCTTTTACTCCAGAACCTGACACCAAGCCCAAGTGTTCCTTCCCATTGCGGATGCTCCCACACCTGTCACATTCCCTGAGCTAGGTCCATACATTGGCTGGTGTAGCAGACAGGTGCGTACTGGCTGCAGCCCGAAGACTTAGCAACTGAACTCTTAGAATGTTACTCATTCAGAAGCCCTTCAGAAGCCCCGTGTTCTGTGCTACTGCGCATTGGTCAATCCAGGAGCACTCAGCCTTCATTATTTCCATCCCTAGGTGTTTCCTCCAGGGCTATGAAGCAAATTAGGAGAAATGGTAACAGTACGGGGAGGGAGTGCTGGGGGGGAATATTGGGAACCAGAAAGGCCAAGTTCCAATTTCTCCATAATAGACAGGGCCCCCTTCTTTTGGCTCCAGTTGGTCCTGTGAGCTACTGGCTTGTCCACAGTTATTTTGCCCAGCAAGGGTGTAGTGGAGGGTTGGACAGTACCCATTCCTCTCTTTCAGATCACTTCAGTCCTAAGCATTTCATACTTAGCAGGTTTCCTTCTGCTGCTTAACTCCTAAGCAACAGCTAACAGGGAGCCAGAGGGAAAGGGAGGGACCTGCTGGGGAGATTCCTAAGTCAGGCTCAGTTCTGACTAACTTCCTGTCAAAGGGCAAGTGTGCTGCTTCTGGAAACAAACATCTCCCTGAATACTCACAGAGGAGAGACTGAAGCCACAAACTCGGTGTGGGATTTTACAAGAGCAAGCTATTCCTCTTAAGACAGCAGTTCTTCAGAAGTGGATGCTGAGATATTAAAGTGAGACAAAGCATGTTTGAAGTAACAACCAAGGACATGAAACTGGGGGAGAGAGTCGGGAGGGAAATGGCAGACGCCAGGAGGTAATTATGAAGTAAGAAGGAGATGAGGGAGCTGGGAGATAACTCAGGGGGTAAAGAACTTGCTTTGTAAACGCAAGGCCTTGAGTTCGATTCCCAGAACTCAAACTAAAACAAAATAAAACAAACAAAACAACAACAACAATGACCTCGCTCCCCCAAACTGTACATGGTGGTGCAGGCCTGCAATCCCAGTGCTAGAGAGACAGAGACAGATAGATCCCTGGGGCTCGCTGGCCAGTCTGTTCTAATTTGATGATTTCTTTTCTTTTCTTTTTCTTTTCTTTTTTTTTTTTTTTTTTTTTTTTTTTTTTTTTTTTTTTTTTTTTTTTTTTTTTTTTTGGTTTTTCAAGACAGGGTTTCTCTGTATAGCTCTGGCTGTCCTGGAACTCACTCTGTAGACCAGGCTGGCCTCGAACTCAGAAATCCACCTGCCTCTGCCTCCCAAGTGCCGGGATTAAAGGCATGCGCCACCACCGCCCGGCCTAATTTGATGATTTCTAGTACGTAGCCCTGATACCTAACTGTACTCACACTTCACTGGTGACCATTGATGTGCTAGACTGTAACACAACATGCCTTTCCCTTGCAGGTTATTTTGCTTTTCGGGTCGGACTAGTAAGAAAAAAACACAAGATTGCACCCCCAGCCGTCACAGGCCCTCTGGAGTTTGAGAGAATATTTCGTGCACAGTAAGTAATGCTATTCACACAGGCAGGCCTTCCACAGACAGAGTCTGACTAGGCAAAAGCATAATACAGAAGGCCCTAAATTCATTTTTTCAGTTACCAGCCACAAAGTCACTCTGCCTCATCCTTAGGCTCCACTATCATAAAAATCGCATGAGTGATGCTTACCCAATTTTAGGTCAGATCTAATAGGGTCTATTTGCCCAAAACACTATAGCTTTGGAAGAAGAGTATCCTAGTCTCTTAAGCATGGTGGCTGATCACAGAGACCTCTCTAGCCCTCATGAAGGCTCAGTAGAGTCGGGTGGAGCTAACGATGTCATACTTTCTTTTCTTTGGCTGTTAATTTTTCCAAGAACCATTTCCCAGAACCTGAAGCATGTAAGGATGAGATGTCCCGAGTCCCGAGTTCTCAGAGTCTCTGATCATCCTGTGTTTCCTGCCTTTTCAGACACACACTGAACCTTTCTGTCACAGACACCGTGCACAGGCCTGTAGATATTAGAGTGACCTTTATATTTCACCCCCAAGGTCCAGTGCTTTGGAAACTATCACCATTATCAATACCCATTGGTCAGTGGGCTCTTTTGTTAGTTTTTAGGGTTTTTCTTTTATGTTCAGGAGTAAGGTTCACCTATATTTTTCCTTGTATAGTTCTTGTCTCATTTTGACTCCTAAAACAAAAATTACACCTCGAATTCAGTTTTGGTTATGCTGACAACGTGGTCTCTTGATAGCCTCTTGCTTCCTGAGGGATTTTATAGGCCATTCTTTCCCTCGGCTTCAGAGTGTATAGGGAATGGCACTGACAGGATTCAACACAAATTTAAGAAACATCAAACCATACAAGGAGAAGTCATCCTTCTCCGAGCCTCGTCTTCAGATTTTGGCATGTCAAGTAGCAAGTATTGGTTTGATGCCAACGTGTTTGACACCTAGAAGGAAACCTTTATTTTATCCGGGTAATACAAGGGCACAGCCTGGAAACAAAGTGGAACGACAAGTCTTTACAAGTCACTGTCTTTCGTGCTTGCCCCTCACACCCCCTCCTGTCCCCCGCCTAGACACTGGCGTCCATTTTGATAACTTTTGTATTTCTAAACACTGTGATCTCACCGCTGCTTTATTGGTAAACGATTTTAAGCCTTGCTAGTAAGAGATCCTTTTGTGAAAGAACGTCACTCTTCTCTCTTTGTAGTCTTGCAATTGGATCTTTATGTTACATGTTAAACCTCAAGCCAGTGTTTGTACCATTGTGACTAAATAAACACATCGCATGGGTGATGCTTTACACACCACCTCTGAATCACATAGCGGCCTATGGGGGAACTTTCCAGATCCTCTCTAGGAAACCTGTCTGAATGCCTCCTGAGAGGAGCTCAGGTGTGTAGAATTTGGGGATTTATCCTGTTTAAATACAGCACAGCCCATCACAGCCTGACCTTGCTGATGACCTGGTGAGGCATTTGTATTTCCATATGAAAAATCTTATCCGTTCAGAATCATGAGACAATTGTCCCATCGCTCTCTAGTGTCTTTGGATGCTGTTGACATTTGTCTTCTAGACCTTGCCATGTGGTAGGGGAACTGTGAGAGGCTCTGGGGTGCTCTGTGCCCCATAGATCTCTCCTGCATTACATCATGCTGAATCCCAGAGCAGGCCTCCTAATGGTCCAGAAACTCAAGTCCTGCTGTCCCGGGAGATTAAACAAATATTCTCCCTCATTTCTCCTTCATGATCCTGTCCTTTTTTGTTTTTAATTAATTTATTTATTTTATGTATATGGGTATATTGTAGCTGAACATAAGGTTGTGAGCTTTCATGTGGTTGTTGGGAATTGAATTTTTAGGACCTCTGTTTGCTCTGACCCAAAGATTTATTTATTATATATGTAAGTACACTGTAGCTGTCTTCAGACGCACCAGAAGAGGGCATCAGATCTCATTACAGGTGGTTTTGAGCCACCATGTGGTTGCTGGGATTTGAACTCAGAACCTTCAGAAGAGCAGTTAGTGCTCTTACCCTCTGAGCCATCTCACCAACCCCCCCTTTAAAAAAAAAAACAGAAACCTCTTAATTTAACTTTATTTTATATATGTTGGTGTGAGGATATCAGATGCCCTGGAACTGGAGATAAAGATAGTTGCAAGCTGCTGTGTGGTTGCTGGGAATTGAACCTGGGTCCTCTGGAAGAACAGCTAGTGCTCTCAACCTCTGAGCCGCCTCCTCAGCTCCCCATTCTTTTTTTGAAATGTGCTAGTTGCTCTTGAGCTGGTCTTTTAGTTTCCTTTATTTCCAGTTCTGGTATTTGGGGGCTTTGGTTTTCTTGGAGAATTTCCCCACTGCCTACTCTTTACCAGCCGAAGGATTTTCGCTGACCATTGTTTCAGCTCCACGAGCTTATTGTGCCCCCTGCTCTTCCATGGCTGTTGTCAGTGATGTCAAACCATTATGTCTTTGGGTCTCACAGGTACGATTTGTTCTTTTCCATTTGAGAATTTCATTAATCGCTTAAAAAATTCTCTAGCATCATTCTTGTTTAAATAATACTTAGCAAATTTTAATAATATCAAAGCACACAAGTTAAGTCCTACCTATTTCAATTTCCCAAGCCCTTATAGTCTTCATGTTCAAGTTATTATTTATTTTGAACTTTGTCTTTCATTATCACACATTAAGTAAAAAACAAAACCATTAAGTACGTTAAATATGTATGATCATCTCCATATACGATGGCTTGGCTGTGTCAGTGAACAAACCAAGAGTCCTGTGGCATATACTGCCAAGGAAGACTGGTCAACACCAGTCACATTTGCACGGCGAGGTTTGTGCTCTGGAAACCCCTCGTGAGAGTCCAAGAGGGAGCGTGGCCACATGTTATCTGAGCTAGGTTGGCTGAGGTAAACAAGGCCAGGTGAGACCCTGTAACCCAGAGCTGGGGACAGAGCTCAGTGCTAGAATGAATGCCTTGAGTACAGAGTGCCTTGCGTTCAGCACCATAACTCCTCCCCCGAATAGAAGAAAATCACAAGAGGGACTGAACAGTCCCTGAACAACCAAGCCCACAACTGCTGCATAGAAGACTAGGAGGCAGCAAGTGTGAGGCTAAGGCAGGGCCAACGGTCGGTTCATTTTGGCCTGAGGGCGGGGTAGCGGTAGGTTCATTTTGGCCCGATTGAACCAAGGACTTCTGCTTGGGAGGGATGAGGCTTCTAGCAGGTCATATCTGAGGCCCCGTCTTGTTGGTTCTATCTTCCTTCTCACAGTTCTCACATATTTGAGTCACTGTTTCCTCCCTCCCCTTCTATAACCAGATTCCTTTTATCCTAGAAATAAGCTGGATCCCATTCTAAATATTTCTCTGAAGTGGTTGTTTATAAACTAAGTACCCACGTTCAACTCATTTGCCAGAACCCAATTTGTTTGCTTAACCACAGTGGAAGAGACGAAACATTAAAATAATAAAATAAAAGAATACTGTCATAATGTCAAGGTGGATTTAGAGCCAAGTGAACCTGGCTGGTTCAGTGGCAGCTCCCCTGCCTCCTTTGGAGGGGAGAGGGGGGCAGTCCTGCCCCACTCCCTGTGTTTCTTCTTGAATGTTCTATAGCACGAGTCAAGTTCTTGCCTTCAATTCTAAGGTTTAGGACAAATCTGGCTAATTCTGATTCCTTTTGTCAGGATTATGGTGTGTAGGCTTTATGGGAGGGGCCAGAAGGTCTTTGCAGGCTTTTCACTGTCTCTCCCACACTGGCTTCCTCAATTCTGAGGAAGGGATGGCCTTTGTCTTCTCCCTGTCCCTGCCGAAGCATCGAATCCCTTTAGCCATTCTTGACTTTCACACACACACTGCCTCCCCCACTCTTCTCTCTGCTGCACAGCCCGCAGCAGGGCCAGAGTCACTGCTCAGCCAGTCTCTGAGTAGAATCACACCTCACCAGCATCATGGTCCTCTAAGCCCAGCCGAGGCACCCACCTCTTGCAGCAGGCTGGGGCAGTCATCTGGTAAGCTGAATGGTGGTCGTTAACTCTTCACACACATTTAAAATTTGAAGCCTGAAATTTTATAAATGAAAACAAATGATCCTAATTCATGTTCAAACCCCTAAAAAAAAATAAAGGTAAATTCACAAAGAGAGGAGTTTTAAAATGTTCTGTAGCTTTACAATGATTCAGGCCATTACATTTTGTAGTATGTGAGGGAGGAAGAGATGGAGGGAGGAAGAGAAGAGAAGGGGACAGAAAGAGTATCCTCTCTCTCTCTCTCTCTCTCTCTCTCTCTCTCTCTGTTATATGATGTATAATATGTACCCATGGCGGCAGAAGAGGACATCGGAGTTCTGCTCTGCGTATATGTGTGTGATCTCAGGGGCAGAGGAAGACATTAATGTCCTGCTCTATATGTGTATGTGGTGTACAATATGTGTGTGTGCCTGTGTGTGTGGTGTGTGTGAGTGTGCATGTATGTGAGTGTATGTGTGTGTATGTGTGAGTGTGTGTGGTGTGTGTATGTGTGTGAGCGTGTATCTATGTTTGTGTGTGGTGTGTGTATGTGTATGGGTATGAGTGTGTGTGTGAGTGCTTGTGTATGTGTGTGAGTGTGTGTGTGTGTATGGGTATGAGTGTGTGTGTGAGTGCTTGTGTATGTGTGTGAGTGTGTGTGTGTATGTGTATGTATGTGTGTGTGGTGTATGTGTATGAGTGTGCATGTGTGTGTGTGGTGTGTGTATGTGTGTGCATGTGTGAGTGTGTGTGTGTGTGGTGTGTATGTGTGTATGTGTGGTGTGTGTGTATGTGTGTATGTGTGGTGTGTGTATGTGTGTGAGTGTGTCTGTGTCTGTGTATGTATGTGAGTATGTGTGTGGTGTGAGTATGTGTATGTGTGTGAGTGTGTGTGTATGTGTGTGAGTGTGTGCGGTGTGTGTGTGAGTATGTGTGTGTGTATGTGTGTGAGTGTGTGTAGATCCCGTCTCTGGCCTTCATAGTGCTAAAGATTAAAGTACACACACAGCCACAGCAGGCTTTCAACACGGGTGCAGGGATCTGAACGCGGGTCCTTGTGCTCGTATACTCTTATCCAAAGAGCAATCTCTCTGGCCTGAGCATTTCTAAGGAAGCTTACCGCTGGTCTGTGTACTGGGCATTTTCTGTGGAGATCTGCAGAGCTCTGACCTAGCCAGAGCGGCCAAAGAGTTGAGCTTTCAAGAAGGGCGGGGGAGTCCATCTTCTTAGGCCGCTTCTGCTCTGGAGCTGTGCTATGTTATGCAGTGGGCCGGTGAGCAGGGAGGAGGAATCCACAGAGGTTGCTAGGAGCCAAGGTTCAGGCTGCCAAGCCAGAAGTGAACACAGTAGGCTGGAGCAGCTTCCGGTGGCGGAAGCTTCCATAGAGAACTTTCTTCCTCGGCGGTGTTACAGCTCTTATCTGACAGAGGCTTGCAGACAATCTTTGCTGAAATGACTCTCTGTGTGCCTTTATTCCTTGTGGACAGGGTCTTATATACATTTTGGAGTGGGTTGGAGTCTAAAAGCAGATGCTTTCTATTGGCTTGGTCTGAGATGTTAGGGATGCTTCATATGGATGTGGAGGGGCTCTGGGTGCTGCCCCTACATTATGGTCCTCTTCATAGGGTGCCGAAGTCATGTGACTGGTGAAACACCTACCGTCCTCAGGTATGAGGGTACTGGGGTTTCTGAATCCACTTGACCTTACCATGGTCCCTAGCATGGTCCACTGCCCCACAGCTTACCACCCAGCTTCCATTAGCTGGAAGCACTGTATGCCCTTTATCCATTGAGTTGGATAAAGAGTATGCCCAAGTTCATGAACGATTTGGTGGTGAGGTCAGTGACAGGCAGAGGAACCTGGAGGAGAGCTGGAGGTGGTAGCTCTTCTCATGTTCATCTTGCTTGTGTAGTGGTTAGAATCAGGCCCTGCTACCACCAGGGTACACCTCCTGCTGGCTCCAACAGGTGACTTACCCAACAAGGAACAATTAAGTCAATTAAATAATTAATGCTTAGTTTTGAGGTCCTCATTGTTAGGATTGGTATTGGTTGAGGACCCCCAAGACCAAGTTCTCAGCACAAGGGAATTTATTCTCCCCCGAGGGACAGAGGGCAGGGAATAAGAGGCAAGGACAGGGGACAGAGGAAGAGGGGAACAGAGAGAAGGGGAAAGAGTATTTGTCCCAGAGTGTGACAAAGGGACTGCCTCTGGATAGAGAGGAGACAGGCATGGCACATGGGAAAATGACAGTTTATAAAGCTAAAGAGGGAACCCCTGTGCTAGGATGAGGTGCTTAACTTTAATTGGGAATGTTAATTAGGTGAGCCAAAGGGGGCTTTTGATTGCCGGACTTTAATATTTTGATGGCTGGACCTTGGTAGTTGGCCTCAGGAGGAGGAAGTGGCCACATAAGGGGAATGGATCTTGGTGGTTAGCTTTACGAATGTAATCTAATGTTTGTTTTTGTTGTTGTTGTTGTTGTTTTTGTTTTTTAGTCAGGGCAGAGGGCATGGGAGACAAGGGCAAGGCGGGCCAGAGTCCTGCTCACCATGCATGACTGGCCAAAGTCCCTCTGTAGCTCAGGGTGGCCTGGAATTCCTGCTTCAGCTTTGAGAATGCTGGGACTCCAGTTCTGGATCACCATATAACCTGTCCTATATGGAGCAATTTAGACATGGACTCCTGCAACCCTTTTCTCACACAGAGACCTTCTCTGAGCACGCTAAGCGGTCGCTCTGACCCTTCTGATAAGAGTCATAATCCACAGGACTTCTTGCTTCCCAAAGTTCATGAACCAGGCCATGACACCTGTGAATTTGCAGAGGCTGGGTCAGAGTGAATCAGCAAAAAAACGGAGGCGGGAGGAAAGCTCTTTAAAAGCCTCATTGAAATGCCTGGCCTGTTTTTATGTTTAAAAGCTGTCCTACCTACAATGAACACAGGGTTAGGAAGGTTCAAAGGCTGGCCAGCTTTGAGAATGTCCCCCTTTCCAGCTTTCGGAATGAGGTTGTTACATGCAGACGTTCACGTTGTATGTTCAGGAGTCTACTAACGAGAAGATATGCTGAGAAAATTTCATGTCCGAGGTCACCCTGAGTAATGAGTTTTTGAGAATGGCAGGACCTTTCTTGGTCCAAGTGTGCATGACTCAGGGACTTAGGGTATCTTAGTTACTGTTCTATTGCTGTGATAAGACACCATAATCAAGGCAATGTATAGAAGAAAGGATTTATTGGGTCTTGAAGTTCCAGAAGGTTAAAGTTCATGACAATTGTGCTAAGGTTTTATTGCTGTGAACTGACACCAGGATCAAGGTAACTATTATGAGGACAATATTTAATTGGGGCTGGCTTACAGGTTCAGAGGTTCGGTCCATTACCATCAAGGTGGGAACATGGCAGCATCCAGGCAGGCATGGTACAGACAGAGCTGAGAGTTCTACATCTTCATCTGAATGCTATCAGCAGAATACTGGCTTCCGGGTAGCTAGGATGAGGCTCTTAAAGCCCATGCCCACAGTGACACACCTATTCCAACAAACTCTATGCATGCCCCCTGACGAAAAGAGGGAGATGCTAATGTTGTTTGCTCACTGCCCACCCAGTCAATGGTGGTGGAAGCCCTCCCGGGATTCCTCTGTCTCTGACTTACTACTTATTAGCTGCCGACCTTGACTGTCTGATGGCCCTTAGCCCGCTAACCACGGCCTTGCAGGTGTCTTGATGGCTGTTAACTAAACTATGCTTTCATTGTTCCCATATTTATATGAGCGGCTTGTATCACAGCTGCCTAGATGAATCTGCAGTCTTCCTTCTCCCTCAGGGTGGGCTGCTGTCTCTGGTATGGTGTGATCTGGGCTTGTCTCCTTTGTAGACTAGGTGGATGTTGCTGGTTAGGAGCCCTTCTTACCTAATAGTAGAGTGTTTGTCATATGACAGGGCAACCACGCCTTGCATATATTCTCCAAAGAAGAGAGTGGGGTTGGGGCCTCAGGGAAGCTAGCTGGCCTACTGACACCAGCTCAGAGCTCTGAGCTCTGGCCTCCCTCTCTCCTTATCTACTTGGTTGTCTCGTAGTTGCTGGCCCTCTTATTTATCTTCCTTGGCGTTCTTGACTTTATTGTTTTAACCCTAACCTTCCTGTTAATCTGTATCTGTTATCTGTTTTCACTGGACTATTTGTTATCAAAATGTACTCTTCCCTGTCCCTTACGACTTGCAATGAGCTGCTCCCGAGTCTAAGTAGCCCACAGAGAGGGGATGGCAATGTGGCAGCTTCAATTCATATTCATTCTTAGAATCCTATCTTTTTGGTTCTGTGTGATCTATAACACATACAGTATTGTTTTCTAGTTGAGTGTCCCAAATTCTCAGAGGTTTAACACAATGGAAGTTGTACCCCAGGGGGTCACAGGGCTGAGCCCCAGAGGTGTAGGGCAGTGGACGTGATACACAACTGGAGTTGGAATGGGCATGGACTGTCTGATGCAATAGGGATCACACCTAGCTGAAGTCCAGGAAACGGCTGGAGTTCTTAGCTTGTGGGTCCCTAGATGCACATAGTGGATAGTTGGATGACTGCTGGTTGGAGCTACGGTCCTAGCAGTGGTAGGGCTCCAGGAGAGAGGGTTACATTTTTCAGTGGTCCACTGTGACTGACAAGTCTTAGGCCTGTGTTTTATAATATGGTTTGGCTCTTCCTGGTGTGGAATTACAGGCCCCTGGTGACATCTGCTTACAACAATGACCATCCCTTCCCCCCCATATGCCCATACTCTAGTTTGATAGAAGTTTTCCCTTTGTACTTGTGGGGATGGATTTGCTTTCAGTCTGTGCGAATGGGCGGTGTTGGACGGCTGGTGGTGTCTTTGGATGGATCTGGGGCTACTTCCCTTTGCATGTGCATTAGACATGGAGCCAAAGGCTGCTGACTCACTGGAGTCACCCTGGACAAGGCACAAGCTGAAGCCGCTGCTTCTCCCCACAGTGTGGAGGAACGCTGAGCATAGGTGATCACCACAGTACCCAGTGTTTTCAGCTTTCTCAGGCTTTTACCATTCTCTCCTTTAAGCCTCATGTCTCCTAAAACATTTTGGCACCAGACAAGCTAGGGCAGTGTATCAGGGCTGTACTGGTTTCAAACTTGAAGTTCCACCTTCTAGGTATCTCATGTGCAGGCCAAGCAGGGACACTTGCTCCCCCTACTGGCTCCCTAGTGAAGAGCTTTTCATTTACTCTTCCTGGTGTGGAATTCCAAGCCCCTGGTAACATCTGCTTACAACAGTGACCCCTCCCCCCATATTTCTATATGGGGTGTCAGTGTGCAAAGAACTCAGGGCTATTGCACTGCTGGGGCTGTGATCAGAAAGTGACGAGACGAGACACAGCCTGCTCCCCCTCCCCCAGGTGGATATACAGGGGAGGGACTATTTGACAGGTTATCATCACTATGTTCATGAAGGTCAATTGCCACAGCAATTTTAGGAGAATATAAAGTGTAGCTGTTTAAAGTGGCCAGAAGGATGCTAAAATTGTTTCCATATTGGTTTGTCCTGTTAGTGAGAGCAATTAGCTGTTGCTAGCTTAGTGGAGGAGTTTTCAGAATTTGGTCCCCTTAATTTGAGTGTATCTGTTTACAGTGGTGGTTATCACTGGACACACCACATCATCATGCTGTGGGAGCTTGTAGGGGCTCAGAGGTGCCGGGGTGGGAGAGGGTGTGGTCACGATGGGATGGAGGGGTGGAGGAGGTGATAACCAGCAGGCAGCCCAGGACTCCAGATGTTTCAAGGTGAAGCAATGCTACCAGGTAGATAACCACAAATAGCAGAAGCCCAACTGGCAGCCAGAGAATTATTTCCGATGCCTGAAAGATGGCAATGGGAAACAGACAAAGATGCAGGTGATGGCTAGTCATCATAAATGGACTGGATTTGAAATCACTTAGGAGACACACCTCTGAACTCGTCTCTGAGGCTGTTTCTTAAGAGGTTTCACTGAGGAGGAAAGATCCCACAGGCAGTGGTCTTAGGCTAAATGAAAGATATACAAGGAAGACGGCAGTTAAACACCAGGAGCCATCTCTTTGAGGTATGTCTGCAAAGGGAGTTAGTTGGGTCCAGGAGTGACTCCTGCCTGTAACAGGAGGACAAGGGAACCATTTATTGGGGGATAAAGATGAAGAAATACAACGTAACCTGCCCTAATGCTCTAGGCTTTGCCTTTCCATGGGCATACATGGAACTACAGTCAATTCTTGCCTGATCAATGGCCTCTAACTACCCTCTGTTCACGCTGTGTCTTAGCACAACATTCAGATTTTTTTGATTACTTCTGGGAGTTGGGGTGTTCCCAGTGACACAGTCCCAGCTTCAAGCAGCTGGCTGGCCTCAGGGCACTTGGTATTGTCCTTGAGGTCTGGAGCATTGTCCAGACTTGGGTGTCCTGGCCAGTTTTATGTCAGCTCAACCCAAGCTGGAGTTATCTGAAGAGAAGGAAGCTCAATCGAGAAAATGCCTCCACAAGATCCAGCTGTATGGCATTTTCTTACAGTTGGTGATGGATGGGGACGTGTCCAGCCCATTGTGAGTGGTGCTATCGCTGGGCTGTAGTCCAGAGTCCTATAAGAGAGCAGGCTGAGCAGGCCAGTCAGCACCAGTCCTCCATAGCCTCTGCATCAGCTCCTGCCTCCAGGTTCCTGCCCTGTTTGAGTTCCTGTCCTGGGTTCCTTCATTGATGAATAGTGCTGTAGAAGTATAAGCTGAATAAACCCTTTCCTCCCTACCGTGGATTTTGGTCATGATGTTCCATCACGGCACTAACCGGGGCTGCTTTGGGGGTTCAATGGAGGGAGGTAAGGTTCAGGGCTCTCTCCATTGAAGCCTTGTCACCTGAGGTACTGTCTTTCTGGTCTGGAGTCTCTCTAAGCCTTTCACGAGGGTGATCCACACCAGGCTTTTCTCCATCAAGGAGTTCTCCAGCTTGAGTTGCCTGGAAAGACCCACACCAGCCTTCCGTTCTTGTTTCTCCCCCCCCCCCCCGGAAGACTTCCTTCCTCTTTCATGTAGGGGTACAAAAACACACGAGTGTGTCGGCCTCTGTGGACAGACCCCCCCAAAGAGACCCCGGGCTTGCAGGCTCTTCTCTAGTGAAACTGGGTGTGACTAGGAGGCTCTGTATAGTATCTCTTTGTTCCTCAAAATGCAACACCAAGGTCATTAATTCACCGCAAAGGAAAGTCTGAAAATAGACTTTTGTGAATGATGCTTCCGAGGTGTTGAAAACGTCACAGCTAATTTTGAATAAGGAGATGTGGGAAAAACTCAGTCCTTATGTCTAGAGTAATTTAGGGTGTACCATGAAACCTAATAAAGGGTGGGCCAGTTGGGTGATATTTCCAAAAAGGATCCAGAAATTGCCCTAACTGTGGAAAAGATTCTATGGAAAGGGAAATGCTGGGAAGTGGGTTCTTAATTTTAGCTAATTGTCGTTATTCTTCCTATGAAAATATGAAGTATCTTTTCACTTAACCTATCATAGCTACTTAGAAACTTATAAACCCTTCACAGGCAAACACATGCCAGAGGCATGCCAGGGCAGCAGAGAAAACCATTCTTGTCACTTCTCTGAGTGCTAGAGAGCTGAGCCTGAGCCCAGGCTCCTGAGGAGAGCTTCCTGGCCACTGGGCCCTTCTGGGCCTTAAGAAATGAGGAGAAGGGAGAGAGAGAAGGAAGCATTTCAATATCGGCACTGCCCATTTCCTGTTTTTCAGGGCCCTAGAGAGCAAACGGTCCTCCCTGGTTTTGTTGGTGAGGTTAGAACTCTCTGTGTGTGCTTCAGGATTCTGCAGCAGCCATGGCTTTTGTGTGAATGTGGGATTTGTCCATTGTTCACCTTCCTCACTTCTACTGAGGACAAGGTTTAAATGTAGAACCTTGCACATCCTAGGAAAATACCTCAACACTGAGAAACATCCCAGCTCTTAAAGAAGATTTTATTATTATTTTTATTTTTGTGTCTGTGTGTGTCTGTGTGTATGTGCACATGTGTATGCGGGCCTGCAGAGGTCAGAAGAGGGCACCGCGTGTCCTGGATATGGAGTTACAGGTGGTTGTGGCCCACTGGGTGTGGGAACTGAGTTCAGGTCCTCTACAAGTGCTGAATGGTCTCTTCCAGCTCCACTCCACCCCAGCCCCATTTCTGAAGTTCTGTTTTTTGTTTTTTTTTTGTTTTTTTTTAATTTGAGGCAAGGTCTCATTAAGTAGCTCAAGAAGGCCTTGAACTAACTCTATAGCAGGGAAGGAGTAAATGTAAAAATTGCTTGCCTCAATCCCCCAAATAGCTGAGATGACAGATATGTGTCACCAGGCTCAGAAATGACAAATTATTCTTGCTTAGCTTGGCTCAGATGAGCACTGAGAGGACTGCCTTCTCTGGCTGAGGTATCTGCTAATAAATTAGAGCTAGCCTGGTCACTCCTGCTCCTCACCTTCCCCTTCTCTGCTTGGCACTGAGTTAACTGTAGCTCCTGGAGAACTATTTCCTTATGCTTAAACTAGTTATCAAAATCTCCATCTGACTTTCCCACAAATAGAGGCAACGGAATGCTACTGTCTACTCATTTTAATTTTCACTGCGATTGTTTTGCCTGCATGTAGATCTGTGCAGCCCTTGTGCCTCAGGTGCATACAAGAGACCTGGAGAGAGGATCAGATCTCTTGGAACTGGAGTTACAGACTCATGGGTGCTTAAGATTGAACTCGGATCCTCTGCAAGAGCTGTCAGTGCTCTTAAAAGGACGTCAGTCGACTGGTTACCTTCCCACTGCATAGAATGGGAATTAAATGTGTTCATTTCATTACTTCAGAAACTTTTAGGGGAATTATTTAAAGACTCAAGTGGAAAGCTATGGGTGTGAGAACTTTTAAGAAGAAAAAATGTTTAGTGTGAATTGAGTAGCCTCTTGGGTTGCTTGGATAAGGTATGGAAATCTCTTTAGGCTCTGGAGGTCCATCTCTTAGAAAATCAAGCCATGGTCACTAGTGACCATTTGGGGAGAATGATTCTTGGCCTGGCTCTGTGGTTTGAGCAATGTCTGAATCTCACTTTGAAAGACTCTTTTTAAGTGGAAGTATCCTTTGCATTCCTGATGTAAGTTCTTGTATTGTTTTTGCCTGAATTGATGGAACGCTCACCTGCCGATGGAAAAAGCTTACCTGCCGATGGAAAAAGCAATACACTAGTGTGTGTGTTTCTTCATGAATTAAGTTTTGTCTTTATTTATTCCCCTATAGGCAAAACTGTTTGGAGTTTTATTCTGCATTCATCGTAACACTGTGGATGGCTGGATGGTACTTCAATCAAGGTAATTATAAGAACATGTCAACTCATTCCAAAGACAACTGTGGTGTTTAAAGACAATTAAGGGGCAGATAGATGATCATATGGCTATTGATGCTGAAAATGACTTTGACTATAAGAAGCAATGCCTGTATACATCCAAATTTTAGGTGTGCTCAGATGGTTTCATTGTGATTTAGTTCAAGAATTAAAAAATAAAACCAAACACTAACAGTTGGATATAGAGAGGTAAATACCGGAGACTCCAGGAGTCAGACAGAGGCAAGGCTGCAGCATGAAACTGTGTCTCAAAAAGCAAGCACTGCTGGGTGGTGGTGGCGCACACCTTAAATCCCAGCACTTGGGAGGCAGAGGCAGGCAGATTTCTGAGGTCGAAGCCAGCCTGGTTTACAGAGTGAGTTCCAGGACAGCAAGGGCTACACAGAGAAACCCTGTCTCAAAAAT
>NW_022196898.1:2134259-2148703 GCF_008632895.1 Mastomys coucha
AAAAAAAAAAAAGCATGGATATCGTAGCTCAGTGGAATACTTGCTTAGCATGTACAGGGTCAAGAGTCTGGGTCCCAAGCATATTCATACTCTCAAACATCAGCATCTTGGATGAGATAGGGCTCATTCAAGGTTGTCTGCCTATAGACCACACACAGCTTGACACTCAGGGATAAAAACGACATGAACGTTGTCTTCGAATCTAGTAATCTAATTGAACTGATGATCAGAACACAGAAAACAATTCACTTTTACAACAGCAATGTTCATGGAGCACTCACTGTATGCCAGGTCATTGTTTTGAAGCTCATAGATTTGTAGGATCTAAAACATCCATATGATGTAGTCAATAACTGATTCCTACTTTACAATTGAGGAGATGAAAGTACACAGTTAATAAGCTGTCTGGCCTGCTAGTCACCAATGTGGATAAATCTTCCATTAAAGGACATAGCAGGGCTATTGATAATTGTACCAACAACCTATGTTTGGAAGGTCCAGAAGGACCTGCATCTTGGATGCCATGAGTTTGCAAGCATGCCCTTTCTATTTGGCTGAAGCTTCCTTGGTGAAATGAGGGCTTTGTGTGCCCATGGATTCAGGGGTTGGACCTGCATGGATATACTAGCTGGAGAGATAGAATCCCCTTTGATTCCTGGTGACTGCAATGGCCTCATTTGGGTATGCATTTGATTGGTAAGATTTAAATAAACTAAAACCCAGCTGCTTCCAAGGAACCTTCATCAATCTCTTTCTTGCATTTTTTCCTGTCGACCAAGGGATTTCAGATACAGTGACCTTTAGAGAATAACTTTTTAACTTTATTCAACTCATCCCTTTGTACCTTAATGGCACAAGTGGAAGTGGCTGTTCTTCTTCATCTAAGGGCATATTAACAATGAAGAAAGGACGTGCCGTTAGATAATGGGGTTCTGTCTCTGTCTCTTGACTCTTCAGATTTTCCCATGGTGGGCCAAATGAGGCTGACTGCCTAGAAGAAAAGGTTCTTGGGTAACTTGTCATTCTTTTCTCTTCTGACGTAAGTTGCCTACTAAGGTGCTTCTGGCTGTTCATTGGCTTTGGGGGAATAATTCGGTAGGTTGGGATAGTAGATCTCAACAGAGAGCATGCCTAGAGTATTTATCATCCTTAGGTGCCAGGCAGCTCTGCCTCTACTCTGGGTTCTCCCTCCAACGGCATCCCCCAGAGCCCTTTCTAAGAGGACAAAGCTCCTCCTGTTCCGTGTCTCACAGCACACCTGAGCTTTTTCACAGTACTTTCAAGCCTGCAATTTTCTTCTCTCCATCCCTTGTCTTCTGTATTGATAGAATAAAGGTGCTGTGGAAATGGCTCAGTCGTTAGAGTGCCAGCCAGAAAGACTTCAGTTCTGATGCCAGCATCCACACAGAAAGCCCGGTGCAGAGTGGCACATGCATCCGTAATCCAGCAACAATAAAGTTCGCTGGACACAGGCTCTAGCCAATGAACTACAAGCTCAACAAGAGACCTCTGGCTAAAAAATTGGGAGGTTGGGGATAGTGACTGAGGAAGATGCCTCATATCTGATATGAGGGAGATACCTGATATCAATCTCTGGCTTCCATACCTGCATACATGCAAACACATCCACGCATACAAATGCCCACATGTACATGGACATCATGTAATACACACACACACACACACACACACACACACACACACACACACACACCTCTCATATATAGGATCAGCTATGAGTAGACAAGAAGGGTTTTTTCTTCATTTTATCTTATGCTGAGGATCAAACCCAAAGAACTGAACATGCTGGCCAAGCATTCTACTGAGTTACGGCCCCAATCCTAGAATAATAACATCCATAAATGTAAAACTGATAACCAAATCTTAAACACCTGGCATATACTGGAAATTAAAAAAAAATCTTGGTGACCAAATAAAATAATGAATTTAACTATTCAGAATGTCACAGTCCCAGACAGAGGTTCTACACTAGTGGCTTTCAACCTTGTTAATGCTGTGACCCTTCAATACAGTTTCTCATATTGTGGTGACTCCCAACCATAAAATGATTTTCTTTGTTACTCAATAAGTGTAATTTTGCTACTGTTACAAATTGTAATGCAAAAATTTGTGTTTTCTGATGGTCTCAGGTGACCCCTGTGATAAGGTCATTCATCCCCGAAGTGCACTGCTCTAGACATTCAGTTTGCATCTGGGAGGTGCTCATCACTTAGAGAAGATATCAATATTTTGACTGGTCAGAATGGCAGCACATTCTGTTGTGCTTTGCATATTTGGGGGATAAAACTTAGATGTAATAAAACGCATACATCTTAGGTATTCAAGGCAGTTTCACAGAGGAACACACTTGTGAGAATCAGTTCTCTATCAAGATATGTAACATGGCCACCACTCAGGAAGTAGACTCTTGCCCCTGCACCCATACAGCTCTGTTCCTTCCATTGCCCTGATTTTTCCAGTTTGGTTTTTTTCCCATTCTAGAGCTTCAAGTGATTGGAATAATATAGTATGCTCTGAATAATATAGTATGCTCTGAAGTGCAATGCCTCAGCCCAGAGGCTAGTGCTACTGAGATTCAGCGTGATGCTGCAAATACAGCTCTTTTCATTCTCCGCGGAGTAGTAGGGGCATTGGTTATCAAGGCTCCCAATGACGAATTCCCAGACTAGTTCATCTTTTGATGACCATGAACACATAACTCACAGTTATGATGACACCAATCCTAGCCTTCATGAGTGTTGTCGAATGGGTCTTTTAATAGACACGTGCCTTCCTGTTTCTAGAGTGAATACATAGGAATAAAATAGTTGGCTAAATGATATTTAACTCTTAGGAGAAACTTCTAGAACTTTCCCTAAAGGAGCTGTGTGACTTTGCATCCTACCTCTGATGTGTGTGGATTCCACTTGTTCTGTATCCGTTCCATTATATATTGTTGCTCTTTAAAATTCTAGCCATGCTGGTCATGGAGGCGCACGCCTTTGATCCCAGCACTCAGGAGGCAGAGGCAGGTGGATCTCTGAGTTGAAGGCCAGCCTTATCTACAAAGTTCTAGGAAAGCCAGGGCTACACAGAGAAACCTTGTCTCAAAAATATAAATAAAATAAAATAAATCAATAAATAAATGATTCTAGCCATTCTTTTGGGTAATTGAAGGTGGCATCTCACTATAGTTTAAGAGCATTTAAGAAGGATTACGTTTTACTTATTACTATTGTTTGTGTGTATGCATGCTATGTGTATGTTGGAGCGTGTTCCCCAGAGCCCACATAGAGATCAAAGGACAATGCTGTGGAATCCGGTCTCTCCTTACTGCTTTCCTGACTGCTGGAGACAGAATTCAGTAGCCAGGCTTGAGCTGCAGGTTGGCCTCTACCCACTGAGACATCTCCCTGGCTCTCACTGCTGTTTTAACTAGCAGCTTGCTGACCTTGAATTGTCTTGAAACAGTTTTTTGTTGTTGTTGTTGTTGTTGTTATGATTACTGGGACACTGATTTATCATATTGTATGAATTGTGCATTCAAATATTTTACTTATTTAGAAAAGTTGTTTTTCTCTTATTATCTTAAGGATTCTTTATATATTCTGGGCACATTTATTTTGGTCAGGAAAATATTTTAAAAAATACTTTCTCGCTCTCCACACTGTATTTTTTGAGAGACATTCATTAAATTCTCTAACTTTCTAACTTGATTTCTTCTCTTCCACAGTTTTTGCAGCCTGTCTAGGTCTCCTGTACATTTGCGCCCGTCACAAGTATTTCTGGGGCTATGCAGAAGCCGCTGAGAAAAGGTAAAGAGAGCACAATTGTGACATATTTGTGCAAGTACAGCAGGGTCAGTTTGCTGTTGTTGAGAGGCACTAAGGTCACATGGAGTATTGGCAACCACAATGACCTGTGCTGGCCGGGGCCAGTCCTGCTAAGCCACACAATTAGGCATGCTATGAAAAAATGGAAGTGTGTACCTGCTCATCGAACAGGAGCTGTGTTTGGTTTTTGATTTGATTTCGAGGTAAGATTTCTCTGTATATCCCTGGCTGTCCTGGAACTAGCTCTGTAGACTAAGCAGGCCTCGAACTCATAGAGATCACCTGCTGGGATTAAAGACACATGGCACCAGGTGCTGCGTGGCACTTGGACTCTTAATCCCAGCAAGACTTCAGCATTGTTTCTAGCCTGCTTAGGCAGGTCACTACTGGGCAGGGGCCAGGTGACCTCAGGGCTTGGCATCTTCTTTACATTTCTTGCAAGTTCTGAGCAGTCCACCAGCGAGCAGCCTTTACCAGGACCCTGAAGGCTTTGGCACAGCACAGTCTGACACCTTCCTCACGTTCACTCTGCAGGAAAATTGGTTTCCGGCTGAGCCTGGGGATTTTGGCCTTGCTGACTGTCCTTGCTGCCCTGGGAATAGCAAGCCGATTCCTGGACGAATACCTGGACTTTCATGTTGCCAAGAAACTAAAGAAGTCCTTCTAAGTTTTCCTCTTCTCTTTCATGCTTGTAGAGGCCGTCACCACTCTGAAAACAATATGATGCCATGTGTTAAATAAAACTTTTAAAGCTTTTATTTGTCTCGTTGTTGTGGCTTTGTGGAAGGGCTCCCTTTTGCAGAGCAGTGAGTTTCCCTGCTTGAGAAGAGAGTTCCCCCATGTGGGCTCACCTGTACCAGGTGTGTCACTCCCAGGCTCTTAGGATGCACGTTGACGGTGTGATTGTTTTAGTGGGGACGAAGCTTGACCCACATGCTGGCTTCTGTCCTGAAGAACAGTCCCAGGTAGAAGCAGCTTAGGCAAATAGACCCTTAGCACTGGCTACAGCAGAGCAACAAATGCCAGGAGGAGATACCAAACACATGAAATAGCCAGACTAGAGAGTCATCAACTAATCACAACTCTTGTCTGTGAAGATGTAGTTCATGAAGAATCAAGGAAAAAGAGAGACAAGCACCATTTTAAGGACCCCTCACCCCCCGGGGAAGGGTTCATTTCCCTTGACAGAGGATCTTTGATTCCTGCCGACAATGGCAGAGTCTGACCTGGCTCCCACAGCAAATCTGTATCTTGTGGGGCTTGTGGTGTAACTGAGGACCCAGGGGAAGCCGGGTGGCTGTCGTCTCTTGGTGTGTAGTCCCAACCTGACACTTTCAATATTCATTTGATATTTCAGTTTCTCTTCTGACAATTGGGACTGATTCTAGCTTCTGGTCTCAAAGACTTTAGGAAAAAGTCTCTGTCACCTCTGTCAGCTGGCTGCAGACACCTTCTAGATATTCTTTAGTGTCACTAGAATATGAATAGTAGAAAAGAAAACAAGAAATAACAATGCTTCCTGGACAGCATCAGACACCCCACTGAATGCTGGCAAGACACTGGCTTGGAAAGGGGACATCTGGACTTAGGCTGAATCCCACCATTGGTAGCTGATTGACTTTGGACAAGGTACCCCTCAACAGGAAGTGGTATGGAAGAAAGCGAGTGCTCAGAGTCATAAGACCATTGGCTGCCCTGTCACCTGTGGTCACAGCACAGGACCCCAGCCAGCACTCTGTAGCTCTGACCTTTGTTTTCTTCTTAGGTAAAACACAGCTGATCCTTAAAAATGCCACACTAAATGTAGCTGGGGTTTTGTTGTTGTTGGTGGTGTTGTTTTGGGTTTGCCCTATGGCATATTACCATATCCAAATGTCATTTGGAAGAAGAAAAAAAGAAAACTTTCAAAAATTTTAAGATCTTAAAATAACTCCTATTTTGATTTAGTTATGCACGTGCTTATGCACATGCATGTACCCTCACACACATGCATACAGATGGTTAAACACATGTGGAAACAGGCAAAGCATGCACCAGGCTTTCAAAACGTTCGTCTTCAGCTATTACTATGGAATTAGTTTTTGTTCCAATCCTCTTGCCACCAGGGAGCCTCTGTAGTATTTTAATCACTATTACATTGGGCTGTAAGACCCTGGGGAGAGCTAGCCTCCTCCACAGTGGATTTCCTTCTCTCTGGCCAAAGAGATGTTTTTGAGACAGGGTCTCAGGATGGCCTTGATTTCACAATCCTTCTGCCCCAACCTTCCCAGTGCCTGGCAGGTTGTCTCTTCTTGGTCTGATAGTTGTATGTAGACGTCTTTTTTTTTTTTTTTTTTTTTTTTTTTAGTAAATCTGACACTTTTTACACCAAGAAATCAGATTCGTTACTTGGAAACACAGTCATGAGAAGCGGGACCAAGGGTTTCCTTTTGTCTACTACTGAAGCCTCGCAAGGCGTGAGGACCAAAGGGCGGCAAGATACTTGATCAATCAATCCCGAATAAGGAAAAAGGACAGCTGTGGAAGATCTTTGTGAGGCTGCAACAGCTCAGATAGGGAGTAAGAAGTAGAAGCACGAGGAGGGGCTGTGTTTGCTAGGAGCTGCGTGTTAGGTGCTGTAGTTCCTTTTTGTTTTTTGTTTGTTTGTTTGTTTGTTTGTTTGTTTGTTTTGAGACAGGGTTTCTCTGTGTAGCTCTGCCTGTCCTGGAACTCACTCTATAGACCAGGCTGGCCTCGAACTCAGAAATCTGCCTGCCTCTGCCTCCCAAGTGCTGAGATTAAAGGCATGTGCCACCACTGCCCAGCTCTGTAGGTCTTTTAATGACACTGTTAGGGTAGAGAACGAATGCTCTCTGCGGCTGCTCACTGAGGTGTTGAGCGAGGATGTGGTCACAGGCACATATTTTTCTTTGAAATGACTCCCAAATTATGCATAAGGAGTATGCATGGTAAAGTAGTAATCACGGTTAAACTGAGCTGATGGCTGGGACTGGAGATACTTTCTGTGTCCCTGAGGGTCTGGAAATGTTCAAAGTTTTAAACTCTTAAAAAGAAGCTGAAACAAACAAAAAAAGTCAGTTTTTCATAGCTGGAAAGTTTCATTTCCAGAGATGTGACGGGGACATAGGGGCTTTGCTGGACCCATCAGTGTTGGTCTGGTCACAGTGGCCTGTGTCTGGGCAGGGACATGAGGACTCCTGGGTATGTAGAAGCTGCAGTAATTTCTGCTGCTTGTTATCGGAAGTGAGGTGGGCACGTGTGGCAGCTGAGCTGTAGACTCAAGAGTATCCCAGGCCCTTTGAACTGAACAACGACGACCAAAGAGAATAAGGGAAGGGTGGAAAGAACACAATGAATTAGGAAGCAGCTGAGCAGGTCACACGTAGTCTCCTGTAGTCTTGCTCCTTCCCAGAAAACCTTCTACTGCTTATTTCCGTGCTTGGACATCAAACTATGTCCAAAGCATCACTAATAAGAACAATATTACATCATGTGTCTCCGACCCCCAGCTGCCCCGTCTCAGGCACTTGAATCTGGAACCATCCTTAATCCTCGAAGAAGTTCCATGTGTCTCATATGCCCAGTGACTTCCGAGAAATCTAGAAGTCTGGTCTCTTCCTCCTCTCATGGCACACCGACTGCTCTAGGACATCATAGCACTGGAAGATCACGCATGGAAGACTTTTTTAAAAATTTTTTACTACAGGTGAGCCTCACACTGGCGGAGAGCCACTTGCTTCTGTTGGGATAAAGGCGTGTGCCACCACACCCAGCAAGACAACAAAGAGCTTATCGGGACAGTGCAGCCAGGACTTTGATAGGAACCACACACAGGAAAGGGTGGTTGCTGCTTCAGCAAGGGGTTGGATGGCCACCATGGCTTGTGACTGTCCCCGAGTCAAATGATATCAAAAGCCCTAGTCTCCAGGGACTAACTTTCACACTGAGCCTGAAATGCAAAAATCTTACAATCAGCTGGTGCCTCGGCCCCACCCCCAACACTGTCTTGACTCATAAGATCCATCAGTTCTTGGCATTTTCTAGACTGGCATCCACAGTCATCTTGTAGAATCCTTGTAGGCGCATGGTAGATGGTTGTGGAGTGTTTAAACATGAACTTCATATCACACGTTCAGCTTTATCTTAATAAAATTATAGATTTATTTTTTTTAAGAAGAAAGGTATTCCACTCATCCAGTCCCCAACAGATTTTAGTATAAATTTTAAAGAGAGGAGTCATTACTCTTCTCAGAGTGCCATGTTTTTACCCTGTTGTTAACTCTCTCTCTCTCTCTCTCATTCTCCTTCAGACTAAAACAGATTCATGTTTACCATCCTGCTATCTGGTAGAGCCCGAGCTTGTCTAGGGGCTAGCCCACTGTCAGCCAACCTGGAAATATAGTCTGCTGTGGGTAGGACTAGCCTCTTCGTGCACAGTCAAGTTCATTCTTTCTCTTGGCTTACGTATATTAAAACTCACCTTTGTTTTGGAACTCTTTCAACTGATGACTTCTGTGATCTATTTTCTTAACTCAGAGTTTTGAAATGTGTTATTTTACTGTGTTTTAAGTTTACTGGCGTGTCTTAGGGCAGGTCTTCTGAAAGTGGAGAAGAGAATTCCCATGTATGGGTTTATTAATAAAGGGCTTGAAGGAGGAGAAATAAAGAGCGGGACAGCAGATGGAGAATGAGAAGAAACCTAGCATAGGGGCAAGTGTGAGCCAAGCGCCAGCCTCTGCCTGATCCTGCCGCCAGCTTGGAGCATCGTTCAGTCTCAGACTTTGTCCAGACAAAGCCTGTTATGATCCTGCAGCAGTGAGTTATTGGCTAGAGTTAGCAGAGTATAAACGAGAAGCATTTTCAGCTCAGGGTGGGTACGGGAAAAGCCAGGTCAGGCCCTGGTTTGTTGGAGAAACAGGGAACACAAGGAAAGGGAGGTGTCAGAAATTAGCAAGACTGCTAATGACTTCTTCCTAATACATTCCTAAAATTTTTATCCATCAAATTTTCATTACCCATTTTCTCTTCAATATATTTTTATATGTGTGTGTGCACATGTGTGTGTGCATGTGCACACACATGTGAACCATCAGGCTCATATATAAAGGCCAAAGGACAACTTCCTTGTGTACGTTCTCTCCTTCCACCATGTTGGTTCCAGGGACTGAACTCAAGTTAGCAGGCTTGGTGGCAAGCTCCTCTACCAGATGAGCCACATCCCTCAGGGTGCTCCAGTAAATTTAGAAAATCTCTGTGATGTGGTTGAATTTGAAAGGCTGAGAGTGATTGATTTCTACTGTTAAATACTCGTTTGAACAACACCATCACAGTTCTGAGAAAGGACTCTGCAGTCAGGCCACTAAAACCCAGGCATGATCCATCTGCCTAACTGACTGACAATGGGACACAGAGAGGACCCTAAAGCGAACTGGGCTATGGATTGATTCAGATAGTGACATTTTATTGGTTGGTTGTTTTTTCTTTAAAAGCGGTATGTCAACATTGCTTTGCTTCTACATATCAGAGTTGTGTACATTCCATAAAGGAGATAAGCAATGCTTGATGTACAAAGTAAGAACAAAATAGAAAAATCTGAAGAAAATGGAGGAAGTTGCCATACGTCATACAGTAGAAATCAGTAACTAGATGTCATCTGAAGTGTAATATTACCTCTTCAATGATGAGTTAGGGAGGAAATAAAAATACTCTATTTTAAACAAACATTTTATATATATATATATATTTTATGTATACTTTTTACATATAGTAGACCCAGTGATATCTGTAGCATTGTAAAAACTTATTTACAAATAGCTTTTTTAGACATTACATATACATCAGCACCGTAGTAAAAACAAAAACAAAACGAGCTCATTAAAATCTACCACTCTATTAGTTGGTCCTCAGACTGGGCACTTGCAGGAGGCTTTTAAAAGACAACGAGCCCCCTCTCTCCACCTCCAGTTTCTCATCATTGCTTGTATATTTCTTTCCTGTACCTGGCAGGAAAAAGTGATAAATTTGCATCCTACACTTTCTCGATTTACTATTTTTTTTTTTTTTTTACATTTTTATTTTTTGGTTTTCACGTGTTTCCACTCAGTTTCCCTAGTGGCAGTTCCTCCCCATTCCGGGAGGTCACAGTCACCTTGCCACCATCTCTTTGGAGAGGCACGCAGCTCCTCACCCTGGTACCTCTGGCTTTACTTCCTGTCTGAGCAGGTCTGGAACTCTGGGGATATGGAGAACAAATTAAGGGTTACCCTCTCCCTCTCCCTGGCACCCCACCTCAGCTTTCTTCGGCATCCTCTCTGCGCTCTCTTGGGTATGGCCACTTAAGTCCCCACAGGCTCCAGTCTTCTGTCGTAAGGTGTATATGAAGACAGAGAAGGAAGCCAGTTTGTAGGATGTACATGTGCTCTGGTGTGTGTGTGTGCACATGTGTGTGTGTAGGTGTGTGTGGGGGGAGGGGTCAGGAGGAAAGTAAACAACATGGACAAATGTCACATGACCTCCAAGATGGGATTGTGGGAGTGGAGGTAAAGACCAAGAGACAAGGCTTGCGACCATGGGAGGCGGTTCACTTCTTAGTTTTCACTTCAGCAGGCATGTGTGAGTTCCATGGAGAACGGCTGCACAGCTGTGGAAGCAGAGTGAGTGCCTTTAGGATAGTGGCCACACTTCCCTCTCCTCTCCTCTCCTCCGCACCAGATCGTTAAGACAGAGGTATGCCGTTCAGCTTTTCCATCTCTAGCATTTGATATTTGTCTTCTTGATGCTGGAGTTGATGAGCAAGGCTGATTCTGGAGTGCCATCGATGACACCATCTGAAAGAACTGGGCATCTTCAGGCCGCTCTTCCCTGGGGACTGCAGAAGCATGGGTGTGGCTCTTATAAACCCGCAGTTCTTATCAGTGCCGCCAGCCTACTCCGCTCCAGCGGAGAAGGTTGACTTTCCACTTGGTGGAAGAAGATTCCAGTGTCGCCTTCCATGCCAGGCACTGTCTACATTCTTGCATTTATGTTGACTCTGCCTCAGCCCTTCACTTCCTGGATAGTCTGTAGGGAGAAGTAAAGGCAGGCTGGCATGGAGGCTGGGAGGAGTGGAGGCAGGGGTGAGGATGGAAGGGGCCGGCTTGGCAGACACTGAACTGCAGGAGTCTTTCCACCCATGTGGCCATAAGCATATGAAAACCAGCTAGATGTGTCAAATTGGATGGGAGCTCAACCAGAGTGGTAGCCGCCATGGCCTCCAGCCGAAGCTGACCATCAGGGCTACTGGTTGGGCCCTTCTCAAGCATAGTTGGCCTCACCTCCAGGCCTGGTGAGGTGGCTGGCAGCAACACCTTACCGTTCCTGAGGGTCACCACTGGGCAGGAGACAAACAGGCCTGGCGGATCTTTGCTTGTTTCCCTGGGGCCAGCTCAGGTGAGCTCACGGTTCTTCATTCCTGCCTCCAAATCCAGGAACATGTCTGGAAGTGTACCTCTCTTTCTGACCTATGCACATGGCACGTGTGCCTCCTCTGCTGGGCTTCTTCTGGCTGAGACTCCATCTCTTGTCTCCAAAGCTGAGGTCTCGGGACCTGAGGCAGGAAGGCCTAAGGGGACCTCATCTTGGGCCAGAGTCCCTCTGGGCTGGAACAGCTCCTCTGGACCAGAAGATCCCAGGGGTGCTTAGCAGAGGAGCTCGTGTTGCCTCCACTTCCTCACCTGCTCTCTACATCCCTTCTCTGCAGGTGGGTATCGGCATGCCCTCTCTACTTGATTGCTCTGTGGAAGTCAGGTGGAACAATGCTCCACGGAGCCGGGGATGGACACCGGTGCCTTCTACTGTCAGCCAGATGTCATGTTCTCAATTTACGTGGGTCAAAAAAACAAAAAACAAGGATGGGTCTCCATCCTGTTTCCTTCTCACTTGTGAGGCGTCTAGCAGAAGAGCTCTTGGGTTCCCTCCTGACTAGGGGTTACCAAACAGTTCGTCAAGCTCTTGCATCCACTCATCCCCCGGGCCACTTTTGATGATGGAGTCCACGAGGTCTGTACTGTCTGGGAGGCCAGGGAAGGAAGCCCCAGCACCTTCACCGCTATAATTGTATGACATGTCCTGAGCGGGAGTCCGCTCATAGGCCTGGCCCTGGTTGCTTGCAGCAAAGCTGCTGCCTGCTATCTGCTGCTGTGCTGGGGGCTGGCTGAATGCCGGCATTCCAGGGACACCCTGGCTCAGGCCAGGCATGACCAGTGGCCTCACCTGGCTGGCACTTTGCTGTCCTACCAGGGGTGGCATCATCTGACGTCCCATAGCTGCTGGGTTGAGGCTTCTCATTGCACCAGTGTTAGCATCCATGACTGGCTGGCTCAGTCCTTGTGGGAAGTGTTGTTTGGTCAGTCTTGGCTGACCAGCTTGAAGTGGATAGCTGGTGCCATTGTTGAATGGTCCCAACTCTCCACTAGTCCTCCCGGGAACTCCCTGTAAGCTCCGCTGTTGCCAGTTTTGTGCTCCTTGCTGGACGGTTCCCATGACACTCTGAAGCCTTGGTGGGCCTTGGGGCCTAGGCAAGGCCTGGCCTACGGGCCCTTTCAGCTGCTGGTGCTGCTGCGAAAGAGCCGAGTTCACCAGCATGCTTTGACTGAAGCCACTCACCATGCCTACCCCCTGGCTGGAGGCTGGAGGCCTGGGTCCCTGGGGTTGGTTGTGTGGGATGCCCATGCCACTTTGGTTGGGATGCTGCAACATTTGTGTCATTCCTGCGTTCATGTTGTACATTCCTGGCTGGCTGGTTGGAGGGGCACTGTAAGGGGCCAGTCCTAACTCTGACTGTGCTGCTGCTGTAGCCATTGTCCCTGGGTTCTGGGAAGGTCCCATTCCCATCATGCCTGCATTCTGTGCCATCAACCTTGACGTTCGCACGCTCTGGAGAGCCGCCTGGTTTCTCACGGCTGCTATGTCCTGGGGTGAACCTACAGAAAGAGAAAAGACAGCCATCACCCACTGTTCTCTGTGTCAACACATTAGACATTGCTGGGATCTTCCTTGGGAATGACAATCCCGCATATGAAAGGATCTACTGCAATAATAAATCTTCAGGAAAAGGTCATTCCTTTTAATGATTATAACACATGAGTTGTGAACATTTTGCAAAATACTGAAAAGTACAAAGTCAAAAATGAAAGTCACCTGGTTCCCAGCATCCAGAGAAGATCCCTGCCAACTTTTATTTATATTTAAATAGGCACAGAAAATTGAGGTCATACCCCCGTGCTCCATTTGTTCATGTTTCAGATGCAAGCTATTTCCTTTCTGGGTATTATGCCATCAAGTCAGTGGGATGCCAACTTTTTGGGCTGTGTTGAATGTGGTGGTATATGCCTGTAAGCCCATCAACTTGGAAGATAGGGAGGCATAAAGATTGTAAGCTCAAGACTGGGCTACATACTGAACTCCACGCTGGCTTGAAGTATACGTAGTGGGATTCTGTCTCAGAAAGGAGGAGGAAGAAGATGAAAAAGGGAAGACGAGAATGTGTTCACTGCACATTCTCGAGCACATTCTCTTTGTAGACTTCATTCAGTTCAGTAGAGAACCCATTCAATGACTCTCCATTCAACTGTTTTTTTTTTTTTTCCCCTTTTATACATGGGTAGGGCTTGAGGTAAAAGGTCATTACCACTGCTTTCAAGCTGTCTGACCAATGAGGCATATTTTAGATCCACCCTGAAGCTCTCTGACTCATCATTGGCTAGTGCAAATGGGCCAGTGCCTGCAGCTAGAAAAAGAAACCACCTCGTCTCTCCTTCCTTGGCAAAGACCCTTGAGTCTTTCTGTAGCAAAGCCCACCTTTCTGGACAGGTGAGGAGCCTATGTTTTTGTACACACAGCATCTACTTAGGTCATTAAAAAGCAGTTGCATGTCCCTTTGAGCCAGATCCCCATAGTGCCAAGGAAAGCAGTCCTCCGGCTGATGTTGGAAAAATCAAAGTTAAAATTGCTTCACTCAGGACATGAGCCAGCAAGTCCAGCATCGAGCACAAGTTCTCCACTCCCCTTCTCCTCTTCTATACTCTCCCCTCCCCCACTCACCTTCCCCTCTTCTCTACTCTCCCCTCCCCCACTCACCTTCTCCTTTTTCTCTCCCCTCTGGACTAGGACTGCCCCGCCATGCAGACAAGACTGCTATTGGGGCCGACAAGCACTAGCCTGCCCTTACAAGTTGTTTAACTGTCAAAATACTCTGCAGCCTTGAGAAAGGAAAGCAGTCTGAGTCTACCCTCCATCCCAGGCTGGCTAGAACTTCTCTGTGACCACCAAGGATCAGTGGGCCTAATAGAGGCCCTCCAGGGATCCTTTGTTGTTGTTGCTCTTTTTCCATGTAAGTTCGTCGATGATGACCTGAATCTAAGTACTCGGAAAGCAATGCACCAGCCACCGACTTGCACACACGTCACAGTGGGAAGCCAGGGCCGGCAGGCACACAGTGACCTCACCTTGGAACTGATTGACCTGCTGCACTGGATATGGATTCCGTTGTTGCTGGAGATGCTGGCGGGGCAGGTGTGGCTGTTGTAACTGCTAGAAAAGATAAGAGAAGCCAGAGGTGAGACGGGGGGGGGG
>NW_022196898.1:2148722-2152604 GCF_008632895.1 Mastomys coucha
ACACAGTTGGGGATCTGCCAACTTTGGTAAAGGTAGTGTATTATTTTTCTCTCAAAGACTACATTTTGTGTGGAGAAAAAAAAAACCCACATACACAGAGGCAAGGGCTGCATAAAGTCAACAGTGGGTGTGGGTGGATTTTCACAAAGTGGAAATACCTCGAAAACGAGTCCCACCCTCAGAGCCAGAATCAGACACGTGTTAGAAGCCCCCCTTTCCAGTCATCCCTTTCCCAGAGCACCATTAACTTAACTTTGACCTCCACAGACTATGTCTTGCTGCCATCATACTACACTGAATTCATACAATGCCTGTATTCTGTGCCCGGTGCCTTACATTTCCCATAAGACTGGCAAGGTTCCTTCATGCCAAGGCGGACGCTTCCTCTTCAGTACTAACTAGTATTCTACCGTATGGATATACCACAATGTACTCATTCTTCCACAGACAGTCATTTTGGGTGTCCTAGTCTGGGGCTGCTGCAGATGCCACTACTCTGACTTGTCTCCTGCTGATATTTCCTTGTGCTCGATGCTGGACTTGCTGGCTCATGTGCTGAGTGAAGCAATTTTAACTTTGATTTTCCAACATCAGCCAGAGGGCTGCTTTCCTTGGCACTATGGGGATCTGGCTCAAAGGGACAAGCAACTGCTTTTTAATGACCTAAGTAGATGCTGTGTGTACAAAAACATAGGCTCCTCAGGGGCCATGTTAAAAAAAAAAAAGGCTAATCTTACTCCCATGAAGGCATACTACCTGTACAATACATGTCTCCAAGTAAAATGCTCTGAATTGGCTGTGCCGAAGCAGCCGTGTGGAATCCCACCTATTCAGGGAGTCCATGGCCTGCCTTTTAGTCTTTCTTCTTTGACTTGCGTGGGATTCTGTGCCACCAGCATCATTACCAACCTGCTGGGCAGGCTGTTCCAATCATTATAGTGTGCATGGGAGAGAGACACAAGGGGCGAGCAAGGGGAAAGGGCAGGGAAAGGGCTTTGAGTTCTCGGTTGGCCATCACCTAGTCACGTGACCTTTGAAGCACTTACAGGCTTTCTCCCAGCTGCTGAATATTCATTAAGTTCTTTTCATCTGGGAGAGCCCAAAAGAACAGGCAACCAGATCCCCAGCTCTTTAGAGTGTTCATTACAAAAATAACACCTACTGGCTACTTCTTACCACATGTGTTTACTTCCATTTTCTCTCTCACGTTTGTTCCTAGGCAGGTCTGTAATTTTCCGAACGTCTTTCTTTCCCCTAAAAGGCCAGTCAGCATTCAGGCATCCAAAGGAAACAAACAAACAACCCCCCTCCCCAAAACAGCTTCTGCCCCATCAGCCCAGCCTATGTGTCTACCATGGGATTCTACAGAAAAAAAAGAGATCAATCAATGTGTTGAGCAATATGAGTGGAGGCCAGAAACCAAGCAAACCTTTCAGGCAATGATACAAGGATGTTATTGGGAGTTAAGCAGAGCTTTTAAAAGTTTTCCCTGGCCTGGGGAGATAGCTGAGTCAGGACAGTAATTAATTGCCTCGGACGCAAGATGCTCCGGGTTTGAGTCCTACAGTCCAGGTTAAAGAAAAAAAGAAAAGTCAGGCATGGTATAATCCCAGGGCTGGGGAGGCAGAAGCAGGCATCTCTCCAGACAAACACTCTAGCCTACTTCTCAAGCTCCAGGCCAGTGAGACACCCTGTCTTAACAAGCAAGGTGGACAGCGCCAGAAGAATGGTACCTGTGGTTCATTATAGCCTCCACATGCGCACAGCCACAGGCACACGCACACGGACATGTTTCTCCTTGTCAAACTTCCTATACAGTATACAAGTTTAAATATCTCATTTACAGGGAGAAAAAAGTCTGTGGTTGTGGTGGGCTGAGCATGGCCCGGAGCCAGGATTCTCTAATTTCCTTCCCTGCTCTATCTTTTTCTGAGCTTGAGGTCTCAAACCACAGTTCTTCCCCAACTTCAGCCTTCCTGCCTGCAAGTGATGAAACTTCGGAATCTTAACTGTTTATCTGAGCCCTCAGATGGGGAGGTCTGCTCGTCCTCTGTGAGTGGACAAGCGGGGACACGCCATGTGCTTGTCCAGAACCCGGCATTAGCCTCAGTTCCCACCTGTTTTTAACCTTCTTGGCTCTGACTGCCTGATCAGCCAAGTTCCAGGGGATAGGCAGGATCTCAAATCTGTCCGTTTTCCATCACGGGGCCCCTCAGGAAACACAAGTGTTTCCAATATATTGTTTCCAGAACTGAAAGTGACAGGGCATGTTCAATGCTGCCGAGGCTAAGAAAATTGCAAAGTCAGCGTGGTGCTGATGTGACAATCAATATTTACTCTCAGGGCTGGGGTGCAGCCCAGAAGCAGAGCACTGGCCTAACATGTGTGAGGCCCTGCGATCCATCCCTGGCATGGCAAAGAAAGCTCAGCAGAAAGCTGAGAGCATCCCACCGTGGAGGCCCTGAGTCACCCGAACTCTAAGCATCATATGGGGCACAGGCAGGTGAGACATTATATTGACATGAATGGTATATGGGCTGTAGCTTTTCTACAACAATCCCCAATATTGTCACGTGTCCCAGGAGCCATTTCCATATACATTTGTGCAAAGCATAGTTTTCTAGGGACTTTGCATTCTTTACCTCAAACAAACTTTAACATGGGAAAATTATGCAAACCTAACCTGCTAGATGAAGACAAACTGATTTTTTAAAAATGCATGTGTGTGTGTGTGTGTGTGTGTGTGCGTTGTGTGTCAAGGTACAGGCAACCTCTGATACTTTTTCACTTTCTATTTTGTTTGAGATAGGGACTCTGGCTTGCTTCTGTATATGCCAGTTAGCCAGCCTGGTGGCTTCTGAGGGTCCCCTGTTCCTCCCCCATCTCATGGTAGATGTTGTGATTCCTGATGGGCATTACGGCACCTGAGTTGAAATGCAGGTCCTCAAGCTTATACAGAAAGCAGTTCACCCATCTCTTCAGCCTTTCATGATCTACTTATTTATTCAAAATCATATTAAAAGAGAACAGGATAGACAAGTCCCGACCCTGAGCTGGGTGATGGTCCCTTATAAATTGTATATATGGTTGCTAGGGCAACTCAGACAGTTTTTTTGTTTCCTCCATGTTTTCCAGGTAGGCCCACCTCATCATGATTCTGAGGTATTTCTATCTTGTCTCCTTGTCCAAAGGCATGGGCTTGACACACCTCTTCCTGCAATCTTCCACCTCCCATTTTGCTCCCCAGGGCTTGGCTGACCAGGCTGTGGGGTGGCATGAGAGCATAACCCCCAGTGGGCACTGATGAGGTCTGCCTGGCTAGTCCGGACTCCTGCTGTGTCTCGCTTGTAGCATGTGTATCAGAAATAATCTCTCAGGGCATCAGGCACACCTGAAAATGTCCTGGGCTTGGTGGAGGAGAGATTTACAAAGCCCAGAGCCCCTTAGCAGTTCCATTTATCACTAGCGCAGAGATATTAGCACAGCTCCTTGTCACACACCTTATGCAGGGTGAGAGGGATGGAGGTTTGTTTGTACAATAGCTGCCAGGTGGCTGACTGACCTTGGCAAGAAGGGAGATAATTACATGGCTGTTCAGGAGCAGAAGCAAGGTAAGCTCAACAGTACACATTTTCTCTTCGGAGGGTGACTGGTATTATTCGTAAACTGCTAGTCTGGGTGGGTAGGGGTCTTGGCGTGTCTGTAGCCCACTCAGTACCTTGAAGAGGAAATTCCAAAATTCTAATTCTATTAGGAACAAGGTATGAGCAAGAGTCAAAGCTTTGCTGGACTTTTCAGCCCAACCATGATACAGGGCCTGCCTGCTGTGTGGGATGCCCACCTGTGACACATACAGGCCTGCCTGCTGTGTGGGATGCCCAC
>NW_022196898.1:2152636-2159252 GCF_008632895.1 Mastomys coucha
TGGGATGCCCACCTGTGACACATACAGGCCTGCCTGCTGTGTGGGATGCCCACCTGTGACACATACAGACCTGCCTGCTGTGTGGTATGCCCACCCATGATACAGGGCCTGCCTGCTGTGTGGGATGCCCACCTGTGACAGTGCCTGCCTGCTGTGTGGGATGCCCACCTGTGATACAGGGCCTGCCTGCTGTGTGGGATGCCCACCTGTGATACAGGGCCTGCCTGCTGTGTGGGATGCCCACCCGTGATACAGGGCCTGTTTGCTGTGTGGGATGCCCACCTGTGATACAGGGCCTGCCTGCTGTGTAGGATGCCCACCTGTGACATATACAGGCCTGCCTGCTATGTGGGATGCCCACCTGTGACAGGGCCTGCCTGCTGTGTGGGATGCCCACCCATGATACAGGGCCTGCCTGCTGTGTGGGATGCCCACCTGTGATACATACAGGCCTGCCTGCTGTGTGGGATGGTGACCTGAGATACAGGGCCTGCCTGCTGTGTGGGATGCCCACCTGTGACAGGGCCTGCCTGCTGTGTGGGATGCCCCCCTGTGATACATACAGGCCTGCCTGCTGTGTAGGATGCCCACCTGTGATACAGGGCCTTCCTGCTGTGTGGGATGCCCACCTGTGATACAGGGCCTGCCTGCTGTGTGGGATGCCCACCTGTGATACAGGGCCTGTCTGCTATGTGGGGTGGCCTATGCAGGCCCCGTCGGGGCCATCAGAGGCTCTCTTATGGACAGACTTAGGCAATTCCTTGGGATAACATTAAAGCAGACACAAGCATCTAAAGACAGAACAAATCAGAAGCAAGAGGGGTGCTCTGCAGGGAAGGCTTTCTTCCAGAGCAGGAGGATCATAAGGCTGGGGTGGATGAGTATGCTTAGGGTAAAGGCTTGTTTGTACTGGGCCTTTCTTTAACTCACGGATTTCCTGAGTTGTAGGATAGGCATCAGGGACTTTCTCCAGTTACACCCTCTCTGTGACCCCCTGTTCATGTTCTCTGATAGTTCTGTGTGCCTTGCTGTGTTGTTCTCATTGTCTTAGTTAAGGTTCTATTGCTGTGAGGAGACACCATGACCACAGCAACTCTTAAAAAGGCAAACATTTAATTGGGGCTGGCTTACAGCTTCAGAGTGAGTTTAGTCCACTATTCATTATGGTGAGAAGCATGGTGGCATACAGGCAGACCTGGTGCTGAGAGCTCTACATCTGGATCCAAAGATGGCAGAAGGAGACTGCCACACTGGGCATAACTTGAGTATAGGAGACTCGAAGCCTGTCCCCACAGTAACACACTTCTTCCAACAAGGCCATACCTCCTAATCTTTATAGCCAAGAACTCAAACTCATGAATCTATGGGGGCCCTTCCTATTTAAACCACCACACAAATCTAATATTTACAACCAACTCAGTTGAATTCTCTACTCTTTCCTTCTAATTTTTTTTCTTTCTTCTTCTATGTTCCTATGACAGGTGACAACGGTGACTTTCTCACCAATAGGAGGTGCCAAATAAGTGCTTGCTGAATTGATGGCTTATACCTTAGGGAATGTTCCTTACCTGCTCAGCCAGGATCTGCTGCTGCTGCTGTTGCTGCTGCTGCTGCTGCTGCTGCTGCTGTTGCTGCTGCCTCTGCTCCCGAAGGAACTGTTGCTTCTGATGCTCCATCAGCTGGGCTCGTTGATCCATTAGCATCTGCTTCATGATAGCTGCCTGTGGCTGGCTGCCTAGAAATCCAAGGCCCCCAGGACTGGCTCCGGAGACCATGCTGCCTGACCCTGGGGGCACAGAGCTCTGCATAGGGCCCGTGGTCCGGGGAAGACCAACCGCATGCTGCTCCTACAGGAACCAGAAGAAAGCAATTTAGAAATTCTGCTGGACCACTTCTGACATTTCAGGGGAAACTTCTGGGGAGGTGAATGGGGCTTGGGGATTCCAGGGGTCCAGAGTGGTGCCGGTTACACCTCCAGAAAACCATCTTGTTGGCCTCGCCATAGTAGAACTGGAGAGGCTTACAGGGGCAGGGAACAGAGAATGGGTCTGGGAAATGGGAAACCATGTCATCTGTTTGAGATGGCATGACATAGTGACCGAGCACTGGGAACTCAACACTCTGATTCTTTAAAGAAAGGAAACAGTCCTCAGGGTGGGCTCACCATAGACTCAAAGGCAATCCCACCCTCACCTTTCTTCATAATCCTAGCACTTACTGTTTACCTTGCTAAAATGGGTATCTTAGTAAATAGGAGAGACGTTCACAGAAGCCACATACTGCCGCAGTGCTAACAAACAGACCGCACGCTTGATGTTAGTCCAACTAGTCAAAACACTTGCTTTTGTGTATGTGTTACGTTATTTTGTGCGTGTGCATTTTAATTCTGTCAGGCAGAGGTTTGATAGTAGGAACTGAAAATATTTTGTTTTGACCAAAGCTATGTAATCTCAAGAAAGGGACTTCTGGGGAAGACCAAAGGGTTCAGTCGGAGGGGGAAGAGCACGAGAAGGTAACGGTAAGGAAATATAATCAGAGTGAGTTATATATATGAAATGAGAAATGATACATTTTTAAAAGATATGTAATCTCCTAATCTCTTTAAAAATAAAATCGCATCTCATGTGTCTGGGATAATTTCAGCACCAGGGACTGGATTGGAACTCTTGGTTCTATAATTATTTTTCAGAGACTTGACAGCAACTTATAAGGATTGACCCCCAGAGAATAGAGGTAATGTGTAAAATAGCTGATCCCAAAGAGCCCAAGGCTACCTGGAGAATGCTCTCAGAAGGGCTGTCTACACAGCTGGACAGTGGAGGCTACCAAGGGAAAATGCTAATGGGCACGGAAGGAATGTAGACACAACCGTCAGTTTCTAGACGCTCCTAGCAACAAAGTGGCAATGGCAAATGCTGTCTGAATGTCCTGTGGAAACAGTCCTTCCTTCCGGCCTGAGCACAGACGCACGGACTTAAATGGCATGCACATAAGGACAGGCACAGTAGTACCGTGAGGCATCCCCTCATGAGGCCTAACAAGAAGAATCAATAAAATAAAACATCTACTATTATTTTAAATTATAATCCAAGCTGGACTTTTAATATATAACCCCCTCTGAGTGGCTACTGTTTTGATATAGATGTGCCTGATTGTGCATGCAATTTTTTCTCAAAATACAGCAACAAGATTCTGTCTGCCTCTCCAGGGCCAGTTTGGGGCTGATTCCCTATTCCCCATAAACCTGGGCTTGTTGGCCTCCATCTTCTCTCTTTGCCTGGTGCTGACCCAGGCAGACCATCCTTTCTGGTGAAGTTCCACCTAATGCTTCATCCGTACTCACTCTGCCTCCCTGCACCCAAACAAAGCTGGATAAGCAAAACAAAGCGTATCACTTCTATGGCCCCAGAAACAATAGCGGAGGGAGTTATGGTTAGTATGTGAAGTTGTTCAGGTCACAACAGGATGGTCCCCCTAGGAGAACCAGGGTACTGATGCTGAGTCGACCTCAGTATTATTTCCACTTCCCTGAACTCAAAGTCTGCAGGGCCAAGCACACATAGCAGAACAGCCTATGGTCTAAATATGAGTCATGCTTTTTTGGTGTAAGTGCTGGCTAAATTGTGTGTGTGTGTGTGCTTCTATGTGCAGCTGCCTGCAGAGGTTAGAAGAGGGCATTGAATTCCTTGGAGCTGGAGTTCCTGGTAGTTGTGAGCCTCCTGGTATGGGGGCTGGGAACAGAATTCTGGTCTGAGAGAGAGAGAGAGAGAGAGGGAGAGAGAGAGAGAGAGAGAGGAGGAGGGAGGGAAGGAGGGAAGAAGGGAGGAAAGGAGACAGACAGAGAGACAGAGAGAGACAGACACAGAGAGACAGAGACAGTTTGCATTCTTAACTGCTAAACCATCTCCATGGTTTTTATTTATGCATGTTCTCTGGAATCAGCTGGAGAGCTATGAAATACTTTTAATGTTAATAAAGGCCCTTTATGGCTGCAGGTATCCAGGTACACAGGAAACTTCCCTGATCTTCTCGTTCAGCTTGCTACCAGTTTCTAAGCTACCCTTCCTACAGGATCAAGCTGTTCCTTGTCTCCTTGAGAGACAAATGGCTGACCAACCTAACGCTTCACACTAGAGCTAGCCGACTAGCAGAAGGACAGATAATAGTTTTTCTCCCATGCATTTCAGTCTGTTTAATACTTCACGGTGTTGATGAGGAAAGATTTGAAGGGAAAATGAGATCCAAGGAAAGACACCCCTTTCTTTAGCTTGTTTTTGAAAGGACTGTTCTATCTGGCCCTGTTTCTCTCCATGCGCTTTGAAATTTTATTGCTCATGTGACCCTCTGCATAGCTGAGGAATGTAGCCAGGAGCGAAGGGCTGCTTTCATAGCCTTCTCTCCCCTGAGAAAATAAGAGAGGCAAGCGAGGTGACGATGTTCATACACCCAGCCACATTTGGTCCCTGTGGGCACAGTCAGGCCATTACCTCTGGGGTTACTTTCTTTCCCCAAATGGTCCTGTCCCCAAAGTTATTAAGGTTCTCAATGCAGACTCCAGGACCCAATATGGCTACAACGTTGCCTTCCAAACCCAGCATTTTTCGGGCCTTCCCAGCAAGTGTACAGGTGTGTCCCAAAGTGTGAAAGCGCACCATGACTGGCTTTACAAATGAAGCTGGTGCAGGCTGTTTATGTCACGGGGCTTCTTTTAACCTCCAATCTAAGAGGGCTTAATGAGAAATAGTCTGTCAAATTCTAGGATTCCAAGTCCCTGCTCTTGTTTCTATGGAGGACACACACTGGGTTGTGCAATTAGAGGAAACCAGAGTGAGCTTTCGTCATGCGACATGTAATGCCTTGGAGCCAAATGATGCAGTATTTTTAGTTTTAATTACTGGTTTGTTCTCCACTCCCAGCCCGGCGACCTCCCCTTGCTTTCCATCCAGAATCTTAATACATTCTCCTCTCCTTGAATCCAATTTGCTATGCAGATCTTCCAGGCTCTCCAAATACTCTCACTTTTCAGTAAAATAAGGGGAGGGAAAAAAAGAGAGAGAGAGATCAAAACCAAAGAACCTGTCTTACACATTCACCTTCCGCTCCAGGGACAAGAGCTTAACAATTTTCTAACGGCTAGAGTGAGGGAGGAGGGTGTAAACAACACTCTAGCCTCCCCCAAAGAGGCAGTTTCCGACTTCAAAAATCAGAGGCGATAAAAATATCTTCCGAGAACAGCCAGCTGTTTATTTATAAACCCACTTGTGGGGAAACTTGCTTTCTCTGAAGGGATTTTTTTCCCCCAAGAACATGAAGCATTTGGGTGATAGAGGCCAGAGATGCGGCGGGTATGGAAGATCATTGGTTCCTGGGAGGGACAGGATGCGACATGCTGTGTACTTGGATCCAGCAGACCCTGGGCTTCAGCCTTTTTTTAGGTGGCCCCGAGGGGACCCTCTTGAGCAGCTGTCGTTCTGCCGGTGGCCCAGCAGAGGGTGGTGTGAGCCCAGGACCGCACTCCAGGCCTAGCGCTGAGTTCCCCCCACCCTCCTCACCCCCATCACAGATGGCTTAATCAGGGCTGGGTCCCCCGCCCCGCCCGGGCCGCCGTTGTGGACGTGGAGCCAGGCAGTCAAGTGTTCCTGCGTACAGCAGGTAGCCTGGCAACTGCGAGCATAATACGGAGCAGATGGTGTTCGCACGGCGTGATGGACATCACACACGACAGCCTGAGACAATCCAGGAATTCCCTGGTGGCTCGAGGCCCTCTTTGCACAAAATGAGTTCTCTCACCATGGCGGTGCATCTTAAGGGGTGGAGGTCTCTCCTTCCCTACTCTCTGACACCGAACTGGTTTCTTATTACGGACTTTTCTCCAGCCAGAGGGAAGAGGGACTTGTCGGGGTGGGGTGAGGGGTTGGGGGCAGGAGCAGGATGTGTAAGGAAAACGAAGGGGAGCAGGAAGAGATGCAGGGGGGCAGTGGCGGCCAGATCCAGCCGCACCTCGCTGTTGGAGAGAACAGGGTTCCTCTAGCCAGAGAGGCACAAAGCCTGTGCAGGGAGAAGAAACCTCTGCTCATCCAGCAACCGTGTGGCCTACCAGTCGCCCAAATGAAATTTAGGGTTTTCGTTAAAAAGTCCCCCGAGGCGTAATTTAGCCTCTTCAGCTCCAGCCTATCTGCTTACAAGTCCTCAGGGGGCTTCGGCAAAGCGCGCAGGAGTAGGGCCGGGAGCTCCAGGCTGGCCAGAGAGCGCCTCACTGCTTGGAGATCCTAACAAAGACCAAAGCTCATGAGCAGGGCGGGTGCCTTGGGGCCCCTGAGAAACTCAGCCTGACGCTCTGGGGGTGGGCATATTGCCCAGTGCCACTACCCCCGCGCGATCCTGTAGCATGGAGAAGTCAAGAGGAAAGGACATGTATGTAGGGCTGTTGTGGGTAAGAAAGAGTTGGAATAAATCAATAAGCAGACAGAAAACAAATTCTCTCTCTCTCTCTCTCTCTCTCTCTCTCTCTCTCTCTCTCTCTCTCTCTCTCTCTCCCTCTCTGTCTCTCTCTTCCTCTGTTTCTGTCTGTCTCTGTCTCTCCCTCTCCCTGTCTCTCCCTCTCCCCCCCCCTCTC
>NW_022196898.1:2159262-2185294 GCF_008632895.1 Mastomys coucha
CAATCTCGGGCCCAATGAATTTTTGACTAAATTCTAAGTATCAAAAGACTTCATATCCAGTATTTAGAGGCTGTCTACAAAGGCAAGTTTTAAGGTTCAGAGGGTGAGGGTCTATGGAAGGTGACAGCTAAGGTCACACCTGCCCAGTAAGAGTTTAGTGCTTTCATTGACAGTGAGCAGCAGTCAGGATGAATCCATCACCCCAAGGACCTCTGTTGTGACTTCCAGAGGCCTGGGCAGGCCATCTTGTCTCCATCCAGAGTGCCTTGAAACATTGAAAATCGCGTCTAAAAGTGGTCAGCAACAATGAAAACTTTGGAGATGAAAAAGGCTAAGAAGATTGAACACCCCCCGCCCCCTCATTCCATAAGAGCAATCGGTGTACAGCAAAGGCCAAGGGTACAGCTTCTCAAAGCGCGGCCCAGGCTCACCTTGCATTAGCATTCCCTGGGAGCGCTGCAGAAATGCTGATTCCCTGGCTCCACCAGGCCTACCAAATCAGACCAAGTTCTCCAGGTGATGGGATATCCTGTAGGAGTTTGAGAATTACTGGAGCGAGTAATCCTGGCTGATTGCAGCCTGGCCCTGATTTGATTGCAAACTTGCATTTTCAAAATCAAGCCTGGGTGCAGGCTTGCTCTGGCTTTAGTGTGAAATCTGCTGCATTTAGAATCAAACTCCCCCTCCATGCTCAGGGCCGCCAGGCTGGCTCAGTAATATTTGTCATAAAGACCTGAGAATTCTCAAGGGAACCAGGGGCCATAACTCTTTCTAGAAAGATGGTATTCCAGTTGCAACTGATCTCTGGAAGCAGAAAGGTAGCCAAGACCAAGGGAGGAGGCTTGGGGGAGGGGACTGGGAGTTGGAGGTTCTTAGCTAAGGGAGAGCACCAGGCATGCCCTGAATTTTCCTAGGGTAGCATGATAGAAAGCTATGAATTGACGAATATTCCCTTTGGTTGGAAAGGGTTCTTTAAATCAAGAGGAGACCACAGGGCCACACTAGACGATAATGGACTCGCAGGAGGAACTCAGCATAGGCAACGGCTCGGCTAGGTGCCTTTACCTGTGTAATCGGACTCATTCGGTTGATTGGAAAGCACAAGTCTCTGAGAGGTTAGGGAACTTGTCTGATGGTCCCATGGCTGGGGCGGCATCTTTGGGATTTGAACTTTTCTACCAAAACAGACATCTGGTCTTAATTGAGCAGAGGGCCCAGGAACACTCCAGAATATAAAGAGCGAGTGACAAGAAGGGGGGAAAGACCCGGACAGGGTAGAAACTACTAGAATCGAAAAGAAATCAAAGAATGAAACTAAATGTGAACAACAACGACAACAACAAAACCAGACTTTTTTTTTTAGTATTGTTTTCTGAGACTCCAAATCAGGATGTTTCTGTATTATCAACTTTGACATTTTTTTAAAAAAAAAGGGCAGGAGACTAGGCCATCCAACCGTAAGTGGAAGATGAAACAAAGTAAATTAAAATCTGAGTTCCCTCTGAAGTCTACCGAGTGTCAGGGCAGAAGCATGGCCTGTGGATGGTGGCAATCCTGTATGAATTTCCTTTTTCATCCAGTTTTTTTTTTCACTGTGGGGTTGGGAAGCAGCTTACAACGAACTCCCACCACAGCCCCATAGCCCCCAGACCCTTCTGTTTACAACAAATTCCCACCAGAGCCCCACAGCTTCCAAACCCCTCTGTCTCACAGCTGATTGGAGAAGGTTGCACTGCAAAGCTTGTTTTCAGTGGGATACACTGGAGCATGCTTGTAACAGAGGCACTAAGGAGACAGAGACAGTTGAGGGCTAGCCTGGACTACAAAGTGAGACCCTCCTATTGTTTGTGTGGTTATGTCCCCCAAACAGTTGAGTTTTAAGGCTGTGACTAACAATTTAGGAAGTGTTTCTCTCTAACAGTAGGCACTAACGGCCAGTTCTACTATCAAGAAGTTCTTTTCCTTATGAGGACCCAGGAACCCAACCAGGAACTCAGCTCCTCAATGGGACCATGACTGAGACACTCTGCTGGCATAAAAGGCATCTTCAGGTCATTACTGTTATTGCTGAAGCGCGCTCTCTCTCTCTCTCTGTTTCCCTCCCTCCCTCCCTCTTCTCTCAGAGAGGGAGACACACACACACACACAGAGAGACATACACATACAGAGAAACAGAGAGATACATAGAGAGACAGAAAGACAGGGAGACAAAGGTTGATGTAGCCTGTCTCACTCTTTTGCTCTCTACATTATTCTTTGAGCTGGGTTTCTCACTGAGCCTGGAACTCCTGGGTTGTCCAGACTGGCTGAGTAGTAGGAGCAAGGCCCTCCTGCCTCTGCCTCTCCAAACCTGAGATTATAAGCTCTTCATGACCTGGGTGCTGAGGACGACCTTGGGTTCTCAGGCCGGCTTTGCAAGCATTTTATCCATTGAGCCATCTGCCCAGCTCCTGCTTGTGTAGTACATCTTCAGAGTAGAGCGAGTGTTGTCCTTCTAGCTTGGTTTAATGGAAAAGAAACCAGGACTTTAAGCTTGTTGTTTTCCCCCCTAGATTTTCAGTGAGCAGATAGACGATGTCTACTTAGACACTGAAGATGGCAAAAAGTTGCAGCCACAAGCTTTTCATCCACACATTGAAAATGTCGGAAACAAACTACGTCCAGACTTTTCTCTTGTCATTATTCTCTAAACAATATAACACTAACAACTATTTACATAGCATTTACATTTTTAAGGTATCACAAGTGGTCTAGAGATGATTCAAAGTATACGGGAGGTCTGTGTAGGTCCTATGTATATCTCATGATAGCTCAGATAAAAGATTTGAACTTCTTTGGTGTGTTAGACCCCCTCCCCAGGTTCTGAGGGATGGCTGCATTGAAAAGATGCATGCTGGGCTAGAGAGTTAGCTTGTTCCTAGGAGTGAGTACCACTTCTGCAGAGGACACATATTCAGTTCCCACACCCATTCCAGGCAGCTCACAACTACTAGTAACTCCAGAAATATGATCCAGCGCTCTCTTCTGGCCACCACAGGCACCTGCACTCCCATGACAGATACACACACCTATATATGTGATTAAAAACAGAATCTTTAAAATAGGCATGTTGTTGGCTTTTCTGCTCTTAGCCACTCAATCACAGAAGTTTTAAAAGCAACGTAGGAAAGTAGGAAAACGAGAGAGGCAACACTTGTTTATAGTACTAAAACAACCACTGCTCAGCTTACAATTGCAAACACACACAACCCTCCTTTCCTTAGCATGCAAAAACATATTTTCATGCTCTTGATCATGCCATACATCTGACAGTATATCCTACAGAGTCAAACTCTGTAAGATGGGAAAGCGGGAAGTTCCAACTTGCCAAATGCTTAAACACAAGTTACAGTTTCCTGGCGGTGTATCTCAGCGGCTCATTCCCGGCAGTGTATGCTGTTTCTTGAGGATGGAGGCATGTGTCTTTTACCCCTAGCACCCAACATAGTTAGAAGCACAGCTGCAACAAGCTACATGTTTGTGGAATTCAGCTAACTAGGCATGATGAATTCTAGCCTAAGCCAAAGGTTGTGGGGGAAAGATGTCTGACAGACTGCTTCTTTGAGGGCCTGGTAGGGCCCTCTGTAATATTAAGAAATGAGTTAAAGTTAGCAGGACTCTGTGAAGCTGTGAGAGAGCAACCAAGGGAAAGGTCATGTTTTCAAGGACTTTTTTGGGCATAAAAATACAACCAAAAAAATATCAAACTGTTCTTATCGGTGCTTGGACCAAAGTCACAATCTCACCCCACATCAGAAACACAACTCCGAGAGCTGTGCTTTTCCTCTGCATCTGATGTAAATTACAGACTTCCTCCGATCCTTTTGTTGCATTTAATTCCACCACCAAAGCAACGCTAAATTGGTTAAAAGTTCATTAGTGCACAACAATAGTGGCTCGATTAAATAAATTATGGCACATCCATACCATGAATGTGAGGCAGTCAATGGAAATCATGCCTTCTTGGATGGTCTAATCACACAGAGGGAACTTACTGTGTACAGCTGACAGAGAAAAAAATAAAACATCTCTGAAAACACTAGTCACAGGAAATATCATATAGTCACACACACACACACACACACACACACACACACACACACACACACACACACACACATCCCTGTCTGACAGTATATAATATATAATATTAGAGACAGGGTTCACTGTGTAAGCCTAGCTGGCCTGGAACTCAATATGTAGACCAGGCTGGCTCTGATCTCACAGAGATCTTCTTGCCTCTACCTCCTGAGGGCAGGGATTAAAGACGATCTTTACCATTCCCAGCTCCAATTTTTGTACTTTAATATTTTTATATTATGAATGCATGACACTTTTAATTTTTAAGTTACATTAATTAATTAATTAGTTTGTTGCCTGTATGTGTGTGGGGGGGGTGTGGGGTATTTGTGAAGTAAAACATGCAAATGAAGCCCAGAAAATAATTTTCAGGAGTGAGTTCTCTCCTACTACCACTCAGGTCCTGGGGACTAAATTCAAGTTGTTAGGGTTGGAGCATTGGCTTGCTGAGCAGAAATGTGCTAGACTTCTACACAGATGTTACTTTTTTATTGTTTGTGTTTTTGTTTTGGGACAAGATTCCATGTAGTCTAGGATGGCCTCGAACCTACTGTGTGGCCTAGGATGACCTTGAACTTCTGATCCTTTGGCCTCCAGCTCCCAAGTGCTGAGATCACAGACATTTGTCACCATGACCACTTAAGTACTTTGAGTCTAAGAGTGAGTCTAAATTGACATGGGATAGAGTGTAGTTCATGAAGGACCCAGGACACGCCTGGTATGTGGCTAAGTCCCTCTGAATCTACTCTCTGCAATAGAAACTGCTCAAGGCCTAGAATGTGCGAGCAATTGGGTTTGCTCACCACATCCATCCTGGCTTTCACTGCTTCAGTGGAAAGCCCTTGAGTACAACCAGGAAAGGCTCAGAGGACAGCGAACACCTTCCAAATCCTATCTTGCCTTCAGTGGAACTAATCTGCTCTCTGTGGCACTTCTTTATTCTAGGTTGGAAACCACAGAGATGGCTAAGACCGCTTAGTGGTGCATGCTTGAAATCCTAGAGCCCTGGGGTCTCTAGGAGCCCAAGGCTGTATCAGTTCCTATGCTGTTGCTTCGAAACAGTACCTGACAGAAACAAGGTATTCTTCCCTTAAGGAAGAAGGAAAGATGAAAGGAAGGAATCCTAGTTACTCTTCAACTATCATGAGAAGACAATATGATCAAGGCAACTTGGGGCCTTGCTTACAGTTTAAGATGGCTACTCAGCATGGCAGGAAGCAGACAGGCGGGGAGCTGGAGCGGCAGCTCAAAGTTGTACATCTTGATCCACAGGCAGAAAGCAAAGGCTGCTCACTTGGAGGGGTGATGAGGGGATGGGAGTTTTGGGCTTTTGAAACCTCAAAGCCCTAGAGACTCACTCCTCCTACAAAGGCACATCTCCTAATTCTTCCCAAAGGGTTCCACTCTCTGGTGACTAAGCATTCAAATATGTGAGCCAAGGGGGGCCATTCTCATTCCAACCACCAGGGAAGAAGGGTTTATTTCGCTCATAGTCTGAGGGTAGAGTCCCTCACGGTGGGGAAGTCATTGCAGCTAGAGCGTGAGGCAGCTGGTCATGCCACATCCATAGTGGGCAGGCAGAGAGAGAAATACTGATGCTCATGTTGGTCCCCCCTTTTTCTCTACAAAGTCAGGGATTCCAGTCCATTCAGGGTGGGTTTCCCCACCTTAACTAACCCTATCTGAAAACTCCATCTCAGAGGTTCTTGGGAAGTTTTGTCTCCTTAGTAATTCTAAAGTGTGCCAAATTGGCAACATTAACTCCCACAGGCAGAGTCGCACAAGTCTTCTCTGTGGGCTGTAAGACCTGCTGAGAACAATGTAGCAAAGGAGGGCAACAGAGCTTCTGCCGCCATCCAAGAGGCTGCCCTCGGGTATCACAATTCACAGACTGTAAATGGCTTGTCAACTTTTGTTAGTGTCTCCACCCATCTGACTTCTACTTCCTTTCCTTAACTTACAAACTGGGAGTAGAATGGTCTCAGCTCTTGTCTACAACCGGGATACTTTTTTCTTGGGTATTCTCCCCTAGTCCAGAGCTTCCTCTCCCAGCCTCCAGCCTTCTGATGAACTTCTCAAAGCCAAGGTTGCGCAACGGATATACAGGCCTATCTTGTGTTATACTGGGAGACTGGCCAATGTTTCCATTTATAGACAAGAGCACTGCTGGGCTGCTAAATGGAGCGTGGTGCTGGTGTGGCTGCAAGATGAAGAAAGGAAAGAGATGGAGCTCATGGCTTACAGGGAACCCTTGAACCTCCTCCGCTAGCCTGGGGACAGTGGCTGAGGAGACTCAGCTCTAACCATCTGAGAGGAGAGTCTACCAGATAGCCACCCATTTCCATCCCTGCCAAACACTGCCACAGGAGGGGCAGGGCAGCCTGCTCTGCTGGCCTTGTGACAGCTGGGCCCATTTGTAGGCAAACCACTTGAGTATGTGAGGCTGAGGAGGTGGCTGCTGTAGACCACGGCCCTTTGGGTGAGACACGGTGGTTGCCCTCTTGAACTCAGCAGTTGGGGCTACCAGAAGGAAACATGCCTGAGATTGGACCTGTTAGCATTTCATCATGCAGTGGGTGGGACTGACAAGGCCCTGCCCCTCCTTGAGGATATACATATAATGTTACTGGGAAAAGTGAGAGACAATTGCTTCAATAGTGTAGCTGCTCAGAAGTGGCCCATGTTCCTTAAAAAAACCTCTCACCCCTGCTCCTGTAAGTTCCTTTAGTTAAACTCATTGGTTCACCAAACAAGCCTTGAGTGGAAGTGTTCCTTTGGTTTTTGGTTGGTGCCCTGTCATGGGGCAAATAGATACTTATTTGTCACCCCTGGACAAGCTTGTGACACAGGCACCCTCCTAGCATCTGTAAGAGCAGCATCCTGCTGGAGAGGGTAGTGGGTGGGGCTTGAGGATGGTAGGGCTTGGAATCTGCACTTGGTCTGTCACACACACACACACATTTTAGCCTAGAAAGAGCTTCTCAGAGGATGTTCACAGGTGAGGGTGGGGGGCTAGGGTCAGGTGGAGCTGGGAGTGGCTGGTTGTGTGTGGGCCTTACACATGCATAAACCCTTAGAATATTTATGTTTACACATATTCCATATATGTGGATTGACAATAGGGACATTTTGGTGAAACTGAAAGATAAGATCCATTTTGTGTGCTACACTGTGTGTGCTCTGTAATGTTCTTTTTTGTGTGTGTGCCACTGTTAGTTGTGTACGTCCAGTCTAAGGACAATCTTGGGTATTGTTCCTCGGGAGCTGTCTACTTTTTTTTTTTTTTTTGGAATAAGGTGTCTCTTAGAACTTCAACTTGTCAATTTAGGCTAGGCTGGTTGGCCATCAAACTCCAGAGATTGACTAGTCTCTGCTCCCCAGTGCTGGGATTATAAGTACACACCACAATCCCTGACCAATATACTTATTTATTTTTTATTGTGTGTGTGTGCATGTAGTATGTGGGCCTCTATTTGCACACACACAAGTGCACATGTACCTATATATATGGTATGTAGGTCAGTGGACAATTTTGTTGGGTTGGTGCTCTGTTTCCAATTTTTATACAGGTTCTTGGTATCAAAAACAGGTTGTTTGGTCTTGTGTGGCCAATCACCTGCTGGCCCATCCTTACCATTGTTTACATGGCTTCTGGTGTGCACCACTTGCCCAGCCTTTTAAGAATAATAGTTGAGTTCTGGGGATTCAACTCAGGTCCTTGTGCATGCAAGGCAAGTACTTTGCCCACTGGGCCATCTCTCTAGCTCTCAGCTAATACTCTTTCTATATGTCCTGGACAAGAGAGAGAGCAAGAGCGAGAGCGAGAGTGAAAGAGAGAGAAAAAGAGAGAGAAATGTTTCTCACCTTTTCTTAACCCTAATAACATTTTTATTCATTTTATAAATATTTATGTGGTGGATCTAAAGAATAAACGTGGCCCAGGTATTTTCTTAACCATGAAACTTGGAGACAAAATGGGATAAATAAGTAGTTTGAGAAGAAATGTTGACCTCAATCGGTTTCCTACTGAGCTCCTGCATGGTGACGGAGAAACAGCCTAGGTGGATGTGCAGGACACTGGACTCAAGGTCTGGCTGGCTTGGCATAAAACTAAAAATTCTTTGCTCCTATGTGACAGCAGGTTCAAGGATAAAAAAAGGATTTGGCTGGAAGTCTAGATGGAACTGTAGATTTCTATTTGAATGGAGGAGAAGAGAAGGAACCACCATTGGGAGGCAAAGGGTGAGGTGCTTGCCTGGGTGTGGAGGATCCCATCCTTGCCAGTATATTGGGGAGATTGACTAGCAAGAGGCAGGCCCAGACACAGGCAAGACATGTGATGTGACCAGGAGACAACAGGAGCTGGAGTAGGCTCTCAGATGATAAATGCATCGTTCTATTGCAATTGTCAGATAAAGCGGAGATTAGACTAAGGCTGTATGAAAAGGAAAATGGGAGGAAGGATTTGGGGGGGGATGGTAAGGCGGGTAGCCCTAGGGTAATCCAACCTACCTACAGTGAAGAGAATCTGCTTTCTCACTGAGGATGGAGTCACGCCACTTGCTAGGTATTGTCCAGTAAAGCCTTGCAGCCTCTTCATCACACACAAAGGCCACTTTCTGGTCCACTGAGTCACATCTCATACTCGCTTCTCGTCTGTTATTTTTCAATTGCTTGAGCCCATGTGATTACTAGAGAACTGGCAAAGATTGAAAGTCTTGCCTACAAATCAAGTGTAGATCTAGGGTGGTGCATGCCTGCAATCCCCAACTCAGAAAGCTGAGGCAGGAGGATCATCAGTTTGAGGCCACTCTGTGTTATATACTGAGACCTTGTTTTAAAACTAAACAAACAAACAAAAAAAGGTAGATAAGATAACTCCGGTGTGTTATACACTTCCCAGTCTTAAATAACTCATTGCATGGGCTGGGGAGATGGCTCAGGGGCCAAAGCATTTGCTGTGTAAGCAGGAGGCCTAGAGGCAGAATCCTCAGCATCATATAAATGCTGGGAGGGTGTGGTGGTCCATCTATAGTTCTGGTAACACCAGGGTGGAGATGAGATCTCAGAGCAAGCTGGCCAGCAGATTTGCTGACTGGCTGGTGGGTTGGATTGCCAACTTCTGGGTTCACCTGAGAGACCCCGCCTCCATGAAAAAAAATGTGAAAAATGTGCCAAGTGTTAACAGCATCTCCACTGTGGATCATCGGATCATCCACAGACTTCACAGGCTTAGCCATCAGCCTCAGAGCTTCCCAGACACCCAAACGGCACAGCTCTTGGCCCCATTCTCCATAACGAACTGAAGCACACTACAGCAGGCCCTTCACACAGTAAGCCCTCCCATGAGAAGATGAAATCTTTCTCACCCCCCACCTCCGTCTCAGAACAGAAGCCAGAGCCACCTGCCCCACCCCAGCCAGTGCCTACAGCACAACAGGGTCTTGGTAGATGCATCTGGAGGCAAGTAGTTGTTCTGCGAAGACAATAAAAATTTGTACCAAGACATTTTAAAACTGTGGAAAATGATCAAGGGAGATCTTCCATGTCAACTGTGGGCCTTGATATGCACACACATAGTAGTGCATGTGGACCTTCACACACACACACACACACACACACACACACACACACACACACACACACACACACACACACACACACACACACACACACAAACATATATACCCAAACCCACACATACCATACATGCATGTACAGCATACACACAAGCACACACACACACACACACACACACACATACACACAAACACACACACACATACATACCCAAACCCACACATCACACATGCATGTACAGCATACACACACACACACACACACACACACACACACACACACACACACGAGATAAGAACTTAATGTATGCAAGTATAACCTTAGTGCACTATGTTTAATAGTGTGTGCTGTGGCTTTAGAAATATCTAGCATAAGCAGGCATGTCCTGACCACTGTCAAAACCCTAATAATATTTCCTGGGGATGAAAGGAAGTCAGGAAATAAGATCAAAACTACTTTGAGAGGACAGCAGCTTTTAATTTTGAGCTTCTTTTACTTGCCTCCCCAGCTTCCCCCTTCTTGCTGAATGCTTCAGCCAATGTTTAGGGAAGCATGGTAAGGCAGAGGAAAGTTTGGGGGGTGAGTAGCCTGACCTGGGTTTTAATAAGCAGTCTTTCTAAGAAACACAGTAACTATTTGCTAAGTGTAAGTTCACGCTTGGACAGAAGCAGTCAGAAACGTCCTTGGATCTTATTGCTATAACTTGTCTGCAACAGAAATACCGTGTTAAATAAAAAATAATGCTTAAGTTAGCATGTGGCGTGCAATATTTTCTTACAGGATAGTGCTGCGTTCTCTACGAATTTTTAAAACTAAACGAGATGGTGGTTAAAAAATACTTGAACAAAATAGTAAACTCACAGGAAGCCACACAGATCATTGACAATTCCTAAATGAAGTTAAGAATCTGCAGAAGACACTAGGTAAAAGCTTGTTTTGTATGTTAACTTGGAGGCCCGATGTCTTCTGTTGAACACACGAAATACCTTCCCTTTGAGAAATCTTCCCTTTTTTCAGGCGATGGTGGGGTGCAGCAGACTGCCATTCCTAACACTGAAAATTTCCGAGCCTGAGAGATGGATGCAGCACCTGGCCGGCCTGTCTCCCACTCCGAGGAGAGGAGCTACAAATCTCTCTCAGGCTCCCAGGGCCCCTGCTGCAGCAGCAGTCTTTCCCACACTGGCCTCAGTAGGGACAAAATTCCTCAGATGCTTGACACCAGCCAATTTGTTTTCCTTTCTCCTCCCCCTTCTCCACCTCCCTTTCTAATATGGCGTATTCTGTCTGTGCCTCTCAAAGTAGCCAGGGGCCAGCAGCTTGAGGCTCTCCTTGTCTGAATTGAGCAGCTTCTATTCTGTGTTCTGAAGGAGGAAGAGAGGGGGCTTGCTGTCAAATGTATGGGGGAATCAAACTTTAACATGATTTTGTTTTTTTCCTCTCTTTGAGGCACGATCATGCTATATAGTCCTGGTACACCTCGAACTTGTGATTCTTCGGGATTACAGCCTGTGCCATAGTGTCTGGTTTAAAGATTATTTTTATATTATAGACTACTTTTCAAGATTCCTGAGGCGTGAAGGAAGCAAGCAAGTAGGAGAGTAAAACCCAAAGGGACTAGTAAAGCTATGCCACATGTACCACTGAGGCCAAGCCACGTGTATCGCCGAGTCATGCCACGTACCACTGAGGAAAACAACTCAGGAAAAATGGAGGGACAGGAGACGGGCACAGGGCACAAGGCAATTGTTTTCCCCGTCAGTATAGGATTTCCCCCTCCAAGTAGTTTTGCATCTTCACTGTAGAGATGGATATGTTTGAAAATCTCGTATGAGGGCTGGACATGTGGGTTTAGATGTACAGTAATTACCTAGCAAGGGCCTGGATTTTATCTTCAACACTAGATAGGGAGAAGGAGAGGGAGGGGGAGGGGGAGGGGGAGGAAGAGGAGGAGGGAAGGGAAAAGAAAAACAATAACAATGCCCCCCTGCAACACTGTTGCTAATATTTATTTCTTGCCCACATTATCATCTTATGCCTGATACTTTAAAAAAATTGGTGTGGGTGTATGTTTGCAAGTATGGGTGTTTGTGTGTGCCTGCAGAATCAAGCAGGGTTCGGTGTCTTCCTCTATCACTCTCTACTTTTTAAGACAATGCCCCATTGAACCTGGAGCCCGATGATTGGTGAGACTGGACGGCTGGCAAGCCCTCCATCCATCTGTGCTCCTCCCCTCTAGGGCTGAGTTTACAGTAAGCCCTTTACTCACAGGGCTATCTCCCCAGCCATCTTGCTTGATATTTTTTAAGAGCATTGGGAGCATAGAGATCTCTATTGGGCCTTTGCAGAGCTAATGGCAAAGAAACCCCCAGCAACATCGCCTAGTACCTTAAGCTTCCATGTCCCCTCGGGCTTTTGTGAATGTGCCTCTATCCCTTTCAACAGTCTGGAGGATAATGGGGATGGCACTTTGGAATTGAGGGTCAGAGAACTGGGGTAAAAGGAGAAGATACGACCCATCTTGGGCTTTGCAGATTCTATGCCTCATATTCAGCCTATAGTGGCTGGAAGGAAAGAGCTCCACAGAGAACTTAATTCCAGGAGGGTTTAGATGCTCAGAGGAACTGAGCTCAGGGGGAAGAGAGAAGAGAGCGATACGCATACGTGAAATGACTGAAACTGGAGGCAGGGGAGTATAGGAGAGGAACTTGCCTAGGGTAAGATCAAGAATAGATGCTAGCTGGGGACACACTTCCATCTTTGTCCTCAAAATCATGTTAAGGTCTGGCTTGATACATTCATTATTACTCAAAGCTATATTTTCGGTGGTCTGTACATTACTGGGATTGGAATGGAACTTCTCTTCCTCCCCAAACCAGTCCAAACTACCTTGGGGAATTGGGCAATTTGAAGGGTCAGCTTCTTAGATTGTGAGAAGGGCAGTTAGGCTGGAGGAATGGAGAGGAGTCTCAATCTAACAGAGTAGTCTGCTGGCAGCCATTTTGAAAGAGTGGCTTTAATTTGCTGGCTTCAAACGGCAGCTTGTCTTGGATCCGGCATGTTGGTGAACAGAGGGTAGATAAGACTTGGGGGTACATGAGCCCTGCCCTTAAAGTTCCAGAGAGTATGTATGCTTTTGCTGGAGTCCTGCAGTGGTCAACAACAATCCAGCATTTCTACAGAGAGTTCAAATGTGACATACACACATATCATACATACATACATACATACATACACACATACATACATAGATTAGCATGTGTGTATAGAGGCTGGATGACAACCTCGTGTGTTTATCATGGGCCATCCACATTTCCTTTTTTGAGACAGCGCTCTCAATGGTCTGGTGCTCATCAAGGTACTGGCCTGGCTGGCTAGTGACTCCAGTGATCCACCTGTGTCTGCATCTTCAGAACAGGGTTACAATGTCATGGCACCCTGTGTGCCTTTTAATATGTGGCTCTGGGTATCAAACTCTGGTCCTCTTACAAGGATTTTACTGATTGGCCCATGTTACCAGCTCTGTAGCAAATATTTTCTCTCCAGAAAAGATTAGACATTTCCTCTAAGTGTGTGTGTGTGTGTGTGTGTGTGTGAAGGAATGGTCTAAAGAATGTATTTCTGATTTGAAAAAATAATGGTAATGTTTGAGATCTAACCTTATGTTTTTAATTTAACTTTTACATTTTTTATGTGTATGTTTTGCCAGCATGTGTGTGTGTACCTCTAATGTGTTCCTGGTGCCCATGGAGGTCAGAAGAGTCCCTAAAATTGGAGTTATAGATGCTTGTGAGTTGTCATGTTAGCACTTGAACTTGGGTCCTCTGGAAGAGCAACAAGTGCTCTTCATCATTAAACCATCTCTCCACCCCTTATGCTTTTACCTTTGAGGTTTCTTTGCAATTATACAGATTTTTTTTTTTTAAAGAAGCATACAGATGCTAAAATGTTGAAAAGCTTTCACTAAGAGGTGCCACCTCTCAGGTACCTCAGGGTCATGACACAGGTTGGGCAGCGTGTGCACACAGTCCCTGCCTTATCTGTTTTCTCACAGATCCAAATGGGACTCCGACTGTTCTAGGCCTGGGCCCCATAGACACTGTCCTGAAGGCAACTGGAACCATTTTTTTATTTTTTGGCTAATATTTGTGGGATAGAGGAATTTGAAAAACAGGAGTCTTCAGGACATGAGGGGGATATCACCCTGAGACCATGTTCATGTCCCACAGTTTGTACTTCTGAGCAAATGCCATCTTCATGTGGTATCCTCAGACCGGAGGCAGCAGTGTTAATTGGTGAGGTTTCCATTCAATTGAGGTACCAAATGGGAGCTCTTGCTCCTTGGATAGGAATGATACAGAGCTATTAGCTAATCTGCATTTCTGTAATTTCATTATCTCTTTGTGCATCCCTACAGTGGAGCTGAATGAGAACACCCACTGTCCTACCTTGCATGTTCCTACCCTCCTGAGTAGAAGCCATGTTACCATTAAAAAGTTAAGAGACAGCAAGGAAACAATATGGATGGATTATTCACATCACCGGAGTGATTTGATTGTACCAATAAGATGTCAAACATAGCTTCAAAAAGCCCATGAAACACAGAACATTCTGGAATTCATCTGCAAGAATTCTTTTCCTTCAAGGTAAGGTAGCCTGGGTGCTTCTCACGCAGCTCTGTGGCACAGGGAAGAGAGAGGGACACTCTTACAGCCCCTTCCTGGATGACAATAGAGCCTTTACAAACTTAATGTGATGTCCCTTCTACGACACCCTCAAGTGTAAATAAAAATCAATACTAGGAGGGAAGGAGAGGACTTCTAGGCTCTCTCTCTCTGTGTGTGTGTGTGTGTGTGTGTGTGTGTGTGTGTGTGTGTGTGCATGCCACCACACCTGGTTTATGTGCGCATGTGTGTGTTCATATGTATGCAGGGGTCACTAGCTTTCCTGAGGCCATGCCAGCATTTGCTGCCTTTGAATTACAATTGAATTAACAGCGGGCCTGCTCTAGAAATGGCCTGCGGGACAGTTTGGGGTTCTTTTCTCTTTGTTCCCTAGAGGTAGTGAGTCATAAATCCAAGTTGAACCTTAGACTTAAACAACCAAGTCTCTTCTCACCCTCATTGTACCACGTGATGTAACTGGACTCTCTGGAATCCCCACTGTTGCTCACTCTGTCTGACCCCAGTGCCCACATTTGTGTAGCTCATTAGAAAATACATTTAAGGAGGGAGTTGGGTCCTCCTCAGCCCCCATAAACTTCTTTCCGTATGTTGCCTAGAAAAACCGTCTTCTCTAAGATCTATGTATTTTGAATTTCTTAAGTTAGCAATGCACTTCAAAACCAGCAGTTCTTATGTCCTGGCCTCAGTAGCCCTCAGCCCCCCATGCTCGTCCCACCCAACCCCCAGCCCAAGAGTGTGAAATTTTATTGTATTATTCATTTATTTTGAGACAAGGAGTCATTTAGCACAGGTTGGCCTCAACTTGCTAGTTAGCAGAGGATGGCCTTCAGCTTTGGAACCTTCTAGTCTCTGCTTCCAGTATGTTGGGAGCAATGGGCCTGGGCTATCATGCTGGCCTCAGCTGTTTTAAAATAGATGTGGGGAAACTTCCAGAAGTGGGTAGTGTTTCGCTTCTGGTCTCAGCTTTAGAGAGAAACGAACAATGTTGACAGGCAGGAGGGAAAAGCCCCTGCTTCAGTTTGGGACAGCCCACATTTTCTTCCTTCTCCAAAGCAGTGATCTCTAGATGTGGGAGCCAGTCCTCAGATGAGAGGCTCTCACTCTGAGTCGTATGTAGGCTAAGGATGCATGGTTTTGGGGGTGAGATGGGGTCCAGCATCTCCCTAATGTAGCTCAGGCTGGCTTTGCTCTTTTGCTCTCCTGGTCTAAGACTCTTGAGTGCTGGGATTACAGGTGTACGCTATCATGCTAGGATGTATGTATCATGCTAGGCTGCGGATGAATCTTAAAGGTGAGTTTAGGGTGGTTTGTCAAATAACAAAATGTGTCAGTTTTTTTTGTTTGTTTGTTTGTTTTCTAAGACAGGGTCTCTGTGTACCTCTGGTTGTTCCAGAAGTTTCAGTGTAGACTAGTCTGGCCTAGAACTCAGAGAGATCCTCTTGCCTCTGTCTCCTGGGTGCTGGGATTAAAGGCACACATTACTATGCCTGACTAACAAAAACACTTTTTTCTTTGTTAAGTCCCTCTCTCATATCTTTGTCCTATTGTAATATTTTTCTACAGGTGAATTAAAATCCTTTAGAAGACCGTTGTACTTCAAATACTACTTGGAGTGCTTAGGTTTTAAGAAATGTCACTCAAGGTGGGTTGTAGGTACCCAGCAGGGTTCAGAAAGCAAGAAAGGGGGGGGATGGCTGTGGGTTGGGGTGGGGTGGATACTGACATAAACCTTACCCAGGCTACAATCCCACTCTCAAAGTATCTGATTTTGATTTTTTTGTGTGTGTGCAAGGTTACTGTCTAGCTCTTTTTGATGAAGAAAGTCACCACTCAATGCAGAGAGCTCCAAGGAGCCTGATGTAAAAGGAGGCCAAATGTGCCTTTACTACCACTGTGGTATGGGACCAGAGTAGCAGTTGGAAGCTCATCAACTCCTGCCTGATCCTGAAAATAGAAGTTATCCTCCTGACCCAAGACTTGGAGCTTCTCTTGGCCTGTGACTCAGAGGTTCATATTCAAACTTCCCTTCCAGCTAGATATTTAACAGTTTCCTCTATCCCTTCTAGATGACCATGTGCAGGACCACATTTAGGGCTATCATATTCCATCAACTCTGAGACCCATGGAATTGAAGGCACGTACTATATGTGTCTGGAAAAGGTTACCCCTAACTCTGGCATATCACCCATGTAAGATGCCTACTAAAAAGAGCACAGACAGAGTGTTCTAGGATCATTTAGAGATGGCCCTCAGACACCACAGTGTCTGAGGCTCTTTGGGGGTTGACTCTCAACCAACAACTAGCCTGGAGTGGTGGTGGTCACTTGCATCAGCTGGTTCTCTTCCCACTCACAGTCATTCCTGCAATGAGTGTGTGATGTAGCACTTCCTAACTTCTTCTCTGAGGAGAAAGAGAGGGCAGCTGTGGAAGATGGCCAAGGATGCTGAGGAGGCTTTAAGGCAGGGTTTTCCCTTCTTGGGTGCACTCAGAGCAAGGCTTGGCACAAACAAACTTCCTGTATTTCTCCTTTCCTCCCTCCTTTCCTCCATCCCTCCATTCCTTCATCGCTCCCTCCTTCCATCCCTGCCTTCCTTTTTTTTCTTGGAAGTGTTAAGGGTCAAACCCAGGATCTTTTGTGAATTTTCTACAACTATAGTTTTCTGAATGATAGTGAGACAAAACAGAAGCACCCACATAATGTTGTACATATTTCTTCCAAGACAGCATGTGTATAGATAAGAAGTAGCAAGAAGAAAGATGTGGCTTTTCTTACTCAGAACAACACAGGAGCAGATCCTAAATAATACTGGCTTGGTTCTAGAAGAGAAAAAAAAACTCAAGATAGATAATCACTTTAAACAAGGACAATGTCCTCTACATATTTTTCAGGCTGCTTGTGCCACCAGAACTTTCTCATGCTGGTACATGCCAAGGGCTCACAGAAGGAAAAAACATGGGATAGTTGCATGTAGGCTGAGCAGATTTTTCTGTACCTATATGTGCAGGCATAAAATTTTCTCAACCTGCATTATTAAGAGTTCAACCTCCCCTCTGACCTACTACACACCAGAAGTAATGGAAAAGTTATTAGGACATGGGGAAGTAGACTTGTTTAGAAATAGTTCTTTGGGGGCAAGTCAAATCTTGATTATCAGGATATCAACCGTTCAGTCCAATAGCAAAGACCAAATACAAATCAGCAGCGGCAGTCCAGTCCTCCTGGCAGACATTACACACGAACCAGCAAGGGCAGTTCAATCCAGAAGCAACTGCAAGGCTCACCAACTAACTGGCCCAAGGCCGAGGAAGTGGCAAGAAGCCACGGAAACCTCACAAGAAGTTCTTTGGCAAGTTTCTCTCTAAGGTGTCACAACAAGTGGAGCTCAGCAATGCTATGTAAGATGAACCAATACATATGCGTCATTAGCATGTGAATACTAGTGAGGCCGAGCAAAGCAAACCAATGCTCTAGCTCCTACTGCCTGTGGGGTCATATTGATATTCCTTCTGAACATCATGTGCCCTTCCACATGTTTGCTATAGCAAAACATTCTTTTATCTGTGTCTGCTTCAGTGAAACATTCTTTTACGTGTGTGCTTTAACAAAATATCCTTTCACCTATGTGCCCCAGCAATACATCATTAGACATAATTGACTTTCCAAAGAAACCAGAAATTTTCACTTCATATATGCTAGGTTAAGATAACAGGTTACACTACAAACTCGAGGAATTTATTCCTTCTGTCTTCACAAGGACACAGTAGTCTGAGTCTAATTCAGAAGAGGTTCGATTAGTAAAGTCCAAATGTATAGAAGATCGGGTATTGTATGATTCAATTCCTATTTTCTTTCCCTATTCACTGGGTTAAAGTATCCACAATATAAAATGTATCATTTTAACTGCTTTTGCTGGTACAGTTTAATAGCATTAAGTGGATTCACAATACTTTGTAACTATTTCAACTACTTTCAGGACTTTTTCCATCATTCCAAACAGAAACTTTGTACATATTAAGCAGCATCTATTTTTTTCCCTAGAAGCATTTTAACTGCTATTATGGGTATTGATATAAATTTGGAAAGGAATGTGGGAAAAGCATGATGGGAAAAAACTTCAAGTGCAAGTTAAAGATGTTTTCAGATTTGTAAGTGAACTATCATTTACAGTCTTTCCAACAGAATCTAAAACTTATCTTGAAAATAAAATATAATTTTACAAAGTGATTGAGAGAGAACTGGGTAACTACAAGCCTCTTATAGTCTTTCCTTACATACCTGGGAAACTGAGGTCAGAAGTAATGAGTTCACAATGGTGTTTAAAGCAAAGAGATCCGACCATTGAACCCTGGATGTTCAATTCTTTTCTCCATTCATCCCCTGGTCCCTTCTCCTCTCTATCATACATTCCCCCTGACAGAGCAAGAATCAGTATATGCAAGGTACAATGGCTACCAAGAAATAAGGCCACTGGTTGGCTCCCAAGCAGAGCTCGTACAGAGGAGATAATCAGAAATGAAGATCGTGTAAGGAGCAAAATGCAGACACTTGGGAGTCACTAATTCTATCTGGGAACTGAATCAGGGTAGGGAAGGAGTCACTGAAAACCCTCTTCACCTAGTGGAGAGTTAAGAATCAAGATCATGTATTCTCTGAGTGTATACTTATGAACTGTAAATATGACCCTTATAGAGTGTGTGCTTGACAGTGACAGTTGATAAGTAAACTATAAACCAGGTATAGTGCACAGGCCTGTAATCTGGTGCTTGGGTTGTAGAGGCAGAAGGCTCATGAGTTCAAGGCTACTCTAGGCCCCATAAGAACAAAAAGAATTTTAACATGCACCTACATTTATTTTTTCTAGTTATAAACTTATCTATTCTGGAAAATTTAGACAACATAAAAAGACCTAAAATGGGAAATTCATAGGGGGACCAATGAGGACCACAACATGGTAAGGACTTGATCCCTAACAAAATATTCACCTGGATTAAACAAAGATCGTGGCTACATTACTCTGTTATGTGGGGCTCTTATCACATACTTAACCAATGGTGCATTAGTGGACATTTAGAACATTTTCAATTTTTCATCATTTATTTAAAAACTATTTACATATTTCTGTATGCACGTGTGTGTACATCTTTGCACGTGTATGCATGCAAGTCAAGGCCAGAGTTGGTTGCCAAGTGTCTTCCTCCATTGCTCTCCACTTTATTTTTTGAGACAGGGTCTCTCGCTAGACCGAGAGCTCCCAGCTTTGGCTCACCTGCATATCCAGAGTCCCAGGATCCTTGTTTCTGCCTGTCCATTGGGATTACAGGTGTGTGTTGCTAGGTCTATATTTTTATGGGTGCTCGGGATCCAAACTCACGTCCTCATGACTGTGCGGCAACTACCAGCCACCTCCTCAGCTCCTTCACCATCTCACATGAGAAAATGAGGCCTAATTTTGTATATAATGAACCTTTTGTGCATGTCATTGCTAAGTTCCTTCTGATCTGTTCCAATAAATAAAAATTCTGCATCACAACCAGCAAATGCTTTTGTTGTGTTATATAATCAGTGTATGAAATAATGGGTTTCATTACATTTCCAAACACAGACACACACACACACACACACACACACACACACTCACACATGCACACACACACACACACACACACACACACACAATCATTGTTCTTTCTTATATATGCTTCTATCTCATCCATTTGTCCCTTCCATCAAATAGTCCCTCTTGGAACACTGGTATTTTTAAGGTTCTGTTTTGGCATCTCTTCCTAAATTGTCTCTCTTAATGTTTGTCATCTGCTTACATTCCCATGGGATCAGAGAAGGTGTGTGCATTGCACACCTACAACCCAAAGGAGTCTCTGAATGACCAACTGTTCCAGTACATTCGTGCTTCTGTGCTTCCTTCATCATGGAAGACACTGTAAACAGGATGGCGGTTGAGGGCGTGGTCACCAAGCTTTTCCTCAGCCTCCTCCTCTACCCATTGCCCTGGGTGCAGGCACGGCCCTCTGTACTGTCACCACTCAGCCACAGACACCTCATGCCTCCTGTCCTCTCTCCAGAGTGGTGAAGGACTAAAGGCCACAAATGCCTTTCCCCTGGCAGTAAACCGGGATTCCTCTGCTGTCTCCACAGCGACTCGTCTTAGTGTAACAGGGTGAAAGGCATCCTTCACCCCTGCAGTTGGCTGGCATCATCTCTCAGGAATGACAACTAGTTTGTCTTTCTACTGATAGCTGTGAGCCACAGCAACATCTGCAGGCTCTGGGGATGAGAAGCACTGGGATCAGCCCAGAGAGAGCCTACTTCAGCGATTCATCTGGAACTTTCTACCACCTTGGACCAGAAAGAATTAAGCCAGCAGTGATGACAGGCAGACTTGGAAACCATCCCTCTGTTATAACAGCAACTGCATCGATTCAAGGTTTCATATTACATTATTTTTTTTCTCAATGGATATCACTTACTGTAATAACACTAGCCCCCCCCCCACCCCTCAATTCAAAGAAAAGCAAAGACTGAATGTGAGCTGTTGCATATCAGTATCGATTGCACAATGGTGGACCATGTGACGTTGCTGGTAGAGCTACTAGGGGCCGAGGAATTCCACGAAAAAGCTTTAGCTGTGTAAATCCTAGTCAGTGGGTCAGGATATGCCAGTAGGTAAAATTGAAAGAACACAAACCAACGAAAGCAAGCAGCTAGAGAGATGGCTCAGTCATCAGGAGCGCTCGCCGCTCTTGCACAGGACCTGAGTTTGGTTCTAAGCACCCACATGGTGGCTCACAACCACCTGTAACTGCAGTACTATGGGATCCAATGCCCTCTCTTGGCCTCCTTGGGCACTAGCCACACATGTGGTGCAATAGATGTATGTGCCAGCAAAACACGTAACATTTTAAAAATATTTTAAAAACCCACAACAAACCCTACACTGTACAATTTATAATTCACATTTTAAAAACAAGATTGTTATTTTAATTGTGGTATATACATGTGTGCCTAGGTGTGGGTGTGTGCATGTGAGCTCAGTGTCTGCAGAGGCCAAAAGAGGGTGTCAGAGCGTCTGGAGCAGGCGTTACAGGTGGTCATGAGCACAGGAGAAAAGACCCAACAAGTCTCTTTACTATTGAATCATTTATTTTAAAGCCTTCTATCGTGTTTGTTAAAACTTTAAGATCTGGCTACCTATCTACATGTTCAGAGATTGGAAAGGGACCTGCATGTGCCCAGCTGTTCTCCTGTAAGACTCACACACTTGGACCTGTGATTTGGACCTCTCTGAATGACCCTCTTAGAGCAAGTTGTGAACAGGATGCCAGGGCACATCCCTTCATCTTTTCAGGCCACAGGGTGATGTCATTGGTGTTACCCTAGCTCTGATCCCTCTGCAGCTTCCCTGTGTTTCCCATCAACCATGCACCCAGAACGAGCCTTTTCTCATTCTCATCTGTGTTATCTGCTTGCTGACTTGTTTCCTTCAGTTCTTCCGTGTGATTCACATCTTCCTTCAGGCTTTTGCTGGACAAAAACTCTCACGGAGACTGTCACGCGCTGACAAATATGCCAAGTGATACCCACACTTCCAAAATATCAATCATGTATCCAAAGGGTGACTGAGCTGAAAGAGAGCTCTGGGCAGTGTGGCACCTGAACTTCCCTTGATGAGAGCCGACAGGAGATTTTGTTAGATGTTTGTCCATCCATCCATCTGTGAAAAATCACTGTGATGGGTTGAGAGGCTGGTTCTAAACTGAACATAATGTATTTGGAGACAGATGTCCAGCACATCACAGTCATCCAGAGAGAATCTTCTCGCTCATATGATTCCCCTCTAATCCCTGATGTTTAAGCTGACATGTAAGGGATGAGAGAAACATGTCCAGATAAAAATGCAGGCAGGGAGCTGTGGAGCACAATGGGGATGACGGAGAGAGAAAACCCACAAGAGCAGAGTGCTCTGGTTACTTCCCTAGGGAAACAGTATCAAGAGCGTTGGGGTGCAACCACATACTGCCTTGAATATCAACACACTGAAGTATGGAAGACAAACAAAATAAACCGACTGAAGCACAGGGATGCTCTTGGAAGCTCAGATGATGCTATGGACATTCTTACCTCCCACCCTTCACATTCAGCCTGTCCTTTCCCTGGGGCTCAGCCTTCCTTCTTACCTTGAGCCAGAGCTCCTCTTTCATAAACATAGCTGATATTGGGCTAAGTCTCTGTTCTAGGTGTGGGAGACACAGCCTAGGTTTTGTCCATAAATGATCTAGGCATCTAGGCAAACAGCCATATAGTTACTAAAATAAATTTTGGAACCCGGGGCTATAATTCTAGGGCAACTATGTTTTGTATTTTCTTTACCCCTTTTCCTACTCCCCATGAAAAGTATGTGTTATTTTAATATTTAGGGTGGGGAAGAAATTATCTAAGACTTCACAATCTACATCTGTGGCTATGCAAGCACAGTTGATGTTGAAAATGAATGCACGATGGGAGGTCAGAGTGAAACATAAAGACAGAGCCAAGGAAACAGCCCACATTCAAATAAGGGGTTAAGAAGTGAGTGTATACGCTTCTGGAAAGTTCTTGGACAAAAGACTGAACACATGATCTGTGACAATGTAGAAAAGATGCCACTTTGGGGATGTTACCTGGTACTGTCAGTCCGGTACTCATGTGAACTGTCTCAGCTCTGGTCCTAAGATGCTGACTTGTAGTTCTCTGGTGGGTAGGAAGAGACCATGAGTGATGTGGGATTGGATGAAGGCAGCAGATAGGATAAAATGATGAAGCTAAAACCTGCCTGGAGTGTTTGAGAGACACTGGAGAGCTAAGAAGAAACTCAGCAAACTTAGCCCTTAATCCAGAATTTAGGTGAAAAGAGAAATCAGTTTGAGACGAGAGGCTGAGATGCATTAGACCGAATTTGTGCTTTGGATAACAGCAAGCTAGATTGAAATCCTAGCATTTGGGTAAACATAGGACCCAGTGTAAGTAGGAGAACTAAGAAAGGCCAACAGTAAATGCTTAGCACAGCAACTGGTTCATGGGCCCAGGTGCTCTCAATATCCAGGGGGGCTTGTTATCCTTGTGATTAGAGACAGGATCTCAGTAGTAGCCCAGGCTAGCCTGGGACTTGTCATCCACTTGCCTAGCACTTCCTGAGTATAGGAAAGATGACAAGCAAGTGTGGCTATGCTCAGCTCCAGTGACTATTACAAAGATTAGAAGTGGTCTGACACAGATCTGTAGAACACTAAGGCCTTTCAGGCCACAAGAGCAGTGAGAAAGGAAGCGGTGATACAGTGTAACACCAAGGAACCAGAAGCTACGCTGCAGACTCAGGGGGAAAATGTACCACCTACGATCAGAATCCATGCGGAGTATTGTTCAACTCAGGACACTAATGTTTTAAGATGTGTCAAGAGGCTTAAGGGTGAGCTGTGTGACATGACAGAAACTGGACACATCTGACGAGGAACACTGACTGTAACATGGCCATAACTCTCTTGAGATCCTCCACAAGCTACTACTACACAGAAAAGGGAATGGAATTATTCCGTTGTTCTGGAAGACAAAAATTTAAAACAGCCAAGTTAGCTTAACAAAGAGCTAGAGCTTTTACACAGAGTGGCCAGAGGCACAGGATCCTGGATTCCACTACCGCACATGCTCAGAGAATCTGCATGGGAGTCACTTTGGGGAACTGAAGAGACCACTCTCTTCTCTCCCCCACTGTAACGGAAGCAGCCATCATGGCTCAATCTCACAAGGCCCTCTCTTGCCCCATCAAATACTGTCAGGAAGGACACAGAGTTTCTTTCCCACCAGGACAGAGAAGTCACAGAGTCATGCGCAGGTACATGTCCACCCAACAGGTCTACACTGATGGAAGTCCACGGTCAGATACTGTGCTAAGTGACAGATCTATAAAAATGACATATTAGGTCTCAAGGGGTGCCTGGTGAGCAGGTGGATGCCCTCTTGGATCCTGTGGAGGGACAAGTGCTGAGGGCAGAGAGTAGGAAAAGGGACCCTTGAAGCATAAAGATGGTTCAGCTTCCCTAGTGTGACAGGGCCAGGCTGGCCAGGGTAGGAGTCTGAGGGAGAAGACTCTGGAAGCTGAGCAGGGATTGAGAAAGTAGAGAGTTAGTGGGGTTAGGGTCGGCATGAGCAAAGCACCACCGGAAGGAGACAGCCCTGTGGCTGGGCAGGTAGGTGGCCACGCTGAGAGGTGTGGCTTAATAAAGGTGTGGAAATTAGGCTAGAGGGTATAGAGGGGCCAAGAGCCCAGAGCACTCATTGAACATTTCTAAAAGCTTGCACGTCACACGCAAACACAAAGGACTCCTGTTCAGGCTTCAGGATGCCAACCAGTCTCTAGCCTCTAGAAATGATTTGTTCCACCGTCTGTCTAGTGGCTCTGAGAGTCAGTGGTCCATGACTGTGTCCAAGTGGGTATCTCCTCTGAGATACTCAATCTATCCGGAGAATAGGCTTAGTCTGGCTTATAGTTTTGAGGCTTTTGGTCCATGGTTGCTTGGCTTCATTGCTTTTTGGACTTGGAGGGCGGTATATTATGGAGGGAGCCTGTGACAGATAGAGCTGTTCACTACACAAGGGACCAAGGTCCTAATGACACTTAACAGACTCCTGATGACCAGGTCCCAACCCTTGAAGATTCACTAACTCCAAGTATACCACAGGTCAGGGACCAAGCCTTTCATATACCGGCCTCTGAAGGAGACTACCTATTGCACCTTGCTGCTAAGGTTGTAGTCTACCATGTCCGGAGAGCTCCTCTGAGCTCCGTCCAACATGGAGGACTCCTCTTTCCAGCAGGGCTTCCTCTTCTCTGCCTGACCTTATCTGGGGAGCCCAATCCCCAATCTTCTACCTGAGGAAGGTCACGTAGTCCTTGGCAAACCTGTCAGTTCGATTTCCTCTTTCCCCCATAAGAACCCACCCAGCAAGCACCTGGGATTCCTGGGATGTCTCTCCATGCAAATGAGGCATTCACAGTAATTTTAACTCCAGCCAGTGTCTCTACATTCACCCTGAAAACTCCTTCCCATTCTCCAATGTAGCCCTTGGTCACCAAGAATAAAATGTATACGTACTGGCTGTTTCACCAAAGACTGTCTAAGAGGGCTATTTCATTGAGCATCGTCTAAAAGAGCTGTAACACAAACCCTACCCGTTCTGGACTCAGCTTCATCTCTTTGGCCTGGACACACTAAGCAGGAAGTAGAGGATGCAGAACCCCAGCTGGTCCCCAACGTGCATACCACATACCCAAATCGCAGCAGTTACCCTGTACAGTGCACTTTATGAACGCATGAACCCTGTTTATCTAACTCACTGCCCTACTGCTTTTTCTAGACTGGGCTTGAAAAGCAAATGTGAAGGAATAGAAAGGGTCCAACCTCATAGGGTTCCTGAAACTACATGGAGAGTCCAGAGCAAGCCCTGTGCCTGGTAAGCTTGGGTAGGTGAAAGCCATTATCGTTATTGTTCATTTGCCTTTCTTTCCTTCCTTCCTTCCTTCCTTCCTTCCTTTCTCTTTCCTTTTCTTTTTCTCTCTCCTTCTTTCCTCTCTCTCTTCTTTTCTTTTTTTCTTTCTTT